>NC_083447.1:9776791-10121791 GCF_020745735.1 Hemiscyllium ocellatum | reverse complement strand
ATTGGAGGCCTGTGACTAGCGGTGTGCCACACGAATCAGTGCTGGGTCCACTGTTGTTTGTCATTTAAATTATTTGGAAGTGTGTTTAGGAGACATGGTTAGTAAGTTTGTGGATGACACCAAAATTGGTAGGATAATGGACAGTGAAGAAGGTTATCTAAGAGTACAATGAGATCTTAATCAGTTGGGCCAATGGGCTAAGGAGTGGTAAATGGGGCTATTCGTTGTTGAACTGAGAGATCTAGAGGTGCAGGCTTATAGTTCCTTGACAGTGGTATCACAAGGAGGCAGGGTGGTGAAGAAGTCATTTGGCATGTTTGCCTTCATTGGTCAGAGCACTGAGTACAGGAGTTGAGACGTCAAGTTGCAGCTGATGAGGCCACTTTTGGAGTACTGTGAACAGTTCTGGTTGTCCTGCTATAGGAAGGATGTTATTAAACTGGAAAGAGTACAGAGAAGATGTAAAAAGATGTTGGCAGTCCTGGAGGGTTTGAGTTATAGGGAGAGACTGGGACATTTTTCCTTGGAATGTAGGAGGCTGAGGTGTGACCTTGCACAGGTTTACAAAAGCATGAGAGACATAGATAAAGTGAATAGCTGAGGTCTTTTCCCCAGAGTAAGTGAGTCCAAAACTAGAAGGCTAAGTTTTAAGGTGAGAGGGGAAAGATTTAAAAGGGACCTGAGGACAACCTTTTCACACAGAAGATAGTTCATATGTAAAATGAACTGTCAGAGGAAGTGGTAGAGATTAGTACAATTACAGCATTTCAAAGACATTTGGACAGGTACATGAATAGGAAAGGTTTAGAAGAATATAGGCCAAATGCAGGCAAATGGGACTTACTCAGTTTAGGAAACCTGATCAACATGGACAAGTTGGACCAAAGGTCTGTTTCTGTGCTGTAAGACTCTATGACTCTATTAGCCATGATCAAATGATGGAACAGACCCAATGGGCTGAATGGCCTAATTCTACTCCTATACCTATGGTCTCACCCCACATCCCTGCAATTTCAGAGTTTGGGGAGTAATCGGATATTTTGAAACTGAGGTTTGGACATTTTTTTGTTAGATGGGGCACCATTTTTGGAACCAAAGTGCCTAAACAGAGTTAAGAAGCAGACCAGCCTTTACCTTATTGAATGGTGGAGCAGACTTGAGAAAACTCTGCACCTCCTGTTCTCATAAAATGTACTATCTTCTCTGGAACTCCAATATCTGGGCTTCCCCAAGGGTGCCACAGCCTAGACAAAATTTTAATAACAATCTGCATTTGGATCGCTCCCTGGGATGATATAAGATGTTGTTTTAGTCGGAAAATGGAACTCATATGGAATGAGACGACTATCCTTCATCATGTTGTACAGGAGCATTTTTTTCTATTAAACAGAGGAGGTTGACCTCTGCCTTTATGTGCTTCGCTTCGGATCACAGTCAATTAATTCCCTGACATTCTGCATGGTGGTTGGGAGGAATGCAGACCATGCTTGAGCCTGTCTATCTAACTTCAGCTTCTGAGACTCTGATCCTTGCAGAGAAATACATTTTCTTCTGAAACAGTGAAGTCCTTAACACTTTCAATGCCCTCAGCCTAAGTGAGGTTTTGGAGCCTTTGGAAAGTATTTTAGATTAGAAAGTGCCTCTCAAAAGTAAGATGTTAGTTATTATTTAAAATCCCTGTTGAAGTGAAAACTCTTCCAATTTTGCAGCTACTTTATTCTTTCTTTGTCTTTTTGCCACCTATTGTCAGTCATAGTTCAGTTGGTTGCATTCTTCCTCGAAGTCACAAGATTCCAGGTTCAAGTCCCACTCTAGAACTTTAGTACAAAGATCTCCAGTGCCGTACTGAGGGACTGCTCCACTATTGGAGGTACTCTGAGTCAGGTAAGGCATTAAACTGACGCTCCATCTGCCCCCTCAAGTGGTTTTAGAAGAATGTATAGAGCAATTTTTAAGTTTTCTCTCTGGGTGTCTAGACCAATATTTATATAGAACATAGAACAATACAGCACAGAACAGGCCCATCGGCCCACAATGTTGTGCCGAACATCTATCCTAGATTAAGCACCCATCCATGTGCCTATCCAATTGCCGCTTAAAGGTCGCCAATGATTCTGACTCTACCACTCCCACGGGCAGCGCATTCCATGCCCCCACCACTCTCTGGGTAAAGAACCCACCCCTGACATCTCCCCTATACCTTCCACCCTTCACCTTAAATTTATGTCCCCTTGTAACACTCTGTTGTACCCGGGGAAAAAGTTTCTGACTGTCTACTCTATCTATTCCTCTGATCATCTTATAAACCTCTATCAAGTCACCCCTCATCCTTCGCTGTTCCAACGAGAAGAGGCCGAGAACTCTCAACCAATCCTTGTACGACCTATTCTCCATTCCAGGCAACGTCCTGGTAAATCTTCTCTGCACCCTCTCCAAAGCTTCCACATCTTTCCTAAAGTGAGGTGACCAGAACTGCACACAGTACTCCAAATGTGGCCTAACCAAAGTCCTATACAGCTGCAACATCACTTCACGACTCTTGAATTCAATCCCTCTGCTAATGAACGCTAATACACCATAGGCCTTCTTACAAGCTCTATCCACCTGAGTGGCAACTTTCAAAGATCTATGTACATAGACCCCAAGATCCCTCTGTTCCTCCACCTGACTAAGAACCCTACCGTTAACCCTGTATTCCGCATTCTTATTTGTTCTTCCAAAATGGACAAACTGTCCACAACTCCACCAATCTTCGTATCATCTGCAAATTTACTGACCCACCCTTCGACTCCCTCATCCAAGTCATTAATAAAAATTACAAACAGCAGAGGACCCAGAACTGATCCCTGCGGAACTCCGCTTGTAACTGGGCTCCAGGCTGAATATTTACCATCTACCACCACTCTCTGACTTCGACCGGTTAGCCAGTTTTCTATCTAATTGGCCAAATTTCCCTCTATCCCATGCCTCCTGACTTTCCGCATAAGCCTACCATGGGGAACCTTATCAAATGCCTTACTAAAATCCATGTACACTACATCCACTGCTCTACCCTCATCCACATGCTTGGTCACCTCCTCAAAGAATTCAATAAGACTTGTAAGGCAAGACCTACCCTTCACAAATCCGTGCTGGCTGTCCCTAATCAAGCAGTGTCTTTCCAGATACTCATAAATCCTATCCCTCAGTACCCTTTCCATTACTTTGCCTACCACAGAAGTAAGACTAACTGGCCTGTAATTCCCGGGGTTATCCCTATTCCCTTTTTTGAACAGGGGCACAACATTCGCTACTCTCCAGTCCCCTGGCACCACCCCCGTTGACAGTGAAGACGAAAAGATCATTGCCAACGGTACTGCAATTTCTTCTCTTGCTTCCCACATAATCCTAGGATATATCCCGTCAGGCCCGGGGGAGTTGTCTATCCTCAAGTTGCTCAAAATGTCCAACACATCTTCCTTCCTAACAAGTATCTCTTCTAGCTTACCAGTCCGTTTCACACTCTCCTCTTCAACAATATGGTCCCTCTCGTTCGTAAATACTGAAGAAAAGTACTCATTCAAGACCTCTCGTATCTCTTCCGACTCAATACACAATCTCCCACTACTGTCCTTGATCGGACCTACCCTCGTTCTCGTGTTTCTCATGTTTCTCACATACGCATAAAATGCCTTGGGGTTATCCTTGATCCTATCCGCCAAGGATTTTTCATGCCCTCTCTTAGCTCTCCTAATCCCTTTCTTCAGGTCCCTTCTGGCTAACCTGTATCCCTCCACTGCCCTGTCCGAACCCTGTTTCCTCAACCTTATGTAAGCCTCCTTCTTCCTCTTTACTAGACATTCAACCTCCCTCGTCAACCAAGGCTCCCTCACACGACCGTTTCTTTCCTGCCTGATAGGTACATACATATCAAGGACACGTCGTATCTGCTCCTTGAAAAAGTTCCACATTTCCACCACATCCTTCCCTGACAGCCTATGCTCCCAACTTATGCTCCTCAAATCCTGTCTTACAGCATCGTAATTTCCCTTCCCCCAATTGTAAAATCTACCCTGCGGTGCGCACCTATCTCTCTCCATAACCAAGGTGAAAGTCACAGAATTGTGGTCACTATCACCAAAATGTTCACCCACTAACAAGCCAATCACTTGTCCCGGTTCATTACCGAGTACCAAATCCAATATGGCCTCCCCTCTGGTTGGACAATCTACATACTGAGTTAGAAAAGCTTCCTGGACACACTGCACAAACACCGCCCCATCCAATCTACTTGATCTAAAGAGCTTCCAATCAATATTTGGGAAGTTGAAATCGCCCATGACTACGACCCTGTGACTTCTGCACCTTTCCAAAATCTGTTTCCCAATCTGTTTCTCCAAATCTCTGCTGCTATTGGGGGGCCTATAGTAAACACCCAACAAGGTGACTGCACCTTTCCTATTTCTGACTTCAGCCCATACTACCTCCAAAGGCAGATCCCCCTCAAACTTCCTTTCCGCAGCCGTTATACCATTTCTAATTAGCAATGCCACCCCCCCCTCCTTTTTTACCACCCTCCCTAATCTTACTGAAACATCTGTAACCAGGAACCTCCAACAACCATTCCTGTCCCTCATCTATCCACGTTTCCGTGATGGCCACAACATCGTAGTCCCAGGTACCGATCCACGCCTTAAGTTCACCCACCTTATTTCTGATACTCCTTGCGTTGAAGTATACGCACTTGAGCCCATCTCTGTGTCCGCAAGTATTCCCTGTCAGTGCTACCTTCTCCACAGCCTCCCTACATTCTTGGACATAAATCCAATCAATAACAAAATAACAGATTAACAGAGGAAATGGGGGCAGGAGGAGGCTATTCAGCCCCTTCGATCCTGCTCCATCATTCAAGATGATCTTGGCTGATCATCCAACTCAGTCCCCTGCTCCGACTTTCTCCCTTACTCTTTGAACATTTAGCTCTAAGAACTACATCTAACACCATCTTGAAAACATTTAATATTTTGACCTCAACCACTTTCTGTGGTAGAGAATTCCATAGATTCACCACACTCTTGGGAAGAAATTTCTCCTCATCTCAATCCTAAATGGCAAAACCCATATCCTTAGACTGTGACTTCTGGTTCTGGATTCCCCAGTTGTAAGGAATATCCTGTCTGTATTTACCCTGTCTAGTCCTGTTAGATTATTATACGTTTATGTGAGATCTCCTCCTCATTCTTCTAATCTCCAATGAATATAGCCCTAAACAATCTGGTCTCGCTTTATGTCAGTCCTGGAATCAGTCTGGTAAATCTTTGCTGCTCTCCCTCTATTGCCAGAACATCCTTCCCTATATAATGAGACCATCCTCCAGGTATCACCTCCCATCATTGCACACCATCAGCTTATCTTTCTATTGCCTTCTCCTTTGTGTGTTCATGGACCTTCCTTACATTGGTAAGTCTCACAGTCACTTCATTCTCTGGATAAATTCTTCTAAATTCCCTACTAGATTTCTTACCAACTATCTTTTTGCAATGGCCCCCAACTATGGTCTTCACCATACTATCTTCTCTATGCCAACACTGTTGAATCCTGCCATAATTTCACAGGTCTCTACTCTGTCATCCTTCACTCTTTTCAGTCTTTTAAAGTCAAGTAATAAAACCTTTAAGAGTCTCCTGTATGTTTATGATCCATGTCATGGTTGGTCCTCCACAGGATCACAGAATTGTTGCCGCATTGAAACAGGCCATATGGCCCATCATGTCTCTGAATGGGCAATTACCTTGCTGTCATTCTCCCCATAGTCCTGCACATTTTTCTTAATCAGTTTCCCTTCTGAAATCCTTGATTGAGCTGCCCCCACCACACTCTCAGACAGTGTATTCCATTGTGAAGAGGATTTTTTTCTCTCACATTGTTGTTGTTTCTTGCAAAGAAGGAACTCCTCATTCTTCATTCCAATATTGGGCCCAAGGATGTGGGGATCACTGGTAAAGGCAGTATTTATTGACCATATTTGAGAGGATGTTGGTGAGCTGCCTTCTTGATCTGCCATGGGATGTATGTACAGCCAGAGGAGGGGGTTTTAGGAATTTGATCCAGTGACAATGAAGGAATGGCAAAGTATTTCGAAGTCATAACGGTCAGTGTTTTGGAGGGGAACTTGCAGGTGGTGGTCTTCCCATGTATCAGCTGCCCTTGACCTTTTAGACGTTAGTTGGTTTGTAAGATGCTGTCAAAGGAGCCTCAAAGAGTTCATCTTATGTATAGTACATGCTGCTGCTGCTCTGCGTCAGTACTGAAGAGAATGAATGTGTAGAATGAATGGATGGGGTGCCAATCAAGCAGCTGCTTTGTCCTAGGCTCAGTAGTTTGCACTGCTGCCTCACAGTGCCAGGGACCCAGGTTCGATTCCAGCCTCGGGCAACTGTCTGTGTTAGTTTGCACATTCTTCCCTGTCCGCGTGGGTTTCCTCCGGGTGCTCTGGTTTCCTCCCACAATCCAAAGATGTGCAGGTTAGGTGAATTGGCCATGCTAAATTGCCGAGAGTGTTCAGGGATGTGTAGGTTAGGTGCATTAGTCAGGGGTAAATATTGGATAATAGGGTAGAGGAATGGGTCTTGCAAGGGTTAGTGTGGGCTTGTTTGGTCAAAGGGCCTATTTCCACACTGTAGGGATTCTAGCCACTGTTGAGGATCTTGAGTGTTATTGAAGCTGCGCTTATCTTGGCAAGTGGAGAGTATTCCATTACACCCTTGTCAATTGTGGACAGGCTTCAGTGTCGCTGGGTAAACATTCTGGAACTCCCTTTACCCACTCGCCACCCTTGTGCATCTATTGATAATTTTCCCTTACCTGCCTTACCTGACTCAGGTGTCTCAGCCAGTGAGGAGGAAGATGTTGAGCTTGCCCCGTCCTCATTGGAGGTTTGTGAGCTGTGCCCTCGGCCGCTTGGTAGTTTCAGTCCCAGCTGCTCTGCCACCTCCACATGATCCCCAGGGTGAATGTAATCAAAGATGCTGCTACCCGTCAGTTCCACCTAAGCAGGAGGGAAAGTGGGCACAAATACAAATCGGGTTAATCAAGGGTGTTGCTTAGGATTGTGATCATCAAGGAACTGGGACTGAGCAACAATATTAACTGCTGTATCTATCACACCCTCAAAGTCACAAAGTGCTTCACATAAATAAAACACTAACAAACCAAATCTTTGAGCCACAAAATATGAAATAAAGAGATGTCCGATAGTTTAGTCATTGAGGAGCTTGTTGGAGAGGAGGATAGGGTTGAGAGAGTTAATTCCAGAGTTTGGGATTCAGGCAGCAATTGGTATGATTGCTGATGGTGGAACAATCTGAATTAGGGATGCATCAGAGAAATGGAGATATCTTCGAGGGTTTGGAGCTGGAGGAGGCTACAGAGATAGAGAGATTTATCGATCAATGCTTCCTAATGTAGATGCAATCCCAATCTCCTACAATGTGAACTTTGTATAGCTAACTAACATTTCTGATGAAGAGCTTGAGCCCAAAACATTGATTTTCCTGCTCATCCGATGCTGCTTGACCTGCTGTGTTTTTTCAGCACTACTCTAATCCAAACCCTTTCTAATTCTAACCCTCTGAAGAAGAGTCATATTAGACTTAAAACATTAACTCTGTTTCTCGCTCCACAAATGCTGCCAGATCTGCTGAGTTTCTCTGGCATTTTCTGTTTTATTTCACATTTCCAGCATCCCCAATATTTTGCTTTTATTTGTACATCTGTGTTTCTATGATGTTTCCCCTGTTGGGAAGTGTAGAACCAGGGGACACAGACTCAGGTTACAGGATGGACCATTTAGAACAGAGATGAGGAAACCTTTCTTTACTCAGGGTAGCGAACCTGTGGAATTGTCTACCACAGAAGGTCATGGAGGTCAAGTCACTGAATATATTCAAGGACGACATAGATAAATGTTTAGGTTTTAAAGGCATTGAGAGGTATGGGAAAAAAGTTGGAATATGATACTGAAATATTGATCAGCTAGAATGATTCCTCGAATGGGGATTCCTGTGTTGGCAGGACTGATGTATGAAGAGAGACTGGATCAGTTATGGGTTATGTTCTCTAGGGTTTAGAAGAATGAGGGAGGATCTCATAGAAACTTATGAAGTTCTAACACGACCAGACAGGATCAACACAGGAAGATTAGTCCTAATGATTGGCAAATCCAGAACCAGGGCTCATAATCAAAGGATTTGGAATAGGCCATCTAGAACTGAGATAAGGAGGAATCTCTTCACCTAGACAGGGGTGAGCCCATGGAATTCTCTGCCACAGAAAGCAGTTGAGACCAAAATATTTAATGTTTTCAAGGAGTTAGGTATACTTGCAGGGCTAAAAGGATCAAGAGGTATGTGAAGGAAAAGGGAACAGGGTATTGAGTTGGATGATCAACGTTATCATATGCAATTGCAAACAGATTTTAAGAGCTCAATGGCCTACTCCTGTTCCTAGTTTCTATCCACTGTTTGACCTGTGCAGATCTACAGGAGGCCTGAAAGAGGAAGAATCAATTCAGATCTGAAACATGTACACTATCCCTCTCCACAGAGGTTTCCAGACCTGCTAAGTTTCTCCAGCAGTTTCTGATTTAATTTCAGATTGCCAGCATGTGCAGTATTTTGTTTTTGTATCATGAATTCCCGTTTCATTCTTATTCTGTCTGGCTCTCTTAAGACTTCTTACATGAGCTCTCGACTGGCAGTTCAAATGCAATCCATTCTGCAGCATGACAGCAGATTAATTGATCACATGACAGTGGATGAAATCGATCACATGACAGGCAGGTAACAAAGTGTGGCTGCTTTCCAAAACAGGTTACCCATGAATTGTAAGTCTTGCCATTGTGAAAAATAAGGTGGATAAATTGAAAAATTACTTTCAACCCAGCCCTAATTTATTAGTCTCTCACACGCGTAATTATGCAAAAGATTCTGGCCCTGCTTGTTGACCTTTAATATTCGAAGGAGTCAATACCTGTCTTTAGAGGCTCAGATATGCAGAGGGCTGGTGAATATTAATGCCGTTCTATTCATTCCTTATTCACTGAGTGTGGAGGTTAGGTTATTGCAGACCAAATGAAGTCAAGCCCTGTCTCAGACCTCTTAATTACTAATGCAGGAGAGGAGACAAAGGAAGAAAAAGAGAAGCATCTGCCTTTTAATATCTAAAGATTCAGTGAAGTTGAGTACAGGCGACGATCTTCTTTTTGCTAGCTCAAATTTGTCTCAGTTGGATGGTATCGCTCTGGGTCCCAAAGACTTGCGCATTCTAAACCTTAGGAGAAAGTGAGGACGGCAGATGCTGGAGATCAGAGCTGAAAAATGTGTTGCTGGAAAGACGCAGCAGGTCAGGCAACATCCAAGGAGCAGGAGAATCGATGTTTTGGGCATAAGCCCTTCTTCAGGAAACCTTCTTCATTCCAAACCTTAGTCAAGCCTGCTGCTTTAGTGCCATTTCTGAGGGAGTGCTGCAATACTGGAGGCGCTGTTCCTTGGTTTAGATGTTAAACTCAGTGCCATGAGGTTGAACAGCAGGGAAGATCTCCTTGTGTTCTGGACACCATTTGGTCCTCAACTAACATTGCCTCAGGATAGATTATCAGATTGGTGTTTGAGGGGTCTGACTGTGAGAGAACTGGTTGTTGCATTTCCCATCAATCCACAGAAATATCCTGAGATTGCTATATCAATGTATTCTCCCATTTTTACATTAACTCTGAAATGATTTTGTTCAGCAATCACATTCAACCACATGTTTTTTAAGAGTGCAAAAAGGAAGTGGCTGTGGACGTGCCCAGTATTCATTCCCTAATTATCATACTATGTCATACTTCAGGTTGCAGGTCTCCTTGGTGCTGAAAGTTCAAAAAGGATCTCTGTGAAGCAAACCAAGCAATTAGGATTTATTTCCAGAGGAATACGATTGAAACCTGGGATTATTACACCAAACCTGCATCAAACTTTGATTAGATCACATTTGGCAAAGGATGTGCAGCCAGTTCAGGTCGAGATCTTTGTAAAAAGGATTGGGGAGTGCCACCAATGCAAAGACAGCCTATGAAAATGGCCATCACACCACCGCAACAGAGCCATCTAGCTGGCCTCTCCCCACAACAACCATCCTCCTCCTCCAACCCATCTCTGCTAACCACAAATTCCCTCCAAAATCCCATTGCTGTATGGCTTGGCTCTCAGTCCCTCTCTGAGCACCACCTAATGGTGTTGACAACAGGTGCAACTAGAGGTATTTGAGAGGCACTGGGGAGGCAGCAGGGAGGATCTGCAGGAATGATACTAGGGAAGTCACGTATCTGGAAATGATGGATTGAGTGGCCCCCTTTTCTCTTGAAGGCTTGAGGTCTGACCTAGTAAAGATCTTTAAAACTACTGAAATTAAAACTTTGATCAAATGGACACAGAGAGAATGCTTCCATTTGTAGAGAAGAGCATAAATAGAGGTCATCAATTTCAGACAAAACTTTGCAGTCAGAGAATAGTGGGAATGGGGAAATCGTACACACATTAAGTAATTTGGGCAAACAAAGTAAATGCTTAGTCACCACAGTCCTGCTGAACACTGTGCTGCTCTACCTTTAAAGACAAAGAAAGGGGTGAATTTAACCTGAAAGTCACCACACCTCAGGTGAGGGGTGAGATAGAGAAGCCAGGGCCTTCATAGTTACTTCAGCCAGTATAGGATGCATTTAATGGGAAGCAAGACAGGCAGAGGGGAATGGAAATAAAGGGTTATAATGGAAGATTTAGATTTACATGAGGAAAGATGACTGAGGCTTGAGTGGTGCTGACTAATGCTGTAGAGAATGTCAGCTGGTGGAATATGAACTGAAATAATAAATCTGGAATACAAAGTTAATCTCAGTCATGACAACTATCATCAGTTGACATAAAAACCCCAAATGATTCACTGATGTCCTACAGGCTAGGAAATCTGCCGTCCTTACCTAATCTGACCTACATATGACTCCAGACCCACAACAATAGCGCTGATACTCAACTGGCCTTTGAAATAGCCCAAGCAACACATTCTAGGTCAATTAGGGATGGGCGACAAATGCTGGTTTCGCCAGCACTGTACCATATATATGTCATGTGTAATCTTAAGTAAACCCCTGATGGTCAACTTTAGTGGGAGATAAATGGAAGCTTTGGGGAAAACATGCAACTCATGAATATAGTTGTTTCTGATGTTCCCCTTAATGATTCCCACCTGGAATTGGGCCGTTCTGGATATAATGTGTATTAAGTGTTGTTATGAGATGCCACATAAAGGAACAGAGTAGGTGATTATTGGAAGTTTTGGTGACTGAAAAATTGATACATGGCTTGTCCAACTGACTCACCATTTCATCCGCAGCAAATTGCTCAGGCCTTTGAGATTAAGAAGAAAAGGGAAAACACAAGAAAGTCTCATTCAAGACCATCAAGGGGAGGTGATTATTTATTATACCTGTACTATTAATCCACATACCCAGGTAATGTTCTGTGGACTTACGTTTGAACCCGACGAAGCCAGATATTGGAATTTGAATTCAATTTTTAAAATCTGGATGACCAAAAAACCATTGCCAATTGTTGTAAAAACCTATCTGGTTTACAAACGCCCTTTAGGGAAAGAAATCTGTTGTTCTCATCCGGTCTGGCCCATGGTATATGTGACTCCAGACCACAGTCAATGTGGTTGACTTTTAGCTGCCCTCCAGACAAATATGGATGGATAATAAATGCTGAGTTAACCAGTGATGCCCCCATCCTGTGAATGAATAAATTACCATTCTACCTGGCATGCTACTGTGGGCTCCTGCTCCATAGTTTGACAGATTACTCCTGACATTTCTTATACTTTGCAAGAGGACAGTCTCAATTTGAATTTACGCCTCATTCAATATTATTGTTCTTGCCTTATTTTAAAATAATATTCAGGATTTAACACATCATTCAATAGTGCTCTCTCACGGCTAAAGAAGATGAGTTTTTATATTTCTTTTGCTAGCCAAATCTCATAACATACTGTGTCTTCTTTCATAGCCTGTAACAGGAATCTCATCTGAATTACATTAGAATTGGTTCAATGTGTATTCCATGTATTAGATGCAGTTAAAGGGCTATATACTGTATTTGCTTCTTTAATATTGTGGCCAACCTTTATTCTCAGATTTAAAGAGTTCAAAAGCCAATGGATCATGATAAACCTTTATCAAACAAGAGTTTGGCCTGGAATTGGAGTGCTGAGTCAAATTTGGGCACCGTACTTTAGGGAGGATGTGAAGACATTGAATAGAGTGCAGAAAAATTTATGGAGTGGTTCAGGGATAAGAGAGTTCAGCGATGTGGATATACTACAGAAGAGAAAGTTACAAGGAGATTCAATCAAGGCGTTCAATATCACAAGGGATCTAGACGAAGTAGATTGGGAGAAATGTTCCCATTGACAGAGGGATCAAGAACCAGAGGGTGCCATTTTTAAAGGATTCTAAATGTAAAGTTTTGAGAATATGGGTTCAAATCCCACCACTATAGCTGGTGGAAATTAAACTAAAATAATCAATGAAGTAAGCTAGAATTGAATACTAATCTTAGTAATCTAATTTCTATCTTTCCTTTTGTTGAAAAGACCATCTGGTTCACTGATATCCTTTGGGGAAGGAAATCTAGTTTTCATACCCAGTCTGGCTTACACCAGACCCTGGTGACTCCTAGCTGAAATGGCATACGTTTTTCTTCATAGTTCATTTATTCATAGAATGCAGCTTTGTACCTTTTACCTTCTAACAACCCCAATATCCCAACAATCCACCTTTATAAGTTTTTTTTTAAAATCAACCTGTTTGGAGATATTATTTCACACCTCTGGAGCATGTGGGACCTGAGCCTGGGCCTCCTGGCTCAGAGGTAGGAATATTAACATTGTACCACAAGAGCTCTCCAGTCCCTCTTTATACGACTTTAAATACTAATGAAAGAAATTAAAACCAATTTAAAACATTACAGCTCCTTAAAACAACAATGCAGCAAAGGTAAAATCATAAACTTACAAAATTTAACCTTAAATTTAGTTTTGGGAGGTGATTAAGGACTCCTACTCCCAATGGTGTCCACCCGTGGAAGAAGGCCTAAAGTAAATCAGTGACTATCTTGTGCTACCTCTCCAGGGACAGGCAGACACATATGTATGGAAGAGAGGCAAACCATTGGGTATAACAACCATGGCAACAGGCAACCGCCTGGACCTGTTAATGGGTCAGCTCCTCTTTACACAATTTAGAACTTATTGAACAAATGAGGGAATCCTGAGGGACAGGCTGCGCATGTATTTGGAAAGGCAAGGACTGATTAGGGATAGTCAACATGGCTTTGTGTGTGAGAAATCATCTCTTGCAAACTTGATTGAGTTTTTTGAAGAAGTAACAAAGAGGATTGCTGAGGGCAGAGTGGTAGATGTGATCTATATGGACTTCTGTAAGGTGTTTGACAAGGTTCCCCATGGGAGACTGATTAGCAAGGTTAAATCTCATGGAATACAGGGAGAACTAGCTATTTGAATACAGAACTGGCTTCAAGGTAGAAGACAGAGGGTGGTGGTGGAAGGTTGTTTTTCAGACTGGAGGCCTGTGACCAGTGGAGTGCCACAAGGATCAGTGCTGGATCCAGTACTTTTCATCATTTAAATAAATGATTTGGATGTGAGCATAAGAGGTATAGTTAGTAAGTTTGCTGATGACAGTGAAGAAGGTTACCTCAGAATATAACAGGATCTTGATCAGATGGGCCAATGGGCTGACAAGTGGCAGATGGAGCTTAATTTAGATAAATGTAAGGTGCTGCATTTTGGGAAAGCAAATATTAGCAGGACTTATACACTTAATGGTATGGTCCTCAGGAGTGTTGCTGAATAAAGAGACCTTGGAGTGCAGGTTCATAGTTCCTTGAAAGCGGAGTCGCAGATAGATAGCAGAGTGAAGAAGGCGTTTGGTATGCTTTCCTTTATTGGTCAGAGTTTTGTAGCTGTACAGGACATTGGTTAGGCCATTGTTGGAATATTGTGTGCAATTCTAGTCTCCTTCCTATCGGAAAGATGTTGTGAAACTTGAAAGGGTTCACAAAAGATTTACAAGGATGTTGCCAGGGTTGGAGAATTTGAGCTAATGGGAGAGGTTGGATAGGCTAGGGCTGTTTTCCCTGGAGCATCGGAAGCTGAGGGGTGACCTTATAGTGGTTTATAAAATCATGAGGGGCATGGATAGGATAAATAGGCAAAGTCTTTTCCCTGGGGTGAGGGAGTCCAGAACTAGAGGGCATAGGTTTAGGGTGAGAGGGAAAAGATATAAAAGAGAGCTATAGGCAACTTTTTCATGCAGAGGGTGGTATGTGTATGGAATGAGCTGCCAGAGGAAGTGTGGAGGCTAGTTCAATTGCAACATTTAAAAGGCAGCTGGATGGGTATATGAATAGGAAGGGTTTGGAGGGATATGGGCCACGTGCTAGCAGGTGGGACTAGATTGGGCTGGGATATCTGGTCGGCATGGACAAGTTGGACCAAAGGGTCTGTTTCTGTGATGTACATCTCTATGACTCTAATAGGGAAGGCAGTGGCCTAGTCATCAAACGTCTCCAGTAATGTTCTGGGGACTTGATTTCAAATACTGCTATAACAGCCAGTGGAATTTTAACCCAATAAAAATAAATGTGGTGGTTCATAGATGGAAGAAAATATCACAGGTGATTTTGTGATAGGAAAAAAAATGTTCAGTTGTGTGTAAGATCACTTCTGGAGATAGAAGATAAAGGACTAAATAAATAAATGCAAAAGTAAGAATCTAATGATGACCATGAAATCATTGTTAATTGTTGGAGGGAATCTTCCATCTTACCCATCTGGCTTACATGTTACTTCAGAAGCACAGCAATGTGGTTTGGATGGATAATAAATCCTGTGAATGAACAAAAAAATGAAACTAAATTAAATAAAATTTACAATTAATGGCCCTTTAAAGAAGCCTTGTAAAATCGGACAAAACTCTCAAAGGAAACTTGCTAATTCAAATTAATATTTGAAGGTGCAGAGATAATGTATTTGAACCCTGTTGTGACCATCTGTTGTGTAAGGTCTCAAGTGTTCCAGTGGACACTCCATGTTCCCTCTCTGCAGCAAATCTCCAGGAAGGGCACAAAGAAAATCATCAAGAAGATGCCAACAAAGAGTGGCAAGAAGAAGAAGGGCTTCTGAGTCCAGGCTCATCCATCCCATCCACTTTCTTTTTTGTTTCTTTTCTCCTTTTTGACTTTCCGTCCTCTTATTTTCCTTTTACTTTACTTACCTTTTGTTGAAGACCTCAATCATGGCGACCCAAATGGTATTGTCAGCGAGTGAGCCCAGCACAGACTCGAATGGGTCCACTGTGGACTTGTTCTGGCAGCAGTATTGGAGGGAAGTTTGGGTTCCTGGCAGCTTCTGCATCAACAAGGCGATTTTAGCACTGAGGAGAAAGTGAGGACTGCAGATGCTGGAGATCAGAGCTGAAAAATGTGTTGCTGGAAAAGCGCAGCAGGTCAGGCAGCATCAAAGGAGCAGAAGAATTGACGTTTCGGGCATAAGCCCTTCTTCAGGAATGAGGAAGGCATGCCAAGCAGGCTAAGATAAAAGGTAGGGAGGAGGGACTTGGGGGAGGGGCGTTGGAGATGCGATAGGTGGAAGGAGGTTAAGGTGAGGGTGATAGGCTTGAGAGGGGTTGGGGGCGGAGAGGTCGGGAAGAAGATTGCAGGTCAAGAAGGCCGTGCTGAGACGAGGGTTGGGACTGAGAAAAGATAGGGGGAGAGGAAATGAGGAAGGTGGAGAAATCTGCATTCCTCTCTTGTGGTTGGAGGGTTCCTAAGCGGAAGATGAGGCGCTCTTCCTCCAGGTGTCGTGTTGCCATGGTCTAGCGATGGAGGAGGCCAAGGACCTGCATGTCCTTGGCGGAGTGGGAGGGGGAGTTAAAGTATTCGGCCACGGGGCTGCTGGGTTGGTTGGTGCGGGTGTCCCGGAGGTGTTCTCTGAAACGTGGCTTGTCTCCACAATGTATAGGAGGCCGCATTGGGTGCAGTGGATGCAGTAAATGATGTGTATGGAGGTGCAGGTGAATTTGTGACGGATATGGAAAGATCCCTTCGGGCCTTGGAGGAACGTGAGGGGGGAGGTGTGGGCGCAAGTTTTGCATTTCTTGCAGTTGCAGGGGAAGGTGCCGGGAGTGGAGGTTGGGTTGGTGGGAGGTGTGGACCTGACGAGGGAGTTGCGGAGGGAGTGGTCTTTCCGGAACGTTGATAGGGGAGGGAAGGGAAATATATCCTTGGTGGTGGGGTCTGTTTGGAGGTGGCGGAAATGACGAAGGATGATAGGTTGGTTTTTACAGGGGGCAGGGTGTAAAAATGCTATCCCATATTCCCAATTCCTTCGCCTCCGCCGCATCTGCTCCCAGGAGGACCAATTCCATTACCGAACAACCCAGATGGCCTCCTTCTTCAAAGACCGCAATTTCCCCTCAGACGTGGTTGACGATGCTATCCACCGCATCTCCTCCACTTCCCGCTCCTCCGCCCTTGAACCCCACCCCTCCAATCGCCACCAGGATAGAACCCCACTGGTCCTCATCTACCACCCCACCAACCTCCAGATACATCGTATCATCCTTCGTCATTTCCGCCACCTCCAAATAGACCCCACCACCAAGGATATATTTCCCTCCCTCCCTTATCAGTGTTCCGGAAAGACCACTCCCTCTGCGACTCCCTCGTCAGGTCCACACCCCCCACCAACCCAACCTCCACTTCCGGCACCTTCCCTGCAACTGCAAGAAATGCAAAATTTACGCCCACACCTCCCCCTCACATCCCTCCGAGGCCCCAAGGGATCCTTCCATATCCATCACAAATTCACCTGCACCTCCACACATATCATTTATTGCATCCACTGCACTCGATGTGGCCTCCTATACATTGGGGAGACAGGCCGCCTACTTGTGGAATGTTTCAGAGAACTCCTCTGGGACACTTGCACCAACAAACGCAACCGCCCCATGGCTGAACACTTTAACTCCCCCACCCAGTCCGCCAAGATCATACAAGTCCTTGACCTCCTCCATCGCTAGACCATGGCAACACAACGCCTGGAGGAAGAGCGCCTCATCTTCCGCTTAGGAGCCCTCCAACCACAAGGGATGAATGCAGATTTCTCCACCTTCCTCATTTCCTCTCCCTCCACCTCTTCTCAGTCTCAACCCTCGGACTCAGCACGGCTTTCTCGATCTGCAATCTTCTTCCCGACCTCACCGCCCCCAACCCCTCTCCGGCCTATCACCCTCACCTTAACCTCCTTCCACCTATCGCCTTCCCAACGCCCCTCCCCCAAGTATCTCCTCCCCACCTTTAATCTTAGATCTTAGCACTAACTCTTGGTTACTGCGGCAGAAGTGAGTTTGGGCTCGTGATGGCATCTGCATCCAGCGCTAATTCATGGAGGTGGCGGAGGAGGTGAGTTTGGACCCAGTACGAGACCTGGTGGTATTGGCCAAAGCTGCATTGGCAAGGTAGGCCTGAAACCGACTCATGGCAGTGATGGAGTCGGGTTTGGGCTGATGCAGTACCAGGTGGCATTTGTGGTATCTGCATTGTTGAAGTCCAGTGAGGACTCATGATGGCGATGGTCTCGGTGGAGGTGAGATGGTGCCAAAGAGTGGTGACTTTCATTCTGGTAGCAGCAGCGCAGTGAAGGGGTCTCGTGCCTGGTCACCAGGCCCATGGTGGAACACTTCACAAAAAAGACTGTAAAGTTGACACATTTTCTTTATTTATTTATTTTATTTTTCTGTGTTTTAAGATGGTGACATTATACAACACTTTTCGCTGTATTTGTAGCAAGATACATGTGACAATAAATAAAATAAATTACTACAATGTCACCATCTACCCATCTGTGTTATCCTCCTTGCCTACTCTATCTGTTACAAGCTCCTACATTCTCACCACTCTCTGGTTGAGAGAATTTCTAATTGAAATTTCTTTGGACTTTAATTAGTGATGATAGTCATGACCCTGTGGAGAGATGATGACATTGGACTAGTATTTCAGGCTTCATAGGCTCAATGGCTGATGATGAAATTTGAATTCAATAAAAATTTGGAATAAAAGCTAGCCCAATTGTGACCATTGTTGATTGTCATAAAATTCCATCTCATTTACTAATACCCTTTAAGAAAGTAAATCTGTTGTCCTTACCTTGTCTGGCCTATGTGTGACTTCAGACCTACAGCATTATGCCTGATTCTGAACTTCCCTCTGGGCAATTAGTAATGGTCAGTAAATACTGGCTCAATGATGTCAACTTCTCATGAATGAGTAAACCTTTTCTCTCCTCAAGGAGGAAGATTTTGTGAAAGAGGCATGAAGGTATAAGTGAGGAAACCTCCCTGTCTCAGCTGTTTTAAAAGGTTCCCTATCTATTGAAGGTGCGGAACTAGATGGAGCTAGAAAAAGGAGACACGGAGGTAGGTGGTCAGCTATGCTAACAGGCTAGTCCAGTTTTAAGATTGACTGCCTGACCCTCAACACCTCCCTTACCCTACATGCACCCGTCCTTCTCCCATCTCAACTCCATGCCTGAATAATCCCTATCTTTGAAATGAGCTTGAAAAAATAAACTTCGAACAACCCAATAAAGCTGTCACATTCAAAGACACTTCACTCTGAAAACATACATCCATAAAACCCTTGCAAAAAAAAACCCTCAAGTGGACAATCTGTTATGAAACCAAGCACTTATTCACTTACAGCATCAAAGACAGGTAATCATTTAAAACCTCTTAAAATTAATCAACATATAAAGGCAGCACCCTCTCCATTTCCACTTCGCTGATATTAACACCCAAGACTTTTTGAAACTCAGGCAAGCATTCAATAGTCTTGGCTAAAAGACTCTGGGAACTGTCAATAGTGGAACTGAAACACTGGGTAGCCTTATTTCTAAGCTGCAGATGCTGTTCTTTTTCAGTTTATCTATCAATTCTTGGAGTACAGCAGGTCAGTTTTTTTTCCTTCAAAGCTAAAGACATTGTTTATTTGAATCTCAATCCAAATCAAGTTTCCCAGTACAGGCCCTTTTCAGTTTTGAACTTAGAATACAGTTTTGAATGTATGATAGCAATTTCTCTTTTAGGAAAAGTACTAGATGCATGTCAATGCTAACACAAAGGTAGTCAATTAAATGATCACGTAGCTTTGCTGGTCAGAGCCCTATGATCAACACAAGCAGTAAAAACACATCCAACTTACAATACAGCATCCATCTATTGACCCTAAAATAACTTTTTCTAATTTTTAATATTTCAAATTATGTCAATTAAAGAATTCCACAATCAGGGACTGTTTCTTTTTGGATTCCCACTTGGGGTTGAGCTTCCCTGTGAACCACATCTTCTAGCAAATTATTTGGAAGTCACTGCAGATATTCACCCCCTGCAGTGGAGAGGGCAGCAGTGGGATTGCTGAGGCATCCTTGCTACCCACATCCCTATCTCAGGGTCATAAAAAACCCACACATCAGAAAGGATGTGGGCATCTCACAATTGTATCCTGCCATTTTTAAATCCCCCCAACCCCATTCTGATTTGGACACAGGCACAGAAGTTCTAGCCAAATTCTCAACATCTTCCCATTGATCTCCATTGCAATTTTCTAACTTTCCCCAAAATAAAACCCCATGTCCTTTCTCCTCCTCCCCACTGCCCTGATTCCTCCACTCCTGCTGGTTTCACTTAGTTAGAAGGTCACAGAGGTTTCCTGATGAAGGGCTTATGCCTGAATTGTGGACTCCCCTGCTCCTCACATGCTGCCTGACCTGCTGTGCTTTTCCAGCACCACAGCTTTTGACTCTGTTCTCCAGCACCTGAAGTTGTCACCTTCTCACAGAGGTTTCCTTTCTGCTTAAAACTACAGGTTGGGGCTCAATGGCGCCATATGCAAAGAAGGACCAGATGGCTGACATTACTGCCAGAAGCCAGCAGGATTGGTGCATGGGAATGGGAGTGGAGAAGGGTAATAGTAAATTGATTTGTGCAGTTGCCAACACTTCAGGCTTGGCCTAGAGTCTTAATGAATTGAAGATAAATCTCGACGACACTACTGTGAGCACAACACCAGAGAAAAATCACAGCTTTTGAGCTTTTTAAAATTTATTTAAAGATTTAGGATTATTGAAGAGTATACTTTTTAAAATCTGACTGAAGCTTCTAATTAGGTAATGGAAGGGTCCCTTCCATTTCAGATTGGTGCAAACACAGTTCATATTGATGATGAGCTACCAATGACAGGTATGTGAGGTGGGGTGCAGGTAGGTATTTGGAAATAGCATGAAGTCTTGTGATGAAACCTCAAGGATCAGGGCCTACTAGAGTTGACAACCCAAACTGAGCAGAAAGTATTAAAATCACTCTAAAGTTCGAACACAGATCCATATCGAAATAATACCTGCTTGAATTTCACAAGGAACTAAAATACGAATATAAGATGGAGGAGCAGAAGTAGGCTATTCAGCCCGTCAAGTCTGCTCTGCCATTCAACAACAGCATAGCTGATCTGATAACACTCAACTCCACTTTTCTGCCTTTTCCCCACAACTCATGCTGATTAAAAATCGATGTCAGCACTGAATATACTTACTGAACTTTTCTTGACAGCCTTCCATGGTAAAGAATTTTACAGATTTACTCCCGTCTGAGAGAAGAAATTCCTCTTTACCTCTTAAATGTAAGACCTCTTATTCTAAAAATAATCCCTCTGGTCCTAGATTCTTCCACAAGGGGAAACAACCATTCCCAATCTGCCCTGTCAAGTCCCATAAGAATCTTGTATGTTTCAAGAAGGTAGCCTGTCTATCCTGTAAACTCCAAATAGTACAGGCCCACCTACTCAACTTCTCTTCATAAGACAGTCCTTCCAAACCCAGTGTCAGACTAGTGAACCATCAATGGATTGTTTCTAATGCCATTATCCAGTCCCTGAGATAAGGGACCCTGAACCGTTCATAGTATTCCAGCTGCGGTCTGACTAATGCCTCATATAGTTTTACCAAATCCAAATAATTCTGAATAAACTTGCAGGCTATGAATTCCATAGTGACAAATGATTTTTAATGTGGTCTGACATCCCCTCAACTGAGAAGGTGCTCCAGACACCTTAAGCTACATTTTTAATAATTTTTTTTCGCAGGTGAGAAATTTGTTAACGGACACACTCACTGGTCTTGTAGAAGAACAGCCATGAATTTCTTAAGAGGCTGCAGACCTTTCATACATCTGAAAGCAGACGTTAGTGTTTCTTCGGTGGAAAAATTCAGGTTCGGGGGTCCCGGGAGTATTCAGTTCTCGGCGCTCAATCATAATTGAATACTTCATCAAAGTCTGAGTGATCTTTGCCTGAAGATTGCTTGGGGGCTGAACTCAAGCTGTTGAATTTGTAAAACGCAGACTGTCTGATAAGAGGAGAGTCCATGAGGCCCCAGAGCCCCCTCTCACTGGGCCTACAGGAGGTTCAGTACAAACTCGACATTTCAAATAGGTTGTGAGGGGGAGATAGTAAGGGAATAACAACTGTCGTAGAGACAGACTCTCTCAGGACTGCCAAAGAAATGATTTATGGAATTTCAAAGTTGATGTATCAAAGGTAGCTGGATTAATTCAGTAAAGGTGACGAGCTGGTTCACAGCCTCAGCCTAGTCCACTGACAGCCTGCATTCAGATGGTGCCTTCACGTACAGTGAACACATACCCAGGCTTCACAACAGCTTCAATGAATATAACCTGATGCTGAGCCACACGAGGAAATGTCATGAAAGAGCTATCCAAAAGCTCCATCAAAGAGGGAAGTTGTCAGGACCTTTTTACAAAGGAGAAGGGAGAGGCGTGAGGTTTAGGTAGGTATCTCCAGAACTTAGATCCCAGGCAGCTGAAAGCGCAGCCATTTATTATTGAGCCACAAAATTAAAATTGGTCTCATAAGAGACAAGAGGAGAAGTGTAGATATCACGGAATGTTGAGGGGGGACAGTGGTGGATAAAAGTGTCTAAACAATGCAGAACATAAATCAGATTCAAATAGCGAGAGCCAAATCTCAGGATTTAAAATGAAAGTAGATGCACACTTCTGAGAAGAAAAATAAAGATTGTATTTCTATAGCACCCCTGAAGGCGACCAATGCCTTGTAATCAATGAAGTACTTCTCAAATCGAGTCATAGAATCCCTAGAGTATGGAAACAAGCCATTTGGCCCAATAAGTCCACACCGACCCTCCGAAGTGTGACCCAGCCAGACCCATTCCCCTACTTATTAATCTACATTTCCCCTGACTAATGCTAGCATACATGTCCCTGAACACCATGGACAATTTAGCATGGCCAATCCCCCTAACCTACACATCTTTGGACTGTGGGAGGAAACCCACACAGACACAGGGAGAATATGCAAACTCCACACAGTCACCTGAGGCAGTACTGAACCCGGGCCCCTGGCGCTGTGAGGCAGCAGTGCTAACTACTGAGTCATTGTGCTGCCCAATCAGCCTGTTCAGAGATGTTACACATCTCTTGGTCCAGGGTTAGAGACACTACCACTATGCCACAAGAAAGGCACTTTTGTTCCCATGAAATGTAGGAAATGCAGTGGTCAATTTGCACACAGCAAGGTCCCACAAGGATTGTGCCAACAGACTGATACTGTTTGGGGACCATTGGTTGCATTAGTTTCTCTATCCTGCCCAGGTGCCAACTAGTGGGTAGCATTCTCACCTTTGAAGAAGAAAGTGAGCACAGAATGAAAGCTGAGACTCCCACAGCAGTGCAGAGGGCAGTGGAGTCGGGAGGGCTGTCAGATGACAAATTTACTGGAGGATTGGTCTGCACTCTCAAGTTGTGGAGGTGGGTGCTAAATATGGACAATTCATGGAGAATTTGATAATTATCCACAAATTGGTTGTTTTAAATCCAAAAATACTGTTGGAGCTTGCTGTGCACAAATTTGTTGCTTGTTTTCTACATAACAACCGTGACAGTCCCTCAAAAAAAAACTAATCAGCACAAAGTTTGTTTGGAAAGTAGAAAGATTTCTATAGCTGAAAGTTCTTCAAGAACCTATCACTAAACTGCCCAATATCAAAGTAAAATAGTGAAACTTCAGCACATATTCCATTTGGATAATCCTCTAAGAATGCCCATATATTAATGACATTTACATAGCACGGTTACAGATTGGATCTTACCCAGGGTGAAAGCATTGCTGCATATTGAAGCCCAATTATTCCTTTGATCTCCCAAATGGTTTGAACATCAAAGAATTGACTGATCCAAAGAGAGAAGTGGATTTATAACCCCAAGGAAGGTTCTGCCTTTAAGAGGGAGCCTCAGCTTTGAGACCTCTTTAAAGAACAGATTTTACCACTGAGGCCCTTTCTTGTTGACTAAATATCTCCTCAAACAGTACCAGTTAAACAGCAAGAAGAACCATTGTAGAAGAAGCTTTACTCTGTATCTAATACTGTGTCATATGAGTCCTGGGAATATTTGATGACAGCAGCACAGAGGAAGCTTTACTGTACCTAACCCCATGCAGGACTGTTTGGGAGTGTTTGATGGGTGCAGAATAGAGAAAGCTTTACTCTGTATCTAACCCCATGCTGTCCCTATCCTGGGAGTGTTTGATGAGGGTAATGTAGAGGTAGCTTTACTCTATAGCTAATCCTGTGCAATACCTATCTTAGAAGCACTTGATGAAGGTTTATTCTGTACCTAACCCCATACTAAAACTGTCCTAAAAGCGGTTTATGGGGTCAATGTCATTTATACCATATTTTAGTGAGTGCTCAAAATTGAAAGTGTCCCATATCGCAACAAAACACATCGAAAAAAAAACTCCTGCCGACGATGGTACTGGTTGAAGTGAATAAATAAATGAGGGATTTATGTAAGTACCTAAACCTCAGGCATCGATAGAAAATTCTCTACTTGATCTCACTCCATTTACACATGACAGAGAATTTCAAAGATATATTGGCAAATAATTACAGCAAGGTACATCCTTCAGAGAGTTACTGCATTCCAAATAGTTAAAGGCTGTAATTTTGTTACTGGCTGTAAGGGAAGATTTATTATCACAACCAGGTATTCATTTTAAAAAATAATTTTAGTGATTTTTGGACAGTCTGGTGAAGAATGTCATTGCTAAAGGATGGAATCCTTTTCGAATGGAATATCAGACACTAAACACTTGAGCATTTAATCCAGACTGGCTCTCCCAGTGAGCTACAGAGGGAGTGCTGAATTGTTGGAACTGCTTCTTTCTTATGACACATTGAGCCAAGGTCTGTCCCCTCAGCCCAATATAAAGCATCTTGTCGCACAGTTCAAAGAAAGGACAGAGGAGTTCTCCATTATTTCTAAAATTTGTCCTACAATTAACATCACTAAAACAAGATGATGCGGGCATTTACACATTCCTGATTGTGGAAGCGTATTGTACATAAATTGGCTGCAAATTGTCTTGCAAAACCCAAAGCAAATGTCTGCTGTTAGCAGTGATGCCATGATTGGATAGCCCTTGCTGAACAGTCCTTAGTGTACCAATAACTACTCTAGCAACCCATTTAAGATTATCAGTTGTTCTCATAACCTTACTAAAAGCTGCATACATTCATACACTGGGACCCATCCTCTGCAAACAAAAGGAAGATGTTCAAGCCTTGCGTCTTTTATAAACTAGCTGGGAGCTTGGAGAAGTCTACAGTTCCTCATTGTTTTGCTCATGTACTGTGCAAAACACGTACTGCACTATGTATGTCCCTGCACCACTCGGACTGCAATAGTTCAAAAAGGCACCGTTTCAAGGGGCAATTAGGAATAGGCAATAAATGTTTGCATAGCCAGTGATGACCACATGAATAAATTTTAAAAACTGATCTGCTTGGAACATGGCTGCAGCAGAAGACTCCCAGGAGGACCTTTTACTTTGCGCCTCCCCAACATCTCTGAAGAGGTCAAACATTCCCCACTGAGTTGTGGGGGACCCTTGGCTGTGACCGACCAGAATCGAGAAGCTTATCTAAGAAGGCATCAAACACATCAAAAATTTCACTGGGAATGTGGAGGTGAAATCAAGGCTTCAGAGGGAAGCAAACAAACCTCCAACCAACATCTCCTCAAGCGTTCCAGCATCAACTACAATGTATGTGGCACAGTCTGCCAATCACACATTGGATTTACCAGAACCATCATAGACCCACTGAACCCAAGCAAAGACTAGTCCTCAATTTTGATAGTCTGTCTAACCAAACGTTTGAATAACCCAATCAGATCACTCCTCAGCTTTCATGAGATGTGGACATAGATGGTAAGACCTGCGTTTCTTGCCCATCTCCTAGGTGAGTGGCGGACTGGACCATTTCAGAGTCAGAGGGAAAAAAAACATTCACCCAGACAGTGGTGGGAATCTAGAACTCACTGCCTGTTAGGGTGATAAAGGCAGAAGCCCTCATTATATTACAGAAGTATTTAGATGTGCTCTTGTGATGCCAAGGTATGCAAAGCTATGGACCAAGTGCTGGAAAATTACATTAGAATAGTTAGATGCTTGTTTTTGACCCGATGGGCTAAAGGGCCATTTTATGTGCTGTACGCCTTTATGACTTCACTATAGGTCTGGAGGCACATGTAGGCCAGACCGGGTAGGTGCAGCAGATTTCCTTCCTTAAAGAGGTATTAATGAAACAGATATATTTTTATAACAATTGATGATTGTCGTCATGGTCACCATCACTGACTAGCTTTCAATTACAGAATAATTTAATAATTGAATACAGGGATTTGAACCCATTTTGTCAAAGTGCTAGCCTAGCTCTCTGAATGACCAGGCCATCAACCCATCGACCTCCACCCTGCCCCTTCCTCTCACCCTGCCTCTTTTTGAGAGAAGAGATTCAGTCTGTTCTGTCTTTCCTGACATGTATAAACTCACAGTTCTGATTTTGACATCATCCTTGCACCTTTTCCTGTAAAGTCATGTGAAATATAAACTTTGTTTTCTTATAACTTTCTTTTTTAAGCATTACAGTAATAGCCCAATGCTAGATCACAAGTTACATCACAATCACAACCTAACCTAAAAGATCACAAATTAAAGGCTCACCCCCAGGATATGAGCAAATAATCTCAGGCTGCACCTCAGTGAATTACTGAGGGAGTGTTGCACTGTCAGTAGTGCCACTTTTGGGCCGAGGATTTGAAGTGGAGTGCTCCAGTCATCTGTCTGTAAGGCAACACTGACAAGGAGCAGCTTTGGGCTTCATTCCTTCCTCAAGCGATTTCATAAAAACAGAGTTACATCTTTATTTTATGCGTTTGGGATCTTGCTGTGCATAAAAATCAACTGTTATGGGTGGATACTGTCAGATGTTGTGGTACCAAAAACCAAATGCTTATGTTTGGCGTTAGAGTGCTGCAAGCAATCCTCCATTCTGTCCTAAGCAATTAAGTGCCTATCTAATCAACAGTAGTAGGAGATAAACAACTAGTGAGTCTTGACAAGAAGTGGTATTTATCTTTTGCAACAAGAATTAGTTTATTGCATGATAGCTACTGTTACAAGCTACATTGTCTAGTTTGGCACTATCACAGAGACTAGGAGGAGCTAGTGCTGACATCCATTTCCATCAGGGCTTTATGCTTGACTGCTTCTTCTCTCCTCAAACACTGTGGGATACAATTAGATTTGGTGGGGCTCAATGCAGATTCAACATTAACTTGTTTAGAACCATTATCTTTCAGAACAAATCCAAGAGTCAAAGAGGGGGTCAGTTTAACATCTTGCCCAAGAGTCAACACCACTGCCTACACAGTGCTCTCTCAGTAACATCACCTTAGGAGTACTGGCCTCAAGTGTCTGGAGAACCAATGGACCTCCTGGCACCTAAATCAAGAGCATTGCCCAGTGACCCACAACTGACTCTAATGAAAGGTGCACTGTAAATGTCCCTGACATTACAGTGAGGCAAGCACCCAATGACTGACATGTGCAAGTTGTAGAATTATAGGCACCTAACTTAGTAATGATCTAGTGTTTAAAACAGTCATGCTGGTCTTCACAGGGTTAATATTTATTGCAGTTTGTATTTATTGGTGCGGGGCTTGTAGCAGAATTCTGTGTGTGTGTGTGTGTGTGTGTGTGTGTGTGTGTGTGTGTGTGTGTGTGTGTGTGTGAGAGAGAGAGAGAGAGAGAGAGAGAGAGAGAGAGAGAGAGAGAGAGAGATATATATATATGGTGGTCAAGGCCCAGTAATTATAGTTAACCGTGTAACCTTGCCATTGAATGCACAGAGAGGCGTAGGAGAATACATCTAGTGGGACGTCTCCCTTGTACCATATTGTTAATGGACACTTTTATTGTCTAACAGCAGCAGAATTCATGACCTGAGAGATGATAATAAAAGATCCTGTAATACTGTCATCATCGAATCTTTGTCTTGTGATAAAGACCCTATCTGTCTCCCTGACATTGACGCCGGCAAGTTGAGCCTGCACCCCACGTGTGGGGAATTTGAATAATGAGAGAGGAATCTATCATGGCTGAGAGTGAATCAATAAACTAATTTTCTCCTAACAATGCTGTTGCACATTGTAGATGAGAGAGGGCTAGGTGCTGTGTTACTGCCAGCAACAGCCCTCCCTCTTGCATCATGCCATGCACAATTAAGATACAGAGCTCAGAGAAGAAAGCAACCAAGTGTCTTGGGGGAGATCAAAACCACTCAGCCAGGGGGTTGCAATGTTCTCAATACTGATGAAACTCCATCAAGTGGATCCAGGTGTTTGTCCCCCAAGTTAGCTGTCCCTCCCAGAGCCATGTTTCACGTGCTGCTGATCTTGCTAGGATTAAGCAGCAGGGTGTGTAGAAATGGCTACTCATCTCCTCCAATTTCTATAAGGCAAGGGCTATTAAGGGCTTGTTCAAGGCATTGATGTTGATAACATAAAGATCCAAGGGAGGCAATGGCGTAGCATTATTATTGCTAGACTAGGCATCCACAGATGCAGGTAATGTTCTGGGGATTCAGGTTTGAATCCTGCCATGGCAGATGGTGGAATTTAAGTTCAATAAATATCTGAAATTAAAGGTCAAATGATGCATTTCAATTGTTGGGAAAAAAACCTAGCTGGTTCACTGCCCTTCATAGAGGGAAACTGCTGTAATTACCTAAACTGGTCTACATCTGACTCCAGACCCACAGCAATGTGATTTGACTCTTAACTGCTCTCTGGGACATTAGGGATGAGTTGGCCAGTGATATTAAAATACCATGAATGAGTAAGACATGCCATGCTCAAGGGCTGAATAACCACTTCCTGGTACTAGTTTTTGCAGGAGGTGCAGATGTATAGCGAGAATCAGTCCTCCAGTATCCCAATCAACCTTCACACCTGACCTTGGGTCACGAGAGTTCACTGGCTATTGGTCAACAAAAAGTAGAAAAGTGAAAATGCTTGATGCCAATTTGACATTCGCTCTCCAGTTTACTTGCTTACACAGTTAGAAGATGCCTCCTTCCTTGCCATCCTTCTGGACTCACCTCATCATTTCTCTTACCTCTCTGGCCTCAGCTTCCTAAAAGAAGGGTGTTAGAGTCTCCCCGTTGTCCTTCCAAATATTTACCCCTTCCTTAATTTAATCACACTAAACAGATTATTTGGTAATTTTCACATTGTTATTTGAGGGAGATTGCTGCGTGAAAATTGGCTGCCAGGTACAAATACACTTCAAAATTATTTCATCAGCTATAATGTACTTGGAATATCCTGAAGTGGTGAAAGATGCTATATAAATGTGACTTCTTTCTTCTATTGCACAAACGATATCAACTAAATCCCCAGTTGAAGACTGAGTGATTCTTCCAAGTTCTCTTGGAGCCCTGACCAACCTTCTTCCTCTACATAAAAGGCTGCTCTCTCAGCCCAATGTTGTCTGTGGGACATTGCTTGTGTTGTCCTAAGTGGAAAACTATCCCAAATTCCAGACTTAGCTAAACTTTGCCATCTAAATGCTGCCTCTCACCAATCTCTGTTCACTTAGCACCTTTGACCCAGCTGATGGTCATCCATTCTGACACCTCCAAATACGGATCAGAGCCCATTTTTCTCAGGGGATCCTGCACTCTGCCACCCAAGTGCAAGTTGTTGTTGATTTATTGGGAGCAGATTATAATGACAAGGGTGTTGCATTAGTAGTAAAAATAATGCAACAGTTTGGTAAGAGGCTCATTTGCCGATGCGATACATTAGGTGTCTCTTTGAGCTGCTCATTGCTCAAAATCCTAGGCACAAAAACATCTTTTTCTGTCTGACACAGATTCTAACTCACAGCTCACAATTCCCATTGCCTTTTGTTTTCACATTTCATGCAGACACCAAAAAAAATACACAGCATGAATCAATAAGTGCTCCTCACCACCCCTGCCACCTCCTCATAACCCCCCCCCTCACCAACTCCTGACAGATTTAATCAATAAAGGAATGAGCAGTCTTTATATCAAGACAGCACACAATGGCTCCCTCACTTACAGCACACTCAGCTAATACCTGCAGTGATGCTCTTCCCTGAGTCTTTCCTTATTTATCCTCACAGTTACTTTCTTGTCGCTCTCCATTTTATTGATCATTCCATCTCTGAACTTAGCTTTCCAGTTCTTCCTGAGCTCTAACTACACCATTGAAGTTAATGGGAATCAGGGGTGAAATTCGTTACCGGTTAGAGTCATACCCATCACACAGGAAGATGGTTATGGTTGTTGCAGGCCAATTATCTTGCGCGTTGCTGCAGGAGTTCCCAGGGACAGAGTCTTAGGCACAACATCTTCAGGTGTTTTATCAATGACCTTCCCTCCATCATTAAGTCAGAAAGTGGGGTTGTTCGCTGATGATTGCACCATTCGCAACTCCTCAGATACTGAAGTGTGTCCATGTTCAAATGCAACAAGGCCTGGACAACAATCTTGTTTGTGTTGATAAGTGATGAGTAGCATTCACATGACACAACAGTCAGGCAATGACCATTGTATACAAGAAAGAATCTAACCATCACTTCTTGACATTAAAAGAACATTAGTAACACTGAAACTCTGAGCATCAATGTCACAGAGGTTATCACTTACCAGAAACCGAATAGGACCAGCCGCATAAATACTGTAGCTAGCAGAAATGGTTTGCGGCTGGGAATTGTGCAGTCCTAAAGACTGATCCAACAGCTCATAACTCATGTTCTGATTGTCGAAAGTCTGTATGTCATCTAAAAGGCACAAGTCAAGATGGTGATGTAATACTCCCAACTTTCCTATTTAAATACAGGTCCAAAACAGTTGAAAGCTCAACACCAGGACAAAGCAGCTAGTGACTTCTGGAAGGCACTGCCATGCATGGACTTTGGAGGGCCACACAGAAGGCAAATAAAATTAGTCGGGATACTGAAAGTAGTCCATCTGATTGGGACAACATCCACCAACTCCAATATTCACCTATTCCACCATTGGTGCTCAGTGGCAGCAGTGCGCATCATCAGCAGGATGCACTGCAGCAATTCACCAAGGCTCATTCAACAGCACCTTGCAAATCTGTAACCTCTACTCACTAGAAGGACAAGAGCAGCAGGTAATTGGGAACTCCAGAAAGTTTCCTTCCAAGCCATTGATCTTCCTGATTTGAAAATATATCATTTTTCCTTCAGTGTTGCTGGGTGAAAATCCTGGTATCTCCTCCCTAATAGTCCTATGGGTGACCCATGTGAAACAGTCTGCAGCAGTTCAAGAATGCAGCTAACCGCCATCACCTTCTCAGAGTAATTAGGGATGAGCAATAGTTTTACCAGTGATACCCACATCCCATGAACAAAAAAAAAACACCCTACAAACATCAAACCAAGGTTTAATATGATCATGAAGACAGCTATGTAAAGTTGTCACTAATAAATCTAATTGGGAATTCTGGGGAAACTTAATGATAGGAATGTGGAACTGGCTAAGAAGAGTAGACGACTGAATAGCTTTGATGCATGTAAGGAGAAACTATTAAACACAGGACAGAGAAAGGATTATTAGGCTATGTCGGTGAGGATAAATAATCTACGGTGTGAGAAAAGCTCATGTGGACCATAAATTACTAGTATAGACAAGTTGGATCAAATGTCCTGTTTCTATTTGGTAGATTTTAGCTACTTACACCATCTTTTACTCTAAATCAGGACTGAAGACCTCTTAGACCTCTGTTCCCCTTACTGACTTTTAAAACAGGGGTTAAACCACTGAGGAGGCAATGGCCTAGTAGTATTATTGCCAGACTGCTAATCCAGAGAGCCAGAGAATATTTTGGGTACTTGGGTTTGCAACCTGTCAAGATGATGATGGAATCTGAATTCAATAAATATGTGAAATTAAGAGTCCAATGATTACCATAAAACTGTTTCTGTGGAAAAACCCATCAGATTCACTAATGCCTGTTTGGAAAGGAAATCTGCTGTCCTTATCCAGTCTGTCCTAAATATGACTCTAGATTGTAATATGGTTGGTTCTTAATCCAATTAGTGATGGGCAATAAATGTTAGCCTACCCACACCCTAAGAATGAATTTAAAAACTCTGAAATTTAAAAAGTCTTTTTTTTTCTCATTTGTTCATGGAATATGGATGCCGTTGGCCTGACCAATATTCATTGCTCATTCCTAACTGCCTTGAAGAGGTGGTGATGAGGCATCTTCTTCAACCACTGCAGCCCATGTGGTGTAGGTTTATTTGATCTTTTTTTCCCCCATTATCAATTTCCTCCTTTTCCTGAAATAGCTGACTTCTTGTTTAAGGGCTAGAGGTAAGGGGGCTTGAATGAAAAAGCCTCTGGTACCTCATTCACCTTGGTTTACATCTCATGCCCAAATTGTCTCAGTGGGATATTTGACTGAAGCAGGTATCATAGCTGAACCAAATCCTGTCTGATACCTACTTTCCAATGGGTAATGAGCTAAAGCAAGAACACTGGGGTATTTCACACTTCCCAATCCAGAGGTGCTGAGGCTAATGATAAATATTGTGGTTAATTGACTGTTTCCAACCGACTTTCTTGCACTTTTTGCCCGCACCTGTAAATCCGAGCACTGGCTCTTCATTGTGCTGAGCTTCCTCAATAGAAGGCCCAGAGTTACATTCACATTTTATCTAGTTGTTGTCAGGTGATGTTGGCTCCAAGCAGTGGGCTTCTTAATCAGATTTAATACTGAGAGGGCAACAATTTCAAAATTGTCTTAAATTTTATAAGTCACCTTCATATCTCACCATGTCCCTGCTGGGCAGCTAATGAAGTCATTTTTGAAATGTAGCAATACAGCAAATTACATACAGCAATCTTTCATAGTGATGTGATGACTACCATCTCATCAGATTTTGCGATGTTGATTGAGGGATAAACATTGGCCAGGACAACACAGAGAACCCCGCTTTCACTTCTTTGAAACAGTGCATGGGATCTTTTATTCCCAGCTGAGAGGACAGATGGAACCTTGGTTTAACATCTCATCTGAAAGACAGTACGCCCAACACTGCAGTACTGCACTGTCAACTGTAAAGTTGGGGAAAGAATGACGGGGTTGCTTTCCGGGGAGCCACATCTGAGCCTGCTGTGACTTATCAAACCAATGTGAGGTCAATAGGAAAAAGAAACGTTTTTACCTTATGTGTGGTTAAGGTCTAGAATATGCTGCCTCATAGGCTGTAGCATACAATTATAGCTTTCAAAAGGGATCTGGATAAATTCTTGAAGGAGAAAATAAAACACAGCAGATTAGGTAAGGATAGGCCAGCAGGATGATTAGGTTACTCCGTGAAGGAGCCAACATGAACATAACAAGCTGAATGGTCTCCTTCTGTACTGTACAATTCTATGATTTTTATCAGTCTAATACTGTCACTTTGAGAATATAGCCCTCTGTGATCCCTGTCACTCTCGCTGATTGTGAGTGTCAGTGCTAACATTTACCAACAACGGTGAGTGTTGGCAGTTTGCTAAATGTGCAAAGGCATCACATTCCAGCCTCTCTTCATTCAACATCAATGTATTCTTCAACTGCGAAAACAGACATTCATTAAAATAGCAACTTATCGGCTCCTCAGTAATGTCACTGAGTGCTGCACATCCCCGGAATTATTTTGAAGCGCCACAGTTCTTGTAAGCACATGTGTACACAGTCAGATTGTGAAAACTGTCAGTTGTGGCACAATCAATCACACTCTTGTTCTCAGTGAATCCTTGGTGCTAGTTGGAGGGGCAACTTTGGCCACAAAACATGGCATAGTCATTATTCTTCTCCCAAATGTTTATATCCATTCGGCCACAGCAACTTCATATTCTAATTAGGGTCATCCTCAAACTTGTACTGACGTTCTGAAGGAAGGGTTTCATTAATGTCACCCAGATTAGCAAACAGCTGCAAACTTCACCCATCCTGAAGAGTTGTTGACTTGGAATGTTAGTATTAACCTTATGATAAATCTAACAGCTGGATACCAAAAGTGCTATTAGGAAGGCATTTCGACCCAATGACACTGAAAGAATGGCGATATATTTCCAAGTCTGGATGATGCATGATTTGGAGGAATAACTTCAGGTGGTGATGTTCTCATGTATCTGCTGCCCTTGTGCTTGTAAGGTGGCAAACGTCACGGGTTGGATGGTACTGTCTAAGGAGTCTTGGTGAGTTACTTGCATAACCACTGCCCGCATCACCTATGGGTTCAATCTTCGCACATTCTGGCATATGTACCAGAATCTGGTATCTATAACATCCACAGGAATCCATTAACCATATCACATTTAGGATCCAGTGACATGGATGGCCAAACCATCCCATAACTCACACCTTTTGCAGGATCCAGAAATATCTGCAGAGCCCCACAGGATCCAGCAGCTGCACTGTCAGCGAGATCCAGTACTCACATGGCCTGTGGGGATCCAGTACCCAAAGGGCCTCTGTGGGATCAGGTATCCCTCCAGTCTGGTCAAACAATGCCTTACTGAATCGAGACGTGGGTCTTTAATTATTGAAAGGTTTTATGAACACAACAGGAAGATTTATGGAACAAGTGCTCACATCAGACATATGCTGTTTGTACAAGGAATATGCTGCATTTGTACAGCTGCTGTGCTTGGATGGGACTCTACACAAACAAATACTGCTCCTCTGTCACCAAAAAAGGCTTGCCCCGTTCTTGAAATGCCAGCTCTTTACTCAACAACAGAGCTCATTACCATTGGCAAATACCAGCTCTGCTTTGGGGGGCTGGGGTGTATATAAAATTAATGAACTTATAGTTCATCAGCACACACACTGCACGTGGATCGCAACAAAGCAGCAAGACAGGGAATTACTTGAACTCTATAGGATATCATTATTGTTAAGACGTATGTGCTCCTGATGGAACCCCTGAGGGTGGGTGCTGTGAGGATGTTCCCCTGTGTGGGTAGATTGGAAAGAGGGGATGCAATTTAAAAATCAGGGGTCTCCCATTTAAGACAGTGATGAGTTTTTATTTTGCTTACAGCACTGAGTCTCTGGAATTCAGAAGTCCCAGTGAGCAGCAGAGGCTGAGTCATTGAATAAATTCAAAGTCGAGTTAGACAGACTCTTGATGGTAAAAGGCAAATTTGCCATAGTCCCAGAGGACCATAGGGCTGCTTGCTCATTAGAGGGAGACGATGGCAGTGATTTAACCTGAAGGCCACCATGCCTCAGGCAAGGGAAGAGGTTGAGAAGGAGAGTCGCTAATGGTAACCTCAGCTGGTGTGAGAAAGGGAGTGTCAAAGGTTATCGGGGGAGGGACTGGGTGGGAATATAGATTTGAGGCCCTATCATATCAGCCATGATTTAATTGAATGGGGAGAAGGCCCAAAGGACCCGATGGACTACTCCTACTCTTAATTGGTACTTATACCAAGATTACATACCAAATGTATAGGAATTATGGCACTTAATATTCTGGGATAACTCATTAAACAAAGGCTTACATTGGGTGGACATAGAAGATCAGGCATTAGTGTTGGAAACAGGCTATGGAGTTCTTCCTGACGTCCTCGGCCAATATTAATCCCCATAACAATTCTATGAAAGTGGATCATTTGACCAGTGAGGATTGTGGGATCTTACTGTGTGTCAAACTCATTTCTTGCATTATGACATGATCAACAATTTGAGAGTACATCTGTAAGAGTTCTCCTGAGGCTGCAGAAGGCACTGTATAAATGCAAAAGATGTGGCCATGTCTCAGTATGTTGTGTTCTAGAGGACCCCAAAGTGGCTAGTCACAGTCAGTGAGATAATGAAGATCACTGCAATTTGCAATAACAAATAGATTTGTATAGATCCTTGTAAACCAAATTCAAATTCTCAAAACATCACAGTGGGATTTAACTTCATACACTCTGGTTTATTCATCCAGTAACAAAACCACTGGAATTGTGGGTTTGACCTTCATCTCTGTAGCCAAGCATCTTTTGGCATCGCAGGGGTTGCTCTCAAACAATATCTGACATTGAACCACATAAAGGAACACCGAATATATGATCAAAAGCTTGGTCAAAAAGGTCGATTGCAGGGTCATCTGAAGAGGAGAGGCGGGGAGAGGTTTAAGAAGAGAATTCCAAAGCAAAATGGCTCAGCAGCTGATGGCATGATCACCAGTAGTGGAGCGATTAAAATTGGAAATGTGCAAGAGAATTGGAAGAGTTTGGATTACCTGAAGGGTTGTTGCTATTTTCTGTCTTACAATCAGTCTACCTTTAAGAGACATGCTCATATGACATTATCACCATATCTTAGCAGGTGATCTGAGGGCATAAAGGTCTGCATTTTACATTGGTAATTTGAAGCAGGACACTCTACTGGAAGCATGCTCTGTTGTTGTAACCTAATGTTAGCCCATACACTAATATGTCTAAGCAATGGAATGCCTGGATCTAGTAGTTATTTGTAATTATTCCTCCATGACAGGAGATAAAGTAGCGTGCCACATCAGATAAACCACCCAGTGGCAGGCAGAATACACAGAAACTACCGAAGCAATCATCCCAACATTCACAAATGAAGCCGTATTAGAACACTATTTCAATGAACCACCACCTACTGCAGCACAGAGGAACTATGAAGAGCAGAGGAAAATCACCTTTCCAGTGTATTCAAAAAGAACGATTACCCAATGAACACAGACCACTGATTTCTCAGCAACAAACTCAAACAAGCAGACAAAACACGCCCAGAAACCCTCGCCACTCTCCCCGACATCAAAGACATCTCGGAAATGACTGCCAGACTACTTAGACCCTTTGACATCATGGCAGCCCACAAACCCACCAACACACTAAAACAGCAGCTAATGAACTTGAAGGACCCTATACAGACAAAAAGCAAAACTAACGTCATTTACAAAATACCTTTCAAGAATGTAACAAACACTACATTAGACAAACAGGCAGAAAACTAGCCACCAGAATACGTGAACATCAACTAGCCACAAAAAGACATGCCACTCTCACTAGTACATAGAGATGAGGAAGGACACCATTTCGACTGGGACAGCACATCCATCCTAGGACAAGCCAAACAGAGACACTCATGAGAATTCTTAGAAGCATGGCATTCCAAATGGAACTCTATCAACTATTGACTTGGATCCCATTTACCACCCCGGGGAAAATAACAGGAAATGACATCACCACAGGAAATGACATCACTAACTCAAGGAAACCTAAGCACATAAATAAAATGCAGGCCAAACCACCAGTACTTCATCCGGAGGTTCACTGATAATGTTACCTAGTATGGTGATGAAACATCTGAAACTGAACCTTCTAGCTCAGCGAGCAAACCTAACTCCAGATCTCTGATTTTGGTTTTTAACTCCACATTACTGTTTGCTTTTTGTCGTTTAAAATTCTCTCACACTCAATACAAATATTAATGACCTGGACTCTATTGCTGTCTGCGGAATAGAATTCCAAACACTGATGACCCTCTGATGGAATATTCCTCTTTATCTCTATCTTAAACTGGAGACCTCTAATTTTTAAACTCTTTCCTGAATCTAAACACCATCAGGGGAAATATCTCAGTATCCACCCTGTCATTCCCCATCAAAATCTTACATGCTTCAATAAGATCATCCTGCATTTATCTAAACTTCAGCGGATACCTAATCTGCTCAACCGTTCCTCATAATTAATGCCAAATAGAATCCTGTTCGCCGATCCCAACCTCCTGGATTTGCTATCAAATTACTCTGTTTTAAAAATCTACCGAGACTCAAAGGTAGCAGTTAGACAAAGGACTGTCTGTTGTCTGTTGAATAGAGTTCCAGATTTGGGGAGGAGAGACAAAAAAAATCACTGAAAGATTTAAAAAAAAATTTGTTTGCTGATAATGGGTTAAGGAGCAATGCATTTCTCTTTCAAGTAAGATCCATTTACTGTTCGAGGACAGAGTGATGTAGTTTGCAGTGCAGACAGTCCCCCACCGAGAGCAATGTTTAGCTGTTATTGATCAGGCTCGCTATGATCAAGCATAAATATTGAATTGGTGGTGGCTTAATATCCCAGCTTAGGAAATGGGGTCTTTTAACCTACAAGCTCCTACTGTGGGCTGAAGAGCCTCTGCACAGTTGCAGTTCGCCTCAGGGGGAGCTGGATCAGCCCTGAGATGGGAGCTGATTGATACCGAGGTTGATGAAATTGTCAACACATCTGTCATCACAGTTTGAAGACTTAAATCCCTGCTGAGATCCCCCTGCTGAGCAATGGTATTCGACAAAGAGCCTGACACAGAACAGAGAGCATGAGTGCTCGCAAGGATGCAGACAAGTGCCGTCTCTCCACTCCTTTCTTCTGCCTCCTCTTTATTTTCATTCATATTCTGGGCAAATCACAGGTTCGTACAGCAGGCTGCCTCTGTTAGCGAGAGCTGAGGCTTATCGACTGGAGAGAGGTCTGAGGCATTGAGCTGCCATCAGCTTCCAAGCTCATCCCACGGTGGGTGTAGATCAGTCAGAACTCCCTGATAGCTCCTTCCCCAGGCAGAGGACAATGCCGGGTGCAGGTCTGCCATCATGTGATGGCGCCATCCAATTCTCAGCCTCCTCCCCACACTGCCCTAGTGCAAGTCACCAGTGGAGGCCATTCTGGCCCTGGAACTCATACTCTCCCCTAGACCAGCTATTCAATTAGTCCCCAATTCTTCTGCTTTTTTTCCCAAAGCCATGTGAACAATTCTCCTTCACATATTTAACTATTTGCCTTTCAAAAGAACTTTTCAGTCTGTTTCCTCCTATCCCTTGTGTGGCAATTTCTAGATTTATGTGAGTCAGGAGCAGGCCAATTGAACTTGCATGTCCATTCAATAGGATCAAGGCCAGAACAAAGACAATTACAGCACAGAAATAGGTCCTTTGGCCCTCCAAGCCTGTGCCAGTCCAGGTCCTCTGCCTAAACCTGTCGTCTATTTTCTAATGATCTGTATCTCTCTGCTCCCTGTCCTTTCATGTATCTGTCTAGATACATCTTAAATGATGCTAATGTGCCCATCTCTACCACCTCTGTTGGCAACGTGTTCCAGGCACCCACCACCTTCTGCGTAAAGAACTTTTCACACATATCTCTCTTAAACTTCTCCCCTCTCACTGTGAACTCGTGACCCCTAGTAACTGAGTCCCCCATTCTGGGAAAAAGCTTCTTGATATCTACCCTATCTATACCTCTCATAGTTTTGTACACCTCAATCAGGTCCCTCTTCAACCTCTGTCTTTCTACTGAAAATAATCCTAATCTACTCAACCTCTATTCATAGCTAGTGGTCTCCATACCAGGCAACATCCTGGTGAACCACCTCTGTACCTTCTCCAAAGCATCCACATCCTTTTGGTAATGTGGCAACCAGAAATGTACGCAGTATTCCAAATGTGGCCGAACGAAAGTCCTATACAACTGTAACATGACCTGCCAATTCTCTTACTCAATACCCCATCTGATGAAAGAAAGCATGCTGTATGCCTTCCTGACCACTCTATCAACCTGCATTGCCACCTTCAGGGTAATCTATATTCTGCTGCATTCTCTGATAGTTTCTTTCACTATCTGCTACTCCACCAATCTTAGTGTCATCTGCAAACTTGCTAATCAGACCACCTATACCTTCCTCCAGATCATTTATGTATATCACAAACAAAAGTGGTCCCAACACAGATCCCTGTAGAACGCCACTGATCACAGTTCTCCATTTTAAGAAACTCCCTTCCACTACTATTCTCTGTCTCCTGCTGCCCAGCCAGTTCTCTATCCATCTAGCTAGTACACCCTGGACCCCATGCAACTTCACTTTTTCTATCAACCTACCATGGGGAATCTTATCAAAAGTTTTACTAAAGTTCATGTAATAACATCTACAGCCCTTTCCTCATCAATTAATTTTGTCACTTCCTCCAAGAATTCCATTAAGTTGGTAAGACATGACCTTTCCTGCACAAAACCATGTTGCCGATCACTGATAAGCCATTTTCTTACAAATGTAAATATATCAATAGACAATAGGTGCAGGAGTAGGCCGTTCTGCCCTTCGAGCCTACACCACCATTCATTATGATCAAGGCTGATCATCCTCAATCAGTATTCTGTTCCTGCCTTATCTCCATAACCTTTGATTCCACTATCCTTGAGAGCTCTATCCATCTCTTTCTTAAACAAATCCAGAGACTGGGCCTCCACTGTCTTTTGGGGCAGAGCATTCCACACACCCACCACTCTCTGGGTGAAGAAGTTTCTCCTCATCTCTATCCTAAATGGCCTACCCCTTATTTTCAAGCTGTGTCCTCTGGTTCGGGACTCACCCATCAGCGGAAACATGTTTCCTGCCTCCAGAGTGTCCAATCCTTTAATAATCCTCTACGTCTCAATCAGATCCCCTCTCAGACTTCTAAATTCAAGGGTATATAAGCCCAGTCGCTCCAATCTTTAAACATAAGATAGTCCTGCCATTCCAGGAATTGACCTCGTGAACCTACGCTGCACTCCCTCAATAGCCAGAAAGTCTTTCCTCAAATTTGGAGACCAGAACTGCACACAATATTCCAGGTGCGGTCTCACCAGGGTCCTGTACAGCTGCAGAAGAACCTCTTTGCTTCTATACTCAATCCCAATTGTTATGAAGGCCAGCATGCTTTTAGCTTTCTTCACTACCTGCTGTACCTGCATGCTTGCCTTCATTGACTGGTGTACAAGAACACCCAGATCTCTTTGTACTGGCCCTTTACCTAACTTGACTCCATTTAGGTAGTAATCTGCCTTTCTGTTCTTGCCACCAAAGTGGATAACCATACATTTATCCACATTAAACTGCATCTGTCCACTCACCTAACCTGTCCAGGTCACCCTGTAATCTCCTAACATCCTCCTCACATTTCACCCTGCCACCAAGCTTTGTATCATCAGCAAATTTGCTAATGTTACTATTAATATCATCTTATATATCATTAATATATATTGTAAAAAGCTGCAGTCCCTGTAGTACCCCACTGGTTATCGCCTGCCATTCCAAAGGGGAGCCATTTATCACTCCTCTTTGTTTCCTGTCAGCCAACCAATTTTCAATCCAAGTCAGTACTTTGCCCCCAATACCAGTGGCCCTAATTTTGCTCACTAACCTCCTATCCCTCAGTATCTTCTCCAGCAGCTTTTCTACCACTGATGTCAGACTCACCAGCCTATAATTACCTGGATCATTCCTGCTACCCTTCTTAAACAAGGGGATAACATTAGCAATTCTCCAGTCCTCTGGGACCTCACTTGTGTTCAAGAATGCTGCAAAGAGATCTGTTATGGCCCCAGCTATTTCCTCTCTGGCTAATCTGATTGTAACCTCCAACTCCTCCACACCTACTCCAACCCAGCAATCTTTAACCTTTCGCTTATCAAGGACCTTGATCAATAGCAAATTGTGTGATTATTTTCCCCTCATGTCACCACTAATACTGCCAGTGAATCTAAATCTGTGTCCTCCAGTTACACATCCTTTTGGAAACAATTTTTCTTCACTAACCAGACCTGACCTCTTCCTCATGTCAAGGCTCTGCTATGAAATTTCACCTCAGTCTTCTATGTACTAAGCAGAATGAACCAATTTGGAGAAAAGAAGGTTGAGGGGAGAGTTGATCAAGATTTCCAAAATTGTGAGGGGTCTAGACAGAGTACAGAGGGAGACACTGTTCCATATGTGGAAGGGCTGAGCTCCAGAGAATTTAGGTTTAATATGATTGACAAGATAACCAATGGGGATAAACATTCTTACGCAGGGAGTGATTAGGATCCAAATGTCTTATCTGAGAGTGTGGAGGCAGTACTTTTGATCATGGATTTCACTGACAGTTTAACTAAAAGAATTTTTCATGGATTTGTTACAGACCAGAATAAAGCCATTTGGTTCAATGTGTTTGTGCTGGCTCTCCAAATAAGCAATTCATCTAGTGTCATTCACATGCCTTCTTCCTGTTACCTATACTTTCTTCCTACTTTCTTCCTACAGTTCAATTCCCTTTCATATGCCATGACTGAACTAAAAACTGAAACAAAAAGGATTTTGGATTATGTGCAAAGGCGGGGGAGTAGGACTGGGTGAATTGATCTTACAGATAGCCGTCACAGACGTAGACTGACTAAATGGTTTCTTCCTCTGCTTTTATGGTTCTATTCCAGGTTAGGTTAATTGGGAATTAACTTGAGAAGCATCTGTATATCAAAAACAGATCAAACTGTGATCAACATGGATTCACAAGGAGAAGATAACGTCCCAACAACCTTGGCAGTTTCTTTGAGAAAATAATATTCCTAAGTGGATTGTGGAAATCTGAATGACATATTATCCCTGGATTTTGAAAATACATCACATTTTCAGGCTCCAAAACAGCCACTTTCTACCATTAATCAACAAACTTTTTAAATTTATTCACAGAATGCAGGCATCACTGGCCAAGCCAGCATTTATACAGTCATAGTCATAGAGTCATACTGCAGGAAGCAGACCCTTTGGTCCAACCAGTCCACACAGCTGAACATAATCCCAAACTAAACTATATCCACCTGCCTGCGCTTGGCCCATACCCGTCTAAACCTTTCCTATTCATATACTTAATCAAATGTCTTTTAAACGGTGTAACTGTACCTGCATCCACTACTTCCTCTATAAGTTCATTGCACACATGAACCACTCTGTGTAAAAATGTTGCCCCCATGTCTTTTTTTAAATTTTCTTTTCTCACCTTAAAAACATACTCCTAGTCTTGAACTTCCCCACCATAGGGAAAAGACACCTGCCATTCACCTTATCTATATCTATCATGATTTTAAAAACTTTGATCAGGCCACCCCTCAACCTCCTACACTCCAGTGGAAAAAATGCTTTATTATACTCATGAGCCTAGATTGCAGTTAAGAGTCAACTGAATCAAGACTGCAGTGCGTCTGGAGTCACATGAAGGCCAGACGAGGTAAAGACAGCAGGTTTTCTTTCCCAAAGGGCATTAGTGAACCAGCTGGGGCTTTTTTTCCTGATGGTTTCATGGTCACATTAGCCTATTAATTCCAGATTTTTGCTGAATTCAATTTCTACCATCTGGCATGGCTGAGATTCAAATCTGGGTCCCCAGAACATGAGCGATCTTTGGATAATGCACCTCGTGTTAATACCACTCCCCTATGATGCTATAGCATTATCACCATGTTCTTCCTTTCTTTCTCCCTCATGGGTGTATCTAACTTTCCTTAAAACATATTAATGCTGGAAATGCTTTCCTGAATTCTTAAAATTTCATCCCAAAATTTTGGCTTATGAGAACTAGTAGCTTTGTTAAAACAAACAGACACATGACAAATATAATTTAAAAAGACTGGCTCATTGCTGTTATGTAGAACTGCTCTTTGAAGAAGCAGCTCCACTCACTGCCCAAAAGGAAATCCAGTCTAATTTGCAAATGACACATTCTATCCTGACTTGTCATAGTCATAGAGATGTACAGCATGGAAACAGACCCTTCGGTCCTACCCATCCATGCCAACCAGATATCCCAACCCAATCTAGTCCCGCCTGCCAGCACCCGGTCCATATCCCTCCAAACCCCTCCTATTCACATACCCATCCAAATGCCTCTTAAATGCTGCAATTGTACCAGCCTCCACCACTTCCTCTGGCAGCATATCCATACACGTACCACCCTCTGCGTGAAAAAGTTGCCCCTTAGGTCTCTTTTATATCTTTCCCCTCTCACCTTAAACCTAAGCCGTCTAGTTCTGGACTCCACAACCCTAGGGAAAAGACTTTGTCTATTTATCCTATCCATGCCCCTCATAATTTTGTAAACCTCTACGAGGTCACCCCTCAGGTTCCGACGCTCCAGGGAAAACAGCCCCAGCCTATTCAGCCTCTCCCTACAGCTCAAATCCTCCAACCCTGACACTATCCTTGTAAATCTTTACTGAACTCTTTCAAGTTTCACAACATCTTTTTGATAGAAAGGAGAGCAGACTTGCACACAATATTCCAACAGTGGCCTAACCAATGTCCTGTAAAGCGGCAACATGACCTCCCAACTCCTGTACTCAATACTCTGACCAATAAACAAAAGCATACTAAATGCCTTCTTCACTATCCTATCTACCTGTGACTCCACTTTCAAGGAGCTATGAACCTGCACTCCAAGGTCTCTTTGTTCAGCAACACTTCCTAGGATCTTACCATTAGGTGTATAAGTCCTGCTAAGATTTGCTTTCCCGAAATGCAGCATCTCGCATTTATCTGAATTAAACTCCATCTGGTCAAAATCCTGTCGTAATCTGTGGTGACCCTCTTCGCTGTCCACTACACCTCCAATTTTGGTATCATCTGCAAATTTACTAACTGTACCTCTTATACTCACATCCAAATCATTCATATAAATGACAAAAGGTAGAGGACGCAGCACCGATGCTTGTGGCATTCCACTGATCACAGGCCTCTAGTCTGAAAAACTACCCTCCACCACCACCCTCTGTCTTCTACCTTTGAGCTAGTTCTGTATCCAAATGGCTAGTTCTCCTGTATTCCGTGAGATCTAACCTTACAAATCAATCTCCCATGGGGAACTTTGTCGAACGCCTTACTGAAATCCATATAGATCACGTCTACCGCTCTGCCCTCATCAATCCTCTTTGTTACTTCCTCAAAAAACTCAAACAAGTTTGTGAGACATGATTTCCCACACACAAAGCCACGTTGATTATCCCTAATCAGTCCTTGCCTTTCTAAATACTTGTCTTGTATACCTAAGAATAATGTTTCAGTAAAGTAAAGGTAAAGTCACCATTGACCTACAAGATTCCTGAAGAAGGGCTCATGCCCGAAACATCGATTCTCCTGCTCCATGGATGCTGCCTGACCTGCTGCACTTTTCCAGCAACACATTTTCAGCATAGACCATAGATTACTCCCTTATTGGACAAACAACTGGTGGTGGTTTAAGCAGGGCAAAGGTTAAGGAGAATCCTACATGGTAACCTCAGACAGTGTGAGAATTGAACCCCATGCTGTTGGCATCACTGTGTTACAAATTAGCCATTCAACCAACTGAGTTAACCAATCCCAGCACACCATTACAAACAACACATGCATTTATAAGTATGACTGGTATGTTTTATTGTTTTTCCATTTGGGTGGGGATAGGGGAGAACAGGAGTTTCCTGAATTCCCTATTTGTTTAATTGATGTCAATCTTACATTGATGGCTTCAGTTTTTGGTCTCTCCTAGGAGAGGAAACAGTCTTCTCTCTACCAGCCCCACTGAAGCCCTCTATCTGACCAGTGCTTCAGAAAAGAGGCTATACCATTTTAGACACGACAAGCCTCAAATGGAGGAGTACAGAAATTGGATGATTATGGTAAATCTGGCATCAAACCTGGAATCTCGCTGTTTTTATTGCTCAGCACAATCACAGAGTGGCCTACAGTTATGGCATAGTGCCTACAAAGCAGACAGTTTGGGTCTGAGGTCCACTCCAGGGATCTGAGCACAAAAGATTGTGCATGGAGTCTGAGGAGATAGAAAATATAGAAGCATTTACACAGCAAAAAGACAATGGTTGTCGAGGAGCATACTGAGATACAAGTTACTAGACTAGATGGGATTGAGATTCATATGGAGGAGTTGTTAGTAATTCTGGAAAGTGTGAAAATAGATAAGTGTCCTGGTCCGAATGAGATTTATCCTCGGATTCTCTGGGAAGCTAGGGAGGAGGCACTAAGCCTTTGGCTTTGATCTTTATGTTGTCATTGTCTACAGGAATAGTGACTGAAGACTGGAGGATAGAAATGTTGCCCCCTTGGGCAAGACGGGGAGTAAAGACAACTCTGGTAATTGTAGACCAGTGAGCCTTAATTCGGTTGTTGGTAAAATGTTGGAAAGGATTATAAGAGATCGGATTTATAATCATTTAGAAAGAAATAATTTGTTTAGGAACAGTAAAACCCGTGGGCAGCAATGATGGCTTGGTAGTTAGCACTGCTGTCTCACAGTGCCAGGGACCTGGGTTCGATTCCCACCTCGGGTGACTGCCTATGTGGAGTTTGCACATTCTTCAAGTATCTGTGGGTGTTTCCTCTGGGTGCTCCGGTTTCCTCTCAAAATCCAAAGATGTGCTGGCCAGGCAAATTGGCCATGCTAAATTGCCCATACTAGGTGCATTAGTCAGGGTAAATGTAGGGAAATGGGTCTGGGTGGGTTATTCTTTGGAGGGTCAGTGTGGACTTGTTGGGCTGAAGGGCCTGTTTTATACTGTAGGGAATTTAATCTAATCTAATCTAATCAAATATCCCAAGGGATATTTCTGCACAAGGAGCAGTTCCTGCTCCTCCCGACAATTCCTGCCTGCGACTTCTGTATTTGTCGAGATCTCAGTCCTGGTCCATCTGTTAAGTCTCTGGAGATTAATTATGGTAGCAGTTTTACTCAATTATACCCAATTACCATCTGCCTGAGATAACAGTCAGAATAATCTGGTGACCTGGGGGTGAGCTGGGTGGGGAAAAGAACTGACAAGAAAGTGCTGAACGAGGCTGGAAGAAAGAGAGAACTCTGAAATATTATCAAACAAGGACAAATGAAGCTCTTTGGCATATCATGTGGACAGAAGGATCAGAGTCTAAACATTACCAGAGAAATTAATTGAAGATCAGAATTCAGGAGGTCACCACTGACCAGAAACTGAACTGGACTTGTTATACAGATAATGTGACTACAAAAGCAGGTCGAAGCTAGGAATCCTGGAAAAAGTAACTCCAGATTCCCCAAAACCTGTCCAGCATTGACAAGGCATGTTAAGAATGTGACGCAATACTCTCCATTTATCTAGATGAGTGCAGCTCCAACTCTCAAGAAGCTCAATGCCGTCCAGGACAAAGCAGCCTACTTGACTGGCACATTTATCCACCTCCTCAGCAATCACTCCTTCCGCCACTGACACTGAGTAGCAGCAGCATGTGCCATCTATAAGACACACTGCAGAACTTCAACAAAGCTCCCTTGACAGCACCTTCCAAACTCTACCATCTAGAAGAACAAGGGCAGCAGAAACACGGGAACACCTCTCCCTGCAAGTTCACAAATCACACACCATTTTGGCTTGGAATTATATTGCTTTTACTTCAGTGTTGTTGCATCAAAATACTGAAGGTCATTCCCTAACTGTATTGCGGGCTTCCCCAAACCATATGGACTACAAGCGGTTCAAGAAGGCACCACCACCGTCTCAAGGGCAATATATACTGGTCCACCCCATGCATGAGGAAACTAAAGCAAGAGACTGACAGCAAAGGAAGCAAGAACAACATTAAAGCCCAATCAATATCCAAGAACAAGGGGCTATTTTAATTGGAAATTTCTGAGAAACCCTGTCTGCCTATGCCACTTGTTATAGTACTTCGGTGATGACAAATTTCATGACGACTCAGGTTACATTAGTGAGTTCAGACAAAGTGATTCATATTAATGACTGTTTGTCTTGATATCTAACAACAATAGTTTCTAATTATATTGGGAACTTGACTGATGCTTGAAAAGAAAGAATATGCAGGGTGTCATGATATGGGTCATAACCCTGAAATACTGTGGACATTTTTAGCATGTGATTCTAAAATGTGGTTTTTAGAAGAGGGCTGATGCAGGCAAAAATGGTCACTGATGTAAATTAAGTGGCTTTCTGGAGAGAGATTGACTCACAGAATATCACACCCACAGATGCAAAAGGAAATTCAAATAACTGCCTTTCAAAGGAGGAAAGAGATAAGTCAAAACTGATTAGACTGTGATGTCTTATGACTACAAAGATAATGTACAGCTGATGATCCCCTGTTAAACAACAAAACATCCTTTTTGGATTGTGTCCCCATTTGCAGATGTATTTGTGCTTTTTCTCTCTGAAGAATATATAAGGACAGGCATTAAAAAAAGAGTTTGAACTCTACAGGAGTGTACTAGTAGGACTGAATGTTCTTGTGGCCACTAGTCTGCTTCCAGCGTTATCATGCCGTGAAGGTCATTGTCAAAGAGCTATCCCTTAGTCACCCCTTTGTTGCAGATAAAAGGTATCACTCACTCTGAGTGCTAGATGTCACCTCGATAGCAGCTAGACAAAAGGAAACTGGACAATAAAAGGTTGCTCTCTCACCCCCTGAATGTTAGGATTCAATCACAGTCAAAAGGAATCAGAGCAATAAAATCTCAACTAATCAGCAAGATTGAGAATCAACAACTGTTCAGCTATTAACATCAACATTGCTTATAATCGCCACAGCAATGGCCACAATGTTCAGTTATCCACTCTGAACATTCCATAGGCTAATCTGTACATTTCTCTCTTTTAACTTTATTCTTTTTGCTTCTATCTTATTTTCAATCTGTGTTTGAGTGTTTGTTGGCAATTCTTCTTGTGTTTAATAATTAATGAACTCACTGTCCGTTAGCTCATGAAGACCTCACAAATTGGCTCCTTTTAAAACCTAATGTCAGTTTAGTCTGGGAGAAAGTTATCCACAACAGAAGAGTTTGGTATTTAATTCTACCTTGATGCAAACAACAGAGGGAAGTAGGTCAATAAAGCAGAGAAACGAACTCATCCCTCCTCACTTAGGGGCTTAATGAGTTGAGGGTATCCCATCAGCAATCATAACAAACTGGGAAACCTCACCTGACCTGGGGTTTGGGTGTAACAAAAGTTACTGGGAGATGAGAAGAGAAACAAACTGAGGGAATTGCTTGTGTGTTAAGTAGGTGCAGACATGATGGCCATGATTTGTGACAATACATTATTGGGTAGTAACACAGGTTTGAGGCTTACTTGTTTGGGCAAGTTAACCCCATCGTGCTCTCGTCCTGATATTTCAAAACAGTTGCAAAGGGGTTCAGGTATGAGGAAGGGGAGAAATCAAAAAGAAGGAAAGAGAAGATAAGATCAATACAAATCAGATAGAGAATGATACTTAGAAGAATGGGAGAGATGTGCTATATGATGAATATGTGCACACGAAGTAGGATGGCTGAAAATTTCTGTGCAGCGTATGCAGTAACATAGACCATTTGTGATAAAAGTAATAGAAAGAAAGGCCAATTAATATATTCAAGAAAGAGACAGATACATTTATAGGTATTAAAGGCATCAAGTAGTATGGGAGAGAGTGGGAATTCGACACTGAGGTAGAGTATCAGCCATGATCATATTGCATGACCAATGCGAGATTCCCCAAGCAGGTGGTCTACTCCCAGCTTTGAAACAGGTGAGCTCCCAGTGGACAGGTGGAACTCTCATTGACTCACTGGTGAAATGCGACATTCCCCCAGACACCTGGAAATCACTGGTCCAAGACCATCCAAAGTGGAGGAGGAGCATCTGGGAAAGTGTCAAGCACTTCAAAATGTGTTGTTGGGACAAAATAAAAGCCAGGTGAAAACAGCAAAAGAAGCATGCTGCCACAGCATTGTCCCACCCATCCCTTCTTATGATCATCGCCTACCCCAAGTGTTACAGAAGCCTGCAGTAGCCGCATCTGTCTTACAGCCATCCACCGACTCACCCTGAGAGTGGAAGAGAGGCATCCTCATCTGCAAAGGACTATCAATGATGATCATAAATAGCAGAGCAGGCCAGCAGGGCCAAATGGCCTATTCCTTGTTTCTATGTAATGGAGAGGAACAATGTGAAGAAGGATAGTGAAAACTGAGGAGGGGTTACAAGAAGTACTTGCATTGATCCAGCATCTCTCAGTGCTTGAAGGTGGGATTAGAACAATTAGTGTTCGTTTTCGAGTGGCGCAGACTCAATGAGCCTTTTCCTGTGTTGTAGTCCTCCATAATGGGTAATCTAAGATGGAGGATGGAAAAAAATTGTGGCTGTAAGATATGCTCCTTTTTTGACATATTTTAGGTGTTGGAGGTGGTTTCCTCGAATTCCAGGAGCAGTGATTACTATTTTATATATTATTGCATTGTTTTGGAGCTCTGGGGGACAAAAGATCAAAACACCAGCACTTTAAAAAGAAGAAAGTCAGACAAAACAAACCTATACTACTGCCTGACACAGCAGTGAATCTGCACAGTTACAGCCTTTACTCTTTGAGTTCAAATATCTCTGGACATTTTAGCGCGTCTAGGAAAAATGAACAAACAGCGAAAGTCACAGCTGACTTTGGAGGAATCTTTGTAGGAGAGCTCACAGCACAGATACGTGCATAGTTTTTAAGTGTAGCCTTGCTATAAATCTACAGTAGGGAGTAGGGTAGGTTCTTTCTTGATTATATGTTTTACTGAGATCTGTCTCCTGGTTAAACTTTAAAAATATCAGCCATGAGTATTAAGTTAGCCTGGATCAGTGTTTTTTTAGAGCACTAAGATGGTGCTATTTTCTGGGTCTGTAGATTGTGAAGGAGCAAAGATGGCCTTTAGTAGAGTAATGTTCTCCTCCTGTTGGATGTGGGAGTTTATGGAGCTTTTCCGTGCTACCACTCCTGATGTCTCCAGGAAGTATCTTTGGTTGTGAATTATATCATATAGCATGGATCGGTTGGAACTGCAGTGAGAGGCAATGAAGAATTTACAGGAGCTGGGGTATGATGGATGGCAGTTATTGGAAGGGAGAAAAGCTGCAGATAAAGTCAGGTAAATGGGTTGAATCCAGGAAAGGTAGGAGGGAGAGGCAGGTAGTGCAGTAGTCTCCTCTGGCTACTCCCATCTCAAGCAAGTATGCTGTTTTGGAAAATGTAAGGGATGATGGACTCTCAGGGAAATGTAGCACGAATAGCCAGGTTTCTGTACCAAGAAGGGCTTTAATGTAATGAGCGGTACGTCGGATTCCAAATGATCGATTGTGAGAGGGGAATCTCCAGTCAGAGGCACAGACATATGTTTTTGCGGCCAGCAGTGAGAAATCACGATGGTGTGTTGCCTCCCTGGTGCCAGAATCAAGGATAAGTCAGAGCAGGTGCAGAATGTTCTCAAAGAGGAGAGGGATTAGCAGGAGGTCGTTGTACACATTGCAATTAGCGACATAGGAAGGGAAAGCTAGGCAAGAATTTAAAAAGGAGTACCTTGAGGGTAGTAATACTTGGATTACTCCCAGTGCTACGAGTTAGTGAGGGTAGGATAGGAGGATAGAGCAGATGAATGCATAGCTGAGGGGCTGGTGCAGGAGAGAATGTTCACATTTTTGGATCATTGGAATCTCTTCTGGGTTAGAAGTGACCTGCACAAGAAGGATGGATTGCACCTGAATTGGAAGAGGACTAATATACTGGCAGGGAGATTTGCTAGAGTTGCTCAGAAGGATTTAAACTAGTAAGGTGCAGGTGGGGAGCGACCCAGGGAAACAGTGAGGAAAGAGATCAATCTAAGACGGGTACAGTTGGGAACAGGAGCGAGTCAAACAGTCAGGGTAGGCAGGGACAAAACAGAGAACAAGGTAGGACTGATAAATTAAACTGCATTTACTTCACTGCAAGAGGCCTAACAGGGAAGGCAGATGGACTCTGGGCATGGTTAGGAACATAGAACTGGAATATCATAGCAATAACAGAAACGTGGTTCAGGAATGGACAGGACTGGCAGCTTAATGTTCCAGGATACAAATGCTACAGGAAGGATAGAAGGGAGTGGAGGGTGGTATAGTGTTTTTGCTAAGGGACAGCATTATGGCTGTACTTAAGGTGGATATTCTTGGGAATACATCCAAGAAAGTTATTTGGGTGGAACTGAGAAATAGGAAAGGGATGATCACCTTATTGGGTTTGTATTATAGACCCCAAATATTCACTGGGAAATTGAGAAACAATTTTGTCAGGAAATCTCAGTTATCTGTAAGAGTAATAGGGTGGTTATGGTAGGGGATTTTAACTTTCCAAACATAGACTGGCACTGCCGTAGTTTTAAGGGTTTAGATGGAGAGGAATTTAAGTGTGTACCAGAAAATTTTCTTGTTCAGTATATAAATGATTTGGATTTGAACATATGAGGTAAAATTAGTAAGTTTGCAGATGACACCAAAATTGGAGATGTAGTGGACAGTGAAGAAGGTTACCTAAGAGTATAAGGGATCTTAATCAGATAGGTCAAAAGGCCGATGAGTGGCAGATGGAGTTTAATTTAGATAAATGTGAGGTGCTGCATTTTGAAAAAGCAAATGAGAGCAGGACTTATACACTTAACAGTAAGGTCATGGAGAGTATTGCTGAACAAAGAAACCTTGGAGTGCAGGTTCATAGTTCTTTGAAAGTGGAGTCTCAGGCAGACAAGATAGTGAGGGAGGCATTTGGTATGCTTTCCTTTATTGGTCAGTGCATTGAGTATAGGAGTTGGGAGATCATGTTGCGGCTATACAGGACATTGGTTAGGTTACTTTTGGAATACTGTGTGCAATTCTGGTCTCTTTCCTATCAGAAGGATGTTGTGAAACTTGAAAGGGTTCAGAAAAGATCTACAAGGATGTTGCCAGGGTTGAACTGTTTGAGTTCTAGGGAGAGGCTGAATAGACTGGGGCTGTTTCCTTGGAGTGTCGGAAGCTGAGGGGTGACCTTACAGAGGTTTATAAAATCATGAGGGGCATGGATAGGGTAAATAGACAAGGTCTTTTCCCTTGGGAGGGGGAGTCCAAAACTAGAAGGCATAGGTTTAGGGTGAGAGGGGAAAAATTTAAAAGGGACCTAAGGGGCAATTTTTTCACATGGAGGGTGGTGCATGTATAGAATGAGCTGCCAGAGGAAATGGTGGAGGCTGGTAGAATTACAGCATTTAAAACGCATCTCGATGGGTACATGAATAGGAAGGGTTTAGACAGATATGGCCAAGTGCTGGCAAATGGGACTAGATTAGATTAGGATATCTGGTCGGCATGGACAAGTTGGACCAAAGGGTCTGTTTCCGTGCTGTACATCTCTGTGACTTTTGTATGAAAATGCTGTGTGGCTGATAACAACCAGAAACCAAACCTGATGAGAGTTAAGAAGAAAGCATTGACTTTGTGGTCATGAAGGTATTATAAGATGGCAATCCTTTCTTACTTTCAGACTCTCGTTGAGGAGGCAGGGTAGGGTCTACTTCTTTAAGAATGCGATGGTGCTGTCATGATGGTAGTTTATTCAAGAAGTTCACGACTCTAATAAGTGGTATGATTGAGATTCAAGCTCATAGCAAAAGCCAGACAGACAACATTTCCATTTCACAATTTACCAAGAATCAGTTGTCTTCGATTCAACTTCCCAAGTTAGGTTCAAATCCACAACCAAAGAGCTTGCAAGTCTAAAACCATAATTATTGCCATGGCTTATTTGATGAAGAGTGATGCTTGACACTGAAGAAAGCTCAAGAAATTACCACAAATAACAGATATGCACTATAGAGCTTAGTCTACAATAAAGGTGAAGCCTTAACCTTGCCACACTCCTTTATTTCTAAACATTTTTCATCAACTGATTCTGACACATCTCTGGAGCATCCAGGACTTAAAACCAGGGTTTCCTAGACAAGAAGCAAATGCTACCATTGCACCACAAGAGCCCACTACCTGTTAAATCTAAATTGGTCAGCAGCACCATATCCCACTGTAATGCAGGTGAGGATCGACTTTGATCTACAGAGAACTGGTTTGAAGTCCTAATTTGCATGTCCATTCCTGCCTTTTCACTGGAGGTGTCAGCTAATTATTGTGTAGCACAAATCAAACCACAGAGTAACCAAATTTTGTTGAGATATCACTGCAGCTCATGGCACAGCATGGATAAAATGAAAGTGTCTGGGTGCAATTAACTTTGTCAAAGTCTCGTCAGTAGCCCATTAAATACTTCATGGGCAGCCTCATTTTCTGAGGTCAAGCAACATCCTGGTTTAAACTCCAATAAAATTTCCTGTAAATTAGTTACTGTCTGAATTCAGGAGGAGAGGTAGGGGGCTGGAGAGAGACAAAATGTTCGGGAGAGACAATGCATTTACTGAAAATATATTTCCCTCCAAGAAAATCATCATCTTGAGTTGGAAATATATCATTGTTCCTTCAATGTCGCTGGATCATAATTTGGAACCCCTCCCTAATAACATTGATGATCCAGCTACTGCACTTGGACTGAAACGAATCAAAGAGGTAGCTCATCATCACCTTAATTGTCAGGAACCAGTATTAAATGCTGCCCTAGCCAGCAACATCCATGTCCCATGAGTGAATAAACGAATGGGGATTAATCTCCCATAGGAATTAATATAATTAACCAGGTATAGGTCAATAAGAATTATTAAAGTCGTCGTTGTTACAGTAGTCAGGGGCTTTTATATCAAAAGAAAGAATGGAATAAGGTTCTAGATCATCATTATACATGTATGGTGGCTCAGTTGTTAGCACTGCTGCCTTACATCGCCAGGGACCTGAGTTCAATTCCAGCCTTGGGCGACTGTCTGTGTGAAGTTTGCACATTCTCCCTGTTTCTGCATGGGTTTCCTCCCACAGTCCAAAGATGTGCAGGTTTAGATGAATTGTCCATGCTAAACTGCCCAAAGTGTTCAGGGGTGTGTAGGTTAGGTGCATTAGTCACGGATAAATGTAGAGTAATAGGGTAGGGGAATGGGTCTGGCTGGGTTGCTCTTCGGAGGGTTGGTGTGGACTTGGTGGGCCAAATGGCCTGTTTCCACACCATAGGTATTCTATGATTCTCTGCAGGCTATTACAACCATTTCACGTGCCCAACGACTTCATCGTCTGTGCACAAAACACACACAGCTTTTAAACAATTTTACTAAAGTTCTTACCCTGGAAAAAGAAATCTGCTAGGAGAGCTCAGCAACACACCAAAGTGACAGCCTACGTACAAACAGCTGAATCAATACCAAAAATTGCTCCCTAACAAAATAAAGGCTTATTTGCAAAATGACAAAAATAGGGGCCATGAATAGACCAGAACCTCCCTTGGTACCTCTTTGACAATGCAATAAATTGCAAATTGGTGATGGAGTAGCAGAGCAGCGTGAGGACTCCTGCCCGGAGCTCAACTGCTCCATTTGCATCTACATTTTATTTCTTCTTTCACCATTTTCTTTTCTTAGTTGAATCTATTTACCTTCTATGAAGAGCGAGTTTGTGCAGTGTAGAGATCAGGTGCAGAGAAGAGCAAGCCCAGCACATGGCAGACAGAGCCGTCATGGGGAGAACAAGCCCAACGGAGTGACGAGACAGATCCCCCCAGCATCAAGAAAAGGTAGCCCAAGGTGGCGTCAAGAAAAAGCAACCCAAGGCCTCTAGGCATCTTCTTCGGTGCACATGAGTTCAGGGGAGATCAAACTCACTATCCAAAAGAGCTCGGTTATGGAAGCAGTGGTGCCGACAGCAATGTGGCTTTGTTGGGTCCAGAGCGTGGCAGCGGCTGAAGGCCCCGAGTGGGGAGTTTGGCAGTCAGTGGCATCGCGGTTGTTGCAGTCTAGGACATGGCAGTCACAGGAGACCTGGATCGGGACTTTGGCAGTCGGCTAGAGGTCTGGAGTGTGACAACGGCTGGGAACCTGGATCGGGACATTGACAGTTGGAAATTTAGCCAAATGCAGGAAGAGCAAGCCCAACACGGTGGTGAGGGAGGTCTCAGGCATCTATAACAGCAGGCAGCCAAGGTTTCCCGGTGAGTGGACCAAAACAGAGGAGATCAAGCCCTTGTAGGGAGTGCAAGCTCAGCATGGCTAAGCACTTAACAAAGACTGTTGAACTTTTCATTTTATTTCTTCATTTATCTACTTAACACTAAGAGGAACTATGTTTAACTTTTAACCTTTTTTTCATTTTTCTACTTTGTACTCAAGATTTTGCACCTTGGTACCTTTGTATGTAAGATGGCGCCAGGAATGGTGGCATTGTACACTTTTCACTGCACTCAAGTACTTCTGTATTTGAGTACATGTGACAATAAAATCTCATTCTAATTCTGAGCCGACATTGCATCAATGAAGTAATACTGACTATAAGTGTTTCATTGTATTTTTACAATTTGGAAATAAACACTTATGTTAGCCTGTCAAAGATCTGTTCGGTGTTGGATGTATGACATGATGATTGAAGTGAATGTGCATCTAAATTCAGGTATGCAGATTATTGCAATTAGCCTTAATAGGTTATTAGCTCTGAGTCAGGGAACCTCAGCAAGAGCAATTCCCCAAAGGTGTTTTACTTTCTGGATCACAGCAAAATGTATTCCACCAACCTCAAATCTTTAAAAACCCTAATATGTATCTCCTTTGCTTAATATATGTTTCTTTAAAACATTTTCAGGATTGATGGATGCACTGCTGGCAAAGGACACTGCCCAGATACAGCAACTTTCCTGAGAAGATTTACTAGCAGGCACTCTTTGGTAAAGGAACAGGGAACACTGGGACTTAGTGACAAATATTTTGTGACAAACACCATCATCGAATAGTAGCCTTTTAGTCACAGTGGTGAGAATAGTCCATCTGATGCAGGTTCAGGACAAGCCAGGACCCTTATACAGCTACCTTCACCACTGAGGCCTCAGTACAGGCCCCTGACTCAGGAATGAGTTAGCTTAGTTGGCTGGATGGCTAGTTTGCGATGCAGCATGCCAGTCGCATGGATTTCGTTCCTGCACTGGCTCAGGCTTTCATGAAGATCCACCTTTCCAACCTCTCATCTCACCTGATGCACGGCAACCCTCAAGTTAAACCACTACCAGTTGTCTCTCTCTAATGAGAGTGTGAGACCATGGTGACTTTAACAAGCCCTTTATGCACTTGTGGAAGGACATAAACAAAGCTGCACATTACCAAAGAGTGTCCCCTCCATAGACTAAGTCATAGGTTAATCACCTTAAACTCAACCAAGTGGAAGCAATCATATGATTCTGGGATCTGCATTTGCTAAATAAATAGAAATTGCCCAGAGAATGAGGTAGTGGTGGGACTAAAATCTTGAACATCTGCTTTAAACAGTAGTTTAGAATGAGCCACGTTGATATAGACATTGGGAAGTTATTTTGAGGTTGTTCAGGATATTGGTGAGGTCATTTCTGGAGAATTGTGTCCAGGTCTTGTTGCCCTGTTATAGAAAGGATATCATTAAGCTAGAAATGGTATAGAAAAGATTTACCAAGATGCTGCTGGGTGTGGAGGGTTTCAGTTATAAAGATAGACTGGGACTTCTTTCACTGGAGCATAGGAGGTTGAGAGATTATCTTATAGAGACTTATAAAATCATAAGGGGTATGGATAGGGTAATGGTAAGTTTCTTTGCCCTAGGATTGGGGATTTCAAGACTAGGGGGCATATTTTTAAGGTGAGAGGACAAAGATTTAAAAAAGATATGAGGGGCAAATTACTTACTCAGAGAGTAGTACACGTGTGGAATGAACCTCCTGACAAAGTGGTGAATATTGGCACAGTCACAATGTTTAAAAGACATTTGGATAAGTGCATGAATCGGAAAGGTTTGGCGGGATATGGGCCAGCTGCAGGCTAGTTTAGTTTGGGATTATGGTCGGCACGGACCGAAGGTGTGTTTCCATTCTGTATGATTCTATGACTGAAGAATATTGGTCAGACTGGGTGAGGAAGGCAATTCGCCCGCTTTTAATCTTTCTAACATCAATATCCAGCACGTTTTTATTGCAGCTTTTCAGAGTCTGCCATTTTACATTGAGGAAACATTATATCACATGATTTGAATAATTTGTTGTGGAAGCATGACTATTTTCCAGAGGCCATTCTGTCCAATGCCAAGGCAACATATCTGGATGGCTAGCCCAGCCTTAACCACTCCGCTAGCATTCCTAATTGGCTAGGGAGGGAGACTGTTCACAGAAATAGAGGAAGTCATGCATTAATATCGCACCTTTCTGAGTCTCAGGACTTCCCAATGCGTTTTCCATCCAAAGAAATTCTTTTAAATCCTTTTCCCTGGAGGACTGGTAAAAGCTCAGCCATTGAATTTGATCAAGGCAGAAGTCAATAGATTTCCAGGTATTAAAGACATACTGGGGTATGGCATTGTGTGGGAAAATTGAGTTGAGATCCATTTTTGCTGCAGCAGCAGTGCTGGCTCTGTGGATCAGAAGGGAAGGGGGGGAATGGAAGTTAGGGCAGCTGCATACTCCTTCTGTAGGATGTGGGAGGTAAGGGTCACTACTCATGTCCCCACTGACTTCATGTGCGGGAAGTGCACCCAACTCCAGCTTCTTGGAAACCGCATTAGGGAACTGGAGATGAGGCTGGATGAATCTCTGATCATTCGGGAGACAGAAGGAGTAATAGAGAGGAGTTACGGGAAGGTAGTCTCACCTCAGGTACAGGAACAAGGTAGATGGGTTACAGCCAGGGGACGGAAAGGGAACAGGCAGACAGTGCAGGGATCCCCCGCGGCTGTTTCCCTCAATAATAAGTAAATCGTTTTGGATACTGTTGCCGGGGGGGGGGTACCTACCAGAGAAAGTTGATAGTGGCCAGATCTCTGGCACTGAGCCTGGCTATGTGGCTCAGAAGGGATAGTGGTAGGAGACTCAATAGTAAGAGGAACAGACAGGAGATTCTGTGGTCACAAATGGGACTCCCGGAAGGTATGTTGCTTCCCAGGTGCCAGGGAACGAGATGTCTCTGATTGAATCTACAAGATTCTGAAGGGGGAGGGTGAGCAGCCAGAAGTCGTGGTGCATATTGGCACCAATGACATAGCTTGGAAAAGGAATGAGGATCTAAAAGGTGATTTCAGGGAGTTAGGCTGGAAGCTAAAAAGCAGGACGAGCAGAGTAGTAATCTCAGGATTACTAGAGATGTCACGCGCTAGTGAGATGAGGAACAGGGAGAGAGTGCAGCTAAACACGTGGTTACAGGGCTGGTGCAGGAGGGAGGGCTTCAGATACGTAGATCACCTTCTGGGGAAGGTGGATCTGTACATGAAGCTTGGGTTGCACTTCAACTGAAGCGGCACCGATGTCCTGGGTGGAAGATTTGCTAGATCACTTTGGGAGGGGTTAAATTAGTTTGGCAGGGGGATGGGAACATGAGCGACAGATCAGAGGAGAAGGTAGCATAGAAATAGAATGCAGAGAGTCTGTCAGTAAGGATACATGGTTGATAGGGCAAAGGAATGGGCTAAAGCATATCTGTTCAATGCAAAAAGTGTCAGGAATAAGGGTGATGAACTTAGAGCATGGATCAGTATTTAGAACTACTATGTTGTGGTCATAATGGAGACATGGATTTCACAGGGGTAGGAAGGGTTGCTGGATATTGCAGGGTTCAGATCTTTTAAAAAGAACAAGGAAGGGGGTAAAAGAGGAGTGTGAGTAGCATTGCTAATTAGGGAACACGTCTTAGTGCAGATGGTCTGGATGGAGCCAATTTTGTCAGGTGTGTTCAGGAAAGATTCCTGACTCAATATGTAGGTAGGACAACTGGTGGAAGGCCATATTGGATTTGGTGCTAGGCAACGAGCCAGGCCAGGTGTCAGGTCTCTCAGTGGGACAGCATTTTGGTGACAGTGACCTCAACTGCCTCACCTTTACCATAGTCATGGAGAGGGATAGGAACAGACAATATGGGAAGGTATTTAATTGGGGGGAGGGGAAATTATACTGCTATGAGACAGGAGCTGTGCAGTATAAATTAAGAACAATTGTTCTATAGGAAATGCACAACAGAAACGTGGAGGCTGTTCAAGGTGCGCTTGTTGAACAACTTTGGCCTACTGAGACAGGCAAGGAATGGGAAGGTGAAGGAGCATTGCATGACAAGAGCAGAGGAGCTTCTCATCAAAAGGAAGAAGGAAGCTTACTTAAGGTTGAGGAAGCAAGGATCTGGCACAGCTTTAGAGAGTTACAGGGTAGCTAGGAAAGATCTCAAAAATGGACTGAGGAGAGCTAGGAGGGGGCGCACAATAGCCTTGGTGGGAAGGATTAGGGAAAACCAAAGTGTTCGATGCTGACATGAGGAATAAGAGAATGATCAGAGAGTAGGTCGGGCCAGTTAGGGATAGTGGAGGGAACGTGTGCCTAGAGTCTGAAGAGGTAGGAGAGGCCCTAAATGAATTTTTTGCTTCAGTATTCACTAGAGAGAGGGGCCTTTTGATAGTGAGCACAGTGGGACAGGTTAATAGGCTTGAACAGATCGATATTAAGGACATGGATGTGCTGGAAATTCTGGGAAACATCAAGATAAATAAGTCCCCAGGGCTGAAGCAGATATATCCAAGATTACTACAGCAAGCGAGGAATAAGATTGCTGCACCTCTGGCAATGATCTTTACATCCCAGAAATAGTCATAAATCCAGTACGTTGCGTACCACAGACGTAAGACTGACTGCTCTGTAATTCCGAGAGATTTCCCTATTCCCTTTCTTGAACAGAGGACCAACATTCGCCTCCCTCTAATCATCCAGTACTATTCCACAAGCTTTATTGAATTTTTTGAAGATATGACCAGACAAGTTGACGAAGGTCAAGCAGTGGATGTTGCGTATATGGATTTCAATAAGGCATTTGACAAGGTTCCCCACGGCAGGCTCATTCAGAAAATTAGAAGGTATGGGATACAGGAAAATTTGGCTACAGAATTGGCTGGCCAAAAGAAGAGTGTGTGGTAGTGGATGGAAAGTATTCCACTTGGAGGTTGGTGACAAATGGTGTCCTGCAGGGATCAGTTCTTAGGCCTCTGCTCTTGTAGTTTTTATAAATGCTGAAAATATGTTGCTGGAAAAGTGCAGCAGGTCAGGCAGCATCCAAGGAGCAGGAGAATAGATGTTTTGGGCATGTGCCCTTCTTCAGGAATGAGCCCTTCCTGAAGAAGGGCTCATGACCAAAACATCGATTCTCCTGCTCCTTAGATGCTGCCTGACCTGCTGCTTTTCCAGCAACACATTTTTAGTTCTGATCTCCAGCATCTGCAGTCCTCACTTTCTCCTAGTTTTTATAAATGACTTGGATGAAGAAGTAGAAGGGTGGGTTAGTAAGTTTGCTGATGACACAAAGGTCAGTGGTGTTGTAGATAGTGTCGAGGGCTATTACAGGATACAACATGATATTGACAGGATGCAGAGCTGGGCTGAAAAGTGGCAGATGGAGTTCAACTTGAATTAATGCGAAGTGATTCATTTTGGAAGGTTGAATTTGAATGCTTAAAATGGAGTTAAACACAGAATTCTTGGCAGTGTGGAGGTTCAGAAGGATTTTGGGGTCCATGTACATCGACACCCAAGTTGATAAGGTTGTTAAGAAGGCGTATGATGTTTTGGCTTTCATTAACAGGGGGATTAAGTTTAAGAGCCGCAAGGTTTTGCTGCAGCTCTATAAAACCCTGATTTGATCACATTTGGAATACTGTGTCCAGTTCTGGTCACCTCATTATAGGAAGGATGTAGATGCTCCTGAGAGGTTGCAGAGGTGATTTACTAGGATGTTGCCTGGATTGGAGGGCTTGTCTTATGAAGAGAGTTTGAGTGAGCTAGGACTTTTCACACGGGAGAGAAGAAGGAAGAAAGGTAACTTGATAGAGGTGTACAAGGTAATGAGAGGCATAGATAGAGTAGATAGCAGAGACTTTTCCCCAGGGCAGAAATGGCTGTCACGAAGAGTCACAATTTTAAGGTGATTGGAGGAAAGTTTAGAGGAGATGTCAGAGATTGAGTCTTTACGCAGAGAGTGGTGGGTGCATGGAATGCACTGCCAGCATTCACCTTTTGTGGCCCAGAATGACATGTCACCTCTTGTGGCCCAGCAAGTTCCTCTATTTAGGAGAAGTGACCTATACTTTAAAGAAGACTGGAAGGCATTCTCACTGGCATTCTGGTGAATATTTATCCCTCAAGCAACATCATTAAGAAGAAACAGATTATGTGGATCATATTTTGTTTATGGGAGCTTGCTGTGCTCAAAGTGGCTGTTGTGTTTCCTGCAGTAAAAAAACCAGTGCGCTACAAAAGTACTCACTGACTGTAAAGTAGTTTAGGATGTCCTGAGGTCAAGAAAAGCGCTAGGGAAATGCAAGTTCCTTCTTTCTTTAATTTAACAGCAATTACTTTCCAATTTCAAAAACAGTTTTTCAAGGATAAACTTTCATTGGTGTATAACAAAATTACTGTTATTAAATATATCCAGCAATATACATCATTGGGGATTTAATTTATGTGCATCTTTTAAAAACACTATTTAAGCAAAATTAAATCCACAAAGAAATTAAGTGATTATGCATTGTGTGTGTGTCTATGTATAGCAAGGACAAATATCAGCTGTAATAAATTATCTGGGAGAAAGGTACGAGGGAGCTCAAGTCATCACAGAATTATTATGATGCGGAATGAGGCCATTTGACCCATCCTATCTGCGCTGGCTCTCTTTTCCCTATAACCCTACACATAATTTTCATCTAAATAATGCTCTCTTTAATGTTCCAATTGAACCTGCCTCTACTGCATCTCCAGCCACTGCATTCCAGACCCTAACTACTCACTGTGTGAGAATGTTTTCTCTCACCTTGTATTTGTTTCTTTTTAAAACACTTTAAAACTGTGCTCTCTGGTTTTGGACCATCTTACAAGCAGGAACAGTTTCTCCCTATCTACTCAATCCACACCCCTCATGATTTTGACATCTCTTTCAAATCTGTTCTTCACTGTCTCCACATCCTTCCTGTAATGTGATGTCCAATACTTTAGCTGAGGTCTCACAAGCATCCTATCTACGTTCAGCATAACCTTCTTGCTGTTGTACTCTATGCCCCTATTAATGCAGTCAGGAGAACTGCATGCTTTATTGACAGCTCGATTTGTTCTATCACCTTTAAAAGGTCTACATATAATATATATATGATATATATATATATATATATATATATATACACACACACACATACACACACACACAGGTCTCTTTTTTGCTTGTAACCCCGCCCCAGCCTTAGAGTAATCCCCTTTATTTCATAGCATCTCTCCATGTTCTTTGTATCAAAGTGCATCACCTCAGAATTATCTGCATTAATCTTTATCTGCCACCTATCTGCCCACTCCACTAGCTTGTCAATGTCTTTCAAAGTTCTACACCATCCTCCTTGCAGTTTATAAATTTTCCAAGTCTTATGTCATCACAAACTTTGGAATTGTCCCCTGTACAATAAGATCTGGATCATTAGGAAAAGCAAGGGCCCTAACACCAACTCCTGGAGAACTCCACCACAAACCTTCCTCCAATCTGAAGAAAACCTGTTCACCATTGTCCTTTGTTTCCTAATCATCAGTTAATCCTGATTCCACGTTGCTGCTGTCCCTTTTATAACTTGCCTCACAAGTCAGTTCTGGGTCACTTTATTGAACTCCTTTTGGTGATCCAAGAACATCCTCATAAGACCAATTTTCTCTTCAAAAAACTTCAATAAATTACTTAGACATGATTTTCCTTTTATAAATCCATGTTGACTCATCTGATTTATATTTTTCCATTCTATCCCAAATAATTGCGTCCTGAAGTTTCTCCATCACTGTAGTTGAAATGACTGGCCTAGAATTGCTGGGCTTATGTTTATAACATTTTTTGGAACAAGGACGTAACGTCTGCAATTCTCATGCCCTCTGTCACCAACCCCCAATCCAGGGAAGACTAAAAGATTATTGCCAGTTCTCTGCAATTTCCACTCTCGTATCTTTCAATATCTATGGAGGCATCTCAACTGATCCTGTTGCCTTATCAATTTTAAGTCCTGGCAACCTATAAAATACCTCCTCCATATCAATTTTAAATGCTTCTAGTGACTGAGTTCCCTTCTCCGTCACCATAGTTTATGCAGAAACTGCCTCACAGGTAAAGATAGATGTAAAGTATTTATTTAACACATAACAGTAATTTGTTCACAATTTCAAAGTCTTTTCTATGAACAAAATTTAGAACTGGGAAAGGCAAGCAAGATAGTGTATTGATGCTTGCATTTATTCAGTGCCTTTAAATGTCGCAAAGCATTTCACAAGAGTGTCCTCATACAAAATCTGACACAGAACCATGCATGGAGACTTCTGGACAGATGACCAAAGGCTTGGCCTAAGAATCGGATTCTAGGAGCAATGTAAAGGAAGAAATGGAGGCAGAGAAGCTGAGGGAGGGAATGCCAGAGCTTCAGGGCCTGGAATATGGAAAGCATGACCACCAATGGAGATGGGAGGAACAAAGGGGTTTTGGAAGAGGGCTTCCCCACAATAGGAAGGATCTAGTACCAGGAGACACAGTCCCAATTAAGAGATAGACCATCTAGGACTGAGAGGAGGAGGACTTTTTTCAGACATAGTGTAGTAAATCTTTAGGGTGTGAAGACTCAATCATTAACCATGCTAAAGAAGGAAATCGATAGATTTCTAGGTTTTAAAGATATCAAGGAATATGGGATCATGCAGAAAAGTGGCATTCAAGTAGACAATCAGCCACACATGAAGTGAAAGGTGGGGCAAGCTCAAGGGGCCGAATCCCCTACTTCTGTTTATTTTCTATACCTCGGGCTCGTGGAGCAAGAAGATTATAGAGATATCGAGAGGCAAGATGGAAAGATTTAAACGCACGCATGAGGTTTTTAGATGTGGTGCCTTCTCTCTCATGGGGATTTTATCTTCTTCGTTGTGATTCGCTTAAAACTCCAATCAGCTCTAAAGGATTACCTTTCCCCATTGCATTTCTGAATTGTGACTTTTATTGTTTCTTTGTGTTTGAATTCTCCAGTTTCCAGGCTTCTTTGTTGCATTTAATTCCTCAACCATGTCTCTCCTCAAATCATATATAATTTTTGCCTCATCTGTGGATTCCCAATTGTTGATGGTTTGAAATTTTCTTTTTATTTATTGGATGGGGGTGTTATTAGCTAGGCCAGCAGACAGTGGCTTCTTACACTGCTGCACATTTAGTGTAGGGAGATTCACAATGCTCTTAGGGAAGGAGTTCCAGTTTTTCGACCCGGCAGCATTGCAGGAATGGCGATATATTTCCAAGTCAGGTTGGAGATGGCAGTGGGGTACAGGTCATGGGTTTGGAAGATGCAGTCAAAAAAGCTTTGATGAGTAGCTACAGTGCAGCTTGTAGATGATACACATTGCCGCTACTGAGTATCGGTGGTGGAGGGTATGGATGTGTTTGAATGTAATAGGACTTGTTTAGTTTGGGAAACTTGGTCAGTATGGACCAAGCTTGAACTGAAAAGTCCCTTTCCATGCTGTATGATTCTATGATGCTAATCAAGTGGGCTGCTTGGTCCTGGATAGTGATGAGCTTCTCAGTGAGGAGCTGCAGTCTTCTAGACAAGTGATTTATCACAATAGTAAAAGAAACCAGAGAGATATGTCATGATTTGAGCACAAGATGTTGGAGGGAATCCTGAGGGACAAGATTTACATGTATTTGGAAAGGCAAAGACTGATTAGGGATAGTTTACATGGCTTTGTGCATGAGAAATTATATCTCACTAACTTAATGAAGTTTTTTGAAGAAATAATGAAGAGGATTGATGATGGCAAAGTGGCAGTCGCGATCTATATGGACTTCAGTAAGACGTTCAACAAGGTTCCTCATGTTAGAATGGTTAGCAAGGTTAGATAACATGGAATGCAGGGAGAACTAGCCATTTGGATACAGAACTGGCTTGAAGATAGAAGACAGAGGGTGGTATTGGAGGGTTGCTTTTCAGACTGAAGATCTGTGACAGTGGTGTGCCACAAGGCTTGGTGCCCTGCCCACTACTTTTCATAATTTATATAAGTGACTTGGATGTGAAAATAGGACAGATGGTTAGTAAGTTTGCAGATGACACCAAAATTGGAGATGTAGTGGACAAAGAAGAAGGTTACCTAAGAGTACAATGGGACCTTGATCAGTTGGGCCAAAAGGCCAAGGAGTGACAGATGGAGTTTAATTTGGATAAATGTGAGGTGCTGCACCTTAGAAAGGCAAGTCAGGGCAGGACTTAATGGTAAGGTCTTGGGGAGTATTGCTGAACAAAAAGACCTGAAAGTGCAGGTTCATAGTTCCTTGGGAGACAGGATATGAAGAAGACATTTAATTTTCTTGCCTTTATTGGTCAGTGCATAGAGAATAGGAGTTGGGAAATGATGTTGCAGCTGTACAGGACATTGGTTAGGTCACTTTTGAAATACTGCATGCAGTTCTGCTCTCCCTGCTACAGGAAGGATGTTGTGAAACCTGAAAGGGTTCAGAAATAATTTACAAGGATGTTGCCAGGGTTTGAGGGCTTGAGCTATAGGGAGAGGCTAAATAAGCTGGATTATTTCCCCTGGAGGGTTGGAAACTGAGGGGTGGCCTTACAGAGTTTATAAAATCATGAGGTGCATGGATAGGGTGAATGGAAAAGGTCTTTTTCCTGGGGTGGGGGAGTCCAAAACTAGAGGGCATATGTTTAAGAGGAGAGGGGAAAGATTTAAGGGACTACGTTTTCATGCAGAGGGTGGTGTATGTATGGAATGAGCTGCCAGAGGAAGCGGTGGAGGCTGGTAGAATTAGAGCATTTAAAAGCATCTGGAAGGGTATATGAATAGGAAGGATTTAGAGGGATATGGGCCAAGTGCTGGCAAATGAGACTAGATTAGGTTAGGATATCTGATTGGTATGGACGATTTGGACCAAAGTGTCTGTTTCCATACTGTACAACTCTATGACCTCCATTTAATCTCTCCCTTGTCCTTCTCTAAGGAGAATGGTCACAGCTTCTCCAAGTGGTACGATGGCTCAGTGGTTAGTACTGCTGCATACAACATCAGGGTCCCAGTTTCGATTCCAGCCTTGGGTGACTGTGTGGAGTTTGCACGTTCTCCCTGTGTCTGTGTGGGTTTCCTCCAGGTGCTCTGGTTTCCTCCCACAGTCCAAAGATGTGCAAGTCAGGTGAATTGGCCATGCTGAGTTGCCCATAGTGCTAGGTGCATTAGTCAGAGGGAAATGGGTTACTCTTCAGAGGGTCAGTGTGGACTGGTTGGGCCGATTGGCCTGTTTCCACACTGTAGGGAATCTAATCTAACTGGAGACCTTTCTTCATGGCGCCATTTTTGTCCACTACCTCTGAAACCAAGAAAGTTTTATACATTAATACCTAGAACAAACAGACTGCCTTATGAAGAACAGCTTAATTCAGAAGAGTCAGAGGTGACTAATTGAAACATTCTCAGCTCAGGGAAGAGAACCCTTGATCTACCTGCATAGACTGTCAGTTCTGTGTCAGCCTGGTCAATTTCTCTTCCAGCAATATTGCTTGTAATAAACAGCTTGTCAATTTCACCTGATCTAGCTTGTGTGGTCTCTGTTCAATTGGGCTCAATTCTCCAACACGCAGTCCCAGAATTTATAACAGGTGGTGTATAATAGGTGAGTGTATGATGGGTGAGCCTGTGGCAGTCAGGCAGGTGACAGATAGGTGGGCATGTATCAAATGGGTACAAACAGGTGGGATGATTAATTAGCGGGTGACCGCTCCCACACATTGTGTACTCCTGTGATTTTTATCCCACCCTGACTGTCTCTAACGCTCACACCAGCAAATCGATAGCCTCTCTGGAAAGAATCTGCTGTTCTTACATGGTTTGGCTGATTTGTGAGTCCAGATCCACAGAAATGTGATTGACTCTTATGTGCCCTCAGAAATGCTCAAACAGGCTACTCAGTTCAAGGGCAACTAGGGATAAGTAACACATGCTGGCCTTGCTAGGAATTCCTACATCAATGTTAATGCATTGCAGAGTGCAGAAGTGATGTTCAAGAATGGTTCCAGGATTGAAAATTTCAGTTATGAGGGTAGATTAAAGCAGTTGGGACTGTCCTCCTTGGAGAGAAGATGACGGAGGGAGATATGATAGACGTTCCAAAATCAATGGTTCCCTCAACTCAGCACCGCCCTCCTAACCTGCAATCTTCTTCCTGACCTCTCCGCCCCCACCCTACTCCGGCCTATCACCCTCACCTTGACCTCCTTCCACCTATCCCACCTCCATCGCCCCTCCCCCAAGTCCCTCCTCCCTACCTTTTATCTTAGCCTGCTTGGCTACTCTCTCTCATTCCTGATGAAGGGCTTATGCTCGAAACGTCGAATTCTCTATTCCTGAGATGCTGCCCGGCCTGCTGTGCTTTGACCAGCAACACATTTTCAGTTCCAAAATCAATGTCAGGTTGGATAAAGTAGAGAGGGAGAAGGTGTTCCCATTTGTAAAAGAGAAAAAAATGAGCAGACCATAGATTTAAAATGATCAGCATACAAAACAAATATATGAGTAAAAAATCACTTTCACACAGCGAGTTGTTAGGGTGTGGAATGCTCTGCCTGAAAATGCAGTGGAAATAGAGACATTCAAAAAGGTATTGGATGGTTATTTGAAAAGAAATGGTGCGCATGGATATGGGGGAACGACAGGAGACTGGCACCGAGTAATAGGACTGGTACAAACACAATGTGCTGAACGACTTCCTTCTGCACTGTAATAATTCTGTGATTGTTTTTCCTCCCGCATCCATTGAGTGAGTGCATGGATTTCACATGTGATTTTACACTTCATAATATTGTCAAGCTCCAAAGGTCTCAGCTGGAGTGCCACTGGGGACCACAGGTTGTTCAACTGTTCAGTGTCCCACTTGAATGCCCCTCCATAAGCATCCAGTCAAAGCACTTCACAATCAACCCAAAATGGGACTAGGTACTGTGTGTGAATAGCCAAAAGCCATCTTTCCCTTCCAAAGGAATGATAGGCCTTTATTTAAAATGGAATGAAGTATTAAAAACAGGAAAGTTTTGCAAAACTATACAAGGTATTGGTTATACCACAGCTGGAACACCATGAACAGTTCGAAATCTCTTATTTAAGGAAAGATATACTGATACTGGAAGTAGTCCAGAGATGGTTCACTAAGCTGATCCCAGATATGGAGGGACTATCTTATGAAGGGAGGTTGTAGATTGGGCCTGTACTCTTAAAAGAATGAGAGGTGATCTTATTAAAACATACAAAATTGTTAGAGGACTTAAGAGGGTAGATATGGAAAGATTATTTTCCCATAGTGGTCTAGGACCAGAGGGCATATTCTCGGAATAAGCGATTGTACATTTAAGACAGAGATGCGAAGAAATTTCTTCTCTCAGAGGGTAGCAAATTGGTGGAAGTCTTTGTCACAGAGAGTTGTCAGGGCTGGGTCTATAAGTAAATTCAAGGCTCAGATAGAGAGATTTTTTTAATCAGTAGGGGAATCGAGGGTTATGAGGAAAAGGCAGAAAAGTAGAGTTGAGGATTATTAGATCAGCTATGATGTCAATGAATGGCGGAGCAGTGTCGATGGGCCAAATGGGTCTATTTCTACTCCAACACCTTATGGTCTAAACTTTTTGAGTGCAATATGACTTCTTTAGTACAAAAATTGATTATCTGGGTCACTGTCACATTTCCACTATGGGAGCTTGCTGTGCACTGGCTGTATTACTGTACTATTTAGTAGCTCCACTTCAAAAGTGCTTCGTTTCCTGTGAAGCCATTTGGGAAATTTTGAGGTCATGAAAGCTGCTACAGAAATGCAAGTCTTTCTTTTCCTCCCCAGGTACCATTTTGACCCTTGGGCCATCACTTGGCCTGAACAACACAGTACACGAATCAAAGTCAAATGAGTATTTTGGCACCTTAGAGAGCACAGATATGCCCTGCCACAAGTTCCACTGCTGACTCTCTTTGCGCCTGAGATACTCAGCCGATTCCTGCATTGAAATCAGTTTAGCTTTTTATACACTCATCAATTATGTCTAACATGTGTTAAGCAGCTCTCCTGTACAGCAGATAATTACAGGTATTAATTATTCATGCAGCAGCAATTGTGATTCAGTACTGATGCACAGCACATAATGGATTCCAGTCCAGGTGGAACAATTAAAAATAGAAAGAAGCAGACAGTCACACGGAGACAAGTGTCATGCAATTAACACATTAGAGGAGCCGTAATGGTGAAAAGCATTGTTTTTTACCCCTGTTGGGTTTTACAGGTTGACGCACAGCAGATGAAAAGGTGTACATCTGTATGAGTGCATGGTCTATGCGCCTGCTTGTGTATGAATGCATGTCCATGTGTGCATGTGCATGTATGCATGTGTATGTATATTTGTCTGCATATGCACATGTACATGCGTGCATTTGTGTGCATGTGTATGATCACGCATGTGTGCATGTGCTCATGCACCTGTGTGCATGTGTGTATGTATTTGTGTACCACTGTATATGTGCCTGTGTGCATACATATCTGCATGTGCATTTCTAATTTTGTGTGTGTGCACCCAGTTAGTGTGCATGTGTAGCCATGCATGTGCCTATGTTCATGTGCATGTTTCCATGTAGATGGGTGCACACATATCTGAATGTGAATGTGTGTGCACGCATACACCTGTGTCTATGTACCTTTGTTTGTGTGTGTTTGTGCTACCCATGGATAGATTGTCCGCACGTGTGTTTTCCAAAGGCATTTGTGTACCAGTGGTATCAGAGAATCTTTCAGCTCAGGAGAACAAATGATCCAAAGTGGAATTAATCCAAAGTTAGCTCTCATAGACAGAGTAAGATCATTAGGGATAGAAGCAGCAGGAGGTCATTCAGCCTTTTGAGCTCACTCTACTATTCCACGAGATTATAGCTGATCAGCTATTTAAACAAGTTTCCTGCACCATCTGCAAAACTCCTTATCTTGTTAATTTGTAGAAAGCTATCAATTTCAGCCTTGAACAGACTCAATGACAAAGCCTCCTCAGCCTTCTGAAATAGGGAACTCCAAAGATGTGGGTAAAAAAATGAGGTCTGCAGATGCTGGAGATCACAGTTGAAAACGCGTTGCTGGTTAAAGCACAGCAGGTCAGGCAGCATCCAAGGAATAGGAAATTCGACGTTTCAGGCATAAGCCCTTCATCAGGATGAAGGGCTTATGCCCGAAACGTCGAATTTCCTATTCCTTGGATGCTGCCTGACCTGCTGTGCTTTAACCAGCAACGCATTTTCAACTCCAAAGATGTACCACCCTCAAAGTGAAGAAATTCTTCCTCATCTCAGTTCTACATGAAGATGCCAATTAGTCACGCTTGCACTGCTCCTTCTACCATAGTGTTGGCTTAGATTTATGGGAGTCGAGAGTGTGATGCTAGTAAAGCACACCAGGTCAGGCAGCTTCCGAGGAGCAGGAGAATCGACATTTTGGGCAAAAGCCGTTCTTCAGGAATGAGGTTTGTGCACCAAGGGGGCGGAGAGATAAATGGGAGGGGTTGGGCTGGGGGGAAGATAGCTGAGAGTGCGATAGGTGAATAGAGATGGAAATAATGGTGTTGGCTCAGAGAGGAGGGTGGAGCAGATAGGCGGAAAGGAAAATGGACAGGTCAAGAGGGTGGTGTCGAGTTGGAAGGTTGGAACTGGGATAAGGTGAGGGGGGAAGGGAAATGAGGAAACTGGTGAAATCCACATTGATCCCGTGTGATTGGAGGGTCCCAAGGCGGAAGATGAGGCATTCTTTCTCCAGGTGTCATGTGGTTAGGGTTTGGCGATGGAGGAGGCACAGGACCTGCATGTCCTTGGTGGAGGGGGGAGGGAGAGTTGAAGTGTTCAGTCACAGGGCAGTGAGGTTGGTTGGTGTGGGTGACCCGGAGATGTTTTCTGAAGCGTTCTGCAAGTAGGTGTCCTTTCTCCCCAATGTGGAGAAGTGCAAGTAAATCTCTGATGGATGTGGAAGGCACCTTTAGGGCCCTGGACGGAGGTGAAGGGGAAGGTGTGGGCACAGGTTTTGCAATTTCTGCAGTGGCAGGGGAAGGTGCCGGGAAGGGAGGGTGGATTGGTTGGGGATGTGGACTTGACAAGGGATTCGCGGATGGAATAGTCTTTACAGAACGCAGATAGGAGTGGGAGGGAAATATATCTCTGGTGGTAGGATGCAGAAATGGCGGAGGATGATGCAATGTACATGGAGGTTGGTGAGGACTAGGGAGATTCTGTCTTTTTGTGGTTGGAGGGGTGGGATTCGAGGATGGAGATGCAGGGAATGGATTAGGTGCGCTGCAGTGCATCATCGACCACTTGGAATGGTAACGCACTTTGGAATTGAGAATAGTGATCTTCAATTCCCAGGAAACCATCTTGTAAATTATAGCTATGACCTGACTTTACCTGGACAAATTGACCACAGCACGATGGTGTCACATCAGCAAGCCCACACCTCCTGACTGTCAACAGACTGACATCTGGAGCTAAGCACATTAAACTCAGCAAGCGACCATCACTCACCTTCGGGGATCTGCATTCACTGACTCCTTGCCTGTCTTCTGTATCTCCAACTGCTCCCAGACTGAGGCACTTGGAGGCCCTCAACACTGACCATAACAGGCAAGCAGTTGGGATACGAGACACATTTCTTACATGACAGCGAGCCATCTACGAGGCAGATGGTGGGTTCAGGCCCTTCAGTGGCCATTATTTTACAATTAAGGTCCTTACTTGCTGGTCTTTTGAGTAAGTCCCCCATGGCATCATGGATTACATAATGAACAAAGGTCACACAAACCTGGGTTTCAAAAAGTTGGGGAGTGATTTGATTGGAGATTTTTACAAGTGTCATTAAAGAGAAAGGACAGGGTAAATATAGAGACTGTTCCACTGGTTGAGCTGTCTGAGACTGAGAGACACAGTCAAAAACATAGAGCCATATCTTTCAGGAGTGAAATAAAAACAGAAATTGCTGGAAATGCTCAGCAGGTCTAGCAGCATCTGTGGTGAGAAAACAGAGTTAATGTTTTGGGTCCAGTGACCATTCCTTGGACCTGTTGAGCTTTCCCACCAATTTCTATTTTTGTTTCTGATTTCAAGCAGCCACAGTTCTTTCAGAGTGAAGTTGGGAAACTGCTCGATACACAGACGCTTAGAATTTTCCTCCGCAAACAGCAACTGGCGCTCAATCGTGAACTACAAATCTAAATTGAATGATATTGTTTGCCAAAGGGACATGACGCAAAAGCAAGTGTATGGAGATGAGCCATGATCTTATTGAGAGGTGGAATAGACTTGAAGAACTTTACTTTCTTATTCTTTCTTGGCATGTAGGCATCGTTTACTTGTTGCACATCCCTAATTATCCAGAATTGAGTGTCTTGCTCAGCTATTTCAGAGGGCAGTTAAGAATCAACTATGCTGCTTAGAGCCTGGAGTCACATGTAGGCTGGAGTCATGGGTAAGGATAGCAGATTCTCCTTCCAAAAGGGCTTTAGATGGGTTTTCAAGACAACTGATGATAGTTGACATGATCAATGAGTCTAACTTCATGGTCCAAAACCTGTGTCACCAAAGCATTTGCAGAGCCTCTAAATGACTAACCTAGTGACATTTCCAGTAGGCCACCACCTCCTTAAAATACAAAGATAGAAATATTGAAATAAAAACATAAAAACAAAGAAACATGAGCAGGATTAAAGAACTGAAAAGCCTAGTCTTGTTCCTATATTCCATGTTTCTATGGGTTGAGGGCAGTAGGATTTGCTAAGTAACTTATTAAATGAATAAGATCTTGGCCTGCTACCACTAGGATTAACCCAACTCCAAGCGGGCCTGTCTCCATGGAGCATGTTCACTGACTGGTCAAACTGAGCAGTAGAGAATTCCAAACATTCATCACCCTTTGAGCGAAGAAATTCCTCCTCATCTCAGTCCTCAATAGCCACCCTCTTTTTCTAATACAGTTCCCCAGGTTGCAGAGCCTCCTCCCTCCCCAGGCCAGGGGGAAACATAGAAACATAGAAAATAGGAGCACGGGTAGGCTGGTTGGCCCTTCAAGCCTGCTCCCTATTCAATATGATCATGGCTGATCATCCAACTCAATCCCCTGTTTCCACATTGTCCCCATACTTTTTGATTCTTCTAACCCTAAGACCTACATTGAACTCCTTCTTGAAAACATGTAATGTTGGGAGTGGCACGGTAGCTCAGTGGTTAGCACTACTGCCTCACAGGTTCGATTCCAGCCTCGGATTCGATTCCAGTTTGTGTGGAGTTTTGCACATTCTCCCCGTGTCTGCGTGGGTTTCCTCCAGTGCTCCGGTTTCCTCCCACAATCCAAAGATGTGCAGGTCAGGTGAATTGGCCATGCTAAACTACCCATAGTGTTAGATGCATTAGTCAGGGGGATGTGGGTCTGTACCAGTTACTCTGTGGAGGGTCGCTGTGGACTGGTTGGACTGAAGGGCCTGTTTCCACACTGTAGGTAATCTAATCTTTTGGCCTTAACCACTTTCTGTGGCAGAGACTTCCACAGGCTCCCACTCCCTCGGTGAAAATATTTCTCCTTGTTCTTCATTTTAAATGGCCTACTGTGTATCCTTACTGTGTGGCCCCTGGTTTTGGACTCCGCAATCTTCAATAACCACCTCTTGCTCTGAAATGAACCGGTGTTGAAGCTGTAATATCTGACTGCCTCGTGTTTATTTTACCAGGGGTTCTCTTGTACTTGAGCTTCAGGTGAGGCTATGTGTCATCTGAATTTGCATCAATGGCTTTGGGAGATAATCAAAGATGGGGCTGAGGTGCAAGATATGAGCATGGATTAACAACTTTTACAGATGCACCACAGAAAGCATACTTTCCAGGTGCCTGGTATGGCAGCACTCTGCCCAGGACCATAAGAAAAAACAGAAAGTTTGGTGCATGGCTCAAACTATCACAGAAGCCAACCTCTCATCCATGGACTCTAGTTATACCTCTCATTGCTACGGAAAGGCGGCCAACATCAACAACGACCCATCCCACCCTGATAATGCTGTTATACAAACACACGTGACAATAGGTTCAAGAAGAGCTTCTTCCTTGCTGTTATTAAACAAATGAATAGACTCTAACTTCAGATAACATTCTTGTTGTTAACTTTGCCTTACCTCGCACACATCCTGTGCAATGTAACCTGTCTGTGTCTGTGAGATCTGTATATCCTTGCTTACAAAGCAAATAAAGCATTTCACTGTACTTAGGTACACGTGACAATAAATCAAAATCAATCAATCAATACTGCTGCATTGGGAACATTTGACGACTGCATTAAAACGTAGGGTTGCCAACTTTGATTAAACCTATTCCTGGAGGCGTCATTACATGACTTGGCCCTTCCTCCAGCTTCTAGCCATTGGTCAGTTGACATATCCATCCTTGTGATGCAATGCCTTCTCAGACCAATCAAAAAGCAAAAAGATTCATTATCCAATTGGATGATGCTTGACAGTCAGTCAAACAACCTTCTTTTTCCCATTTTCAATTGTTTTTATAACTAGTAAAGAAATTGTTCAAAGCAGATGACAAAAAAATGAATATCCCTGTTATTATTTTTCTCCAGGGTTTTGCATGGCAGTGTCTTCAGTCCCAGGTGACTCCAGGCCAATCTTGGAAAGTTGGCAACTCTACTAAGAAGGAATGAGACTAACAGTATTTCTCCTACCTGCGACAGTCCCAGGTAGATGGAGACAGTTTCAGAGATGTACAAAAATTTCCCTTCTCGATTTAGTGCAAAAATAAAACCATCCAAGGACTGCAGAAGAAAAGCAAGAAAAGAAATTAAAGTTAAACAGTTTGCTATTTTGAAATGTTTTTTGACCACTTAAGAATCACTCAGTTCACATCTGTTCACATGGAAAAGAAAGAAATATTCACTAATATTCCACCATCACCATTACATTCTCCAGAGCAATTTGGGATGTGTGATAAATGCTGGCCAGCCAAAAATGCCCACATTCCACAAGTGAATTAAAAATAATCCGTTTACAAGAGAGTTACAAATTTCTGCCACCTTTTTGTGCGCAAACATACTTCCTAATTTCACTACTGAATGATTCGACTCTAATCTGTGCCCTCTTTTTTGGAACTCTGCCTCTGTCACACAGGAAATTTTTACTCTTCATCACTGTTTTAGTCGATCCTGCAAAAATATCACAACTCTCCTGAATTTTTTTTTCTCATATTAATCAGTGATTAGATCACCCCATAATCTTCCACAGTTAATGGAATAAAACATGAATTTTGTTTTGGAACCCTCTAGCAAAGAGATAATGGACTGAATGGCCACTTTACATGTTATAAATTTTCAAGAACATCATACATTCAATAAATGTATGATAAATTCAATACTGCATAGTCTTTTGAATACAATATTAAAACACAGGCCCCCATCTTCCCTCTCAGGCAAATATAACAGATCCTGTGTAGCATTTTGAAGAAGAGCAGAGGCATTCCACCAGGGTCAATTAGTTATCCTTTAATCAAAATCAGGAATCGGCAGCATAAGGGAATATTCTGCACTGCCTGGATGAAACAGCACCAACAACACTCCAGAAGCTCAATGCCATCCAGGACCAAGCAGTCCGCTGACTGGCTCCACATCCATCATTTTCAACACTCACTCCCTTCCTTGGCAATGCACAGTTTCCAGAGTCCCTCATACATCCATGTGCCCATCATTAATATCCTGGTTCCAATGGTTCTCACATTACTGAATTTCCTCACCTTGACCCAAAAAATGGCCATCAATAGAAAAAACTGCAGGTAGAACTTGCATTTATAATGTGCCTTTTCTCAAACTCAATGTCTCGAAGTACTCTACAACCAATAAAGCACTATCACTGTTGTAATGTAGGAGATCTCGCAACCAATTTGCAAAGAGCAAGCTCCTACACACACAGGGATGTAGTGAACGCCCAAAAGCAAAACACTGCGGATGTTGGAGGTCTGAAATAAAAATAGAAAGGGCTGGAGAAATTCAGAAGGTCTGGCAGCAGGTGTGGAGAGAGGACCAATGTTACTGTTTCAAGTCCGCTATGATCTTTCCTCAGAACTCTGTTTTGCCAGTACTTCCTCTTTTTAATATCTGTGACTGTGATATTATTTGAAGGATAAATACTGGTGAGGACACCTGAAAATGCAAGCGAGGCCTAGGTTTAAAGTTTGTTGGAAAAGGCAGCACCACCAAGAGCATAGCACTCCCTCAGCATGGAATGGGTGCACCAACTGGGGGATTTTTTGATCAACATTCTGGAATTGGATTGATCCAATACTATTCTGACCCACAGGCAAGACTGCTAACCACTGAACCACAGCTGACATCTAACAAAGAGTGGCCAAACATGGGCGTTGGCAAAAAATAAATGCAGAAAACACACACTGGAAGTGACTAAGTAATTGGCACATGATAGTTTTAGATAATCGCTGATTGGTCAATAGGCTCAAGTGGATTCAAGAGTTACAGATTCAAGAAAAATCCCCTTTCCCAAAGAAGAGAGCGAAACTCACTGCCATAGATGAATAGCATAAATGCATTTAAGGGGAGCAATATTTGATCAAGAAAGAAATTGAAGATTCTGTGACTTCAATGAGGGAGTGATGCTCTGTTAGAGGTGTGTTTTACCCAGATAAAACATTAAACACAAGTCCCTTCAGCTCTTTCAGGTGAATGTAAAAGACCAGGAAAGTTCTCCTTACGTCCTGGCCAACATTGCTAAAACAGGGTATTATCACATGGCTGTTTTTGAAGCTTGCTGTGCACAAATTTGCAGCTGCATTTGTTGCATTACAGGAGTGACGATACTTCAATAAAGTGTTTCTTTTTGGAATGCTGTTGATGAGGGAAGTTGCTATGCAAATGCAAGTCCTTCTTTGTTTCACTGTTATTGTGTGAGACAAAGAGGGATGGGAGGAAGCTCACCCAGAACATGAACACAGGCCAGCATTGGGCCGAATGGTCTGTTCTGTGCTGCAGAAATGATGTCATTAAAAAAAGGGACAGTTCAAGGAAGAACTAAAATGGCAATTTAAAGCATGGAGCAAGGCTCCAAAGAAAGCCAGCCCCAGCATTCATCCACTTCCATCACATGTTCTGTGCAAGCTAATTTTGCAAAACAAGTTTCCTTATTTTCAGAGAAGAAGCTTTTACTGCACTGTGCTGAATTGGGAGTATTGGAAATGTCAAATCTGTGTTGGTGTCAGTTTGCAGCTTTAATAAAGAGAGATGATTAAATAGCAGAATCGGTTTTAACTGCTGCCCTGCTTCTCAATGAGAAGAAGTCAAATGGACTTATTGCCCTGTTCATGCTGTGCACTGTTTTCAAAGATGTAGAGAATATCATAGATAACCCCATCACAGATTTTACCTCAGTAGCAGAGGTAGTGAATTTTTATCCTTTATTCTTCATGGTAAGTGAGCAACGCTGCCAAGGCCACCATTCATCACCCATTTCCAATGGCCCTTGAACTGAGTGACTTGCCAGCGTTGCTTCAGAGGAGGGTTAAGAGTCAACCATATTGCTGAGAGTCTGGAGTCATATGTAGACTGGACTAGGTCAGGAAGGGCATTAATAAACCAGATGAATTTTTAAACCAATTTGTTAATCATCAAAATGTCGATTGTTGACATGTTACCATCCCTGAGATTTATTTACTAATTTTAAAAAAAAATTACTCATCTAGTGCTTTCAAATGTCTTCACCTAGCTACCCCTATAGCCCCTTCTAATTCGCTAATTCTTTAAGATCTCTACACCCCTCCAATTCTGACCTTCTTGAGCATTCCCTGGGATTTGAATCGCTCTGCTTTTGAGAGCCATGTCTTCAGCCTCCTGAGAACGAAGCCATGGAATTATTTGTCCCACCAACTCTCCTTCCTCTTCTTTAAGCTTCATCTTGAAACCCATCTTTTTGACCATTTGTCTTTATATGACATCTCTCTAGTACATTGAAATGTGTGTTAAACACAGTCTATAAATGCAAATCGTGCGCAAATTATCTTCTTGCTAATGTCATAAGCACTGCCTCTCACACTTCAGACATCGCAGTTTAGGATTTTCTTTTCACTGCACTGGGACATGGGCATCACCGGTGAGGCTAGGATTTAATGTCCCTTCCTAGAGCCCTGGAGAAGGTGATGCTGAACTGTTTTTTTGAGCAACTGCAGTCCATGTGATGTAAGGACACCTACAGTACTGTTAGGAAGGAGTTCCAGGATTTTGACCTTATGACACTTAAGGAATGGTGATATATTTCCAAGTGCAGATGGTGAATGGCTCAGAGGGAACTAACAGAAAGTGGTGTTCCCATTCATCTGCTTCCCTTGTCTGTAAGGGCTAGTGCTCACATGACTTGTAGAAGCTGCTGAAGAAGCCTTGGTGAGTTGCTACAGCGCATTTTGTAGATGGTTAAATAGGCCAGGTAAGGACTGCTCTCCTTAAAGGCATCACTGAATCCAGATGAATTTTTATGACAAATGACAATAATTTTATGGTTACCATCACTGAGATTAACTTTAATTCCAAGTTTATTCTGGCAGGATTTGAAAACATGTCCACAGCATTTGCCTGGATCTCTAAGCTACTGGCCCAGGGAAATTACTACTGCACCACTGCCTTCTTTGAAGTCAGGGAGAGGTCTCCACATTGAAGGGTTAGAGACAAAAAAACTACAGATGCTGGAAAGCAAAGCAGACAAACAGGAGGCTGGAAGAACACAACAAACGAGGCATCATCATGAGCTGAGTCCTGATGAAGGGTCTCAAACCAAAACTTCGACCGCTCCACCTTCTGATGCTGCCTGGCTCTCTGTGTTCTTCCAGCCTCTGTTTGTCTATTCTACATTGAAAGGATCTCTCTTTTACTTATTGTGCACTGCAACTTGCCTCTTGGTGGATCTCCAACTCTGACAGCCAGTCCATTGCCTTCATAATCAATGGTGAATCAGTATCTGGGTCAATAAAGACATACCCTCTTGGATGTTGTAAGTGATAACTGTTTGAACATCACTATGAAGGTTCTACTTTCTCAACTTTATCCCTTGGTTGAGGCATGGTGACCCTCATGTTAAACTCACCACCACCTGTCTCTAATGAGAGAGCAGCCACATGGTCCTCTGGGACTATGGCAAATGAACTCCTATTAACCCACCCCTCCACCATCTGGCCTTCCTTCCCAGACACTGTTACAACCCATATCATGTCCCTGAAAGGAATAGGATAGTGGCTTGGTGAGATTCAGCCAAAGAAACAGGCATGGGCCAAGTGAGGATACTATTTTTTAGCAGCCCAACCTGTTAGCTGTACTGCTGTTGAGTGCTGCTTTAAACCTCTTGGTAAGATTCCAACCTATTTTAGCACCTTCAGATAAAGTCCCCAATCTGCGCTCTCAGCTGGAATCGTTTCCTGATCGAAGGAAGTTATAACATTTGTTACTGTGAAAATGGGCCCTCCCTCATTTTGTGGCCCCCTCTGAGGGCAGCTCTCTGACTGGACAATAGGATTAGTACACCCTGTCAAATCTCAGTCAGCCCCTGGCTCTCTTTGCCCTCTCAAAGGGTTAGAGCAATAATCAAAAATCAAATCACTCTATTTATCAATCTTACCCACACAATGGCCTGCATCGATGCTACCATTGGCCTCATACTTCTTGGGCTGGCAGGTCAGCCCATTGACACTGGTAGGACATAGATAATCTTCCATAGCACCTTACTTTGTCTCTATATTTAGCGTTACCTGTCTCTGTTGGTTTACTGCATAGAGCTAATTGATCTAAACCTCTTGCACATTCCTTGAGGTTACAAGTTGGCAAACGTTGTGATTAACCTTTGTGCATTCACTTACCTTGGCTCTCAACTCTAGAACTCCCCCTTAAAAATAATTAGGAAAATTAATCAAATTAATCATTTATTGTAAGTGGAGAGATTATGCTTCAGGTATACAGGGCTGGCGAGATTACATCTGCTTCCTATTTCTTATGCAGTTCATGGTCTAGCCTCTCTGTCTGTGATCTGTCGCAGAATTCCAGGAAAGCTAGCACTGTGAATTTGAGGAATTAAACTTCATCCTTCCACCTGGAAATTTACACATTCATCACTTAGTTCCACAATTTTACATCATTACCTCTGCCCCCATTTTGCCGTATGTGTTTTTGCTTTATTTATTGTGAACTGGGCTGTTTTCAGAGATGAGAAACATAAGAACATTACAAATACGAGCAGGAATAGGGTATTCGGCCCCTCAAGACTGTTGCACCATTCAAGATCATGGTGGATCTGCCCCAATCCTCAAATTCTCTTTTGTACCAGCTCCTCTTTGTCCTCAACTCCACAGTATTTCAAAAATCTACCTACTTCCTCTTTAAATATTTTCAATTATCTAGCCTCCACCATTCGCTGGAGTGGAGAATTCCAGACATTCTGGGAGAAGGAAAGAGGAATTTCAGTTATGAAGACAGATTATGAATCTAGGAATGCTCTCCATGGAGAAGAGAAGTGAAGATTTGATCGTGAAGTTCAACATCATGAGGTGTCTGAAGGGGGAGAAAATGTTCCCATTCATGAAAGGATCAAGAATGAGACATCACAGATTTAAAGTAATTAGTAAAAGAAGCAAAAAAGTGATAAGGAGAAAATGTTTTCATTTCAGTGAGTGGTTCAGCATTTCAACCAAGCTGTCTGAGAGTGTCTTTGAGGCAGGTTGAAAAAGGAATTAGAGAGTTATGTGAAAAGGAAGAACATGCAGGGTTAAGAGTAGAAGATGAGAAAAAGCATGAAGGGAATTACTCATTCAGAGAGCCAATGTGGACACAAAAGGCTGAAATGGCCTCCTTCTGCTCTGCAACAATTCTGTGACTTTCTTATATCTTTCTTTACCCCTTTATGTTCTCTTTAGATGATTGTTATGTCACCATTCACACCATGTCACGACACAACATTTACTTCTTTATTCTACCCATTGTCAAGTTCTGACTGGACATCAATCTGTTTTCTCTCTCCACAGATGCTGTCTGATCTGAAGATTTCCAGCCATTTTCTGTTACCATTTCAGATTTCCAGCAATTGCAATACTGTATCTCACTTTTGTATTAGTCTCCTATATATCTGTCCTCAGCAGCAGTCTAGTGCTGTTGTTCTTTATTCTGAACAGGAGAGAAGAGTGTGAAGGGGAAACAGATGCTGTGACTTTGCAGGAAGGCAAAGAGATAGCTCGTGAATTGAAAATCAGATAGTTTGTCTTCTGTTGAAGCTTTAATGGGCAGGAAAGGGTGGCTAGCATTTCAGGGGCTGCATTAACCAATAGCTCAAGGTGTGTTGCACGCATTCACCGAAGGGAAAAAATCAATACTGCTGTCACCGATCGTAAGAAGCCTGACCTTTAGCTGAAATCAGGGATGGACCAGAACAGCTTCAGCGCCTAGCAAAGCAGCCAAACTAGAGGTCAGAATTGTCAATTACATATTCCTTCCATGGGGCGAGTTACTGCATGCACCAAGCGCACTTCATCAGCCCTATCTCACCTACCCCCATCCCACCACAACACCTCACCTGCCTCCTCCCGATCCTCTTAATTACGCCACTTGTATTTACATGAATGCATGTTAGGACATGAGGGCACCAAGCTCAATTTTGCAAATTCACACCAGGCTTGGAAATATAACAGAGAGGAAGACGATATGTGACAGGGTATTCATTCGGCTCCAGAGTATGAACTGATAACATTTTAACAGATAAAAATCGGAAAGAGGTATACAATTTAAAAATTATTACATTTAAATGGGATAGGGGGAATGTCAGGGAAAAGGGGGTTCCCAATAGGAAAATTCAAAAAATAAAAACAGTGACAGTGACAGTTGCAAATTAACATTCTGGTTGTACTCCAATTTGAAGTAAACAAGATGACTTGGACTTGTATATCTCATTTCCCAGTTTTTAAATATAGTTGGTATGTACAAATATTTGAAGGGCATGGGATAGATTAACAAAGCACATTGAATCCTGGCTTTATAAATGTGAGTGAAAGCACAAAACCCAGATTTGTGCTTTATTTACTTATCCTTTCATAGGACGGGGGCACCAGCATTTATTGCCCATCCCCAATTACCATTCAACTGAGAGGCTTGATCAGGCCACCCCAGAGGGCAGTTAAGAGTCAACCACATCACTTTCGGCCTGGAGTCACATGTAGGGCAGATCAGATAAGGACAGCATATTTCCTTATTCAAGGACATTAGTAATCCAGAAGGGTTATTATGGCCATTGTCAATGGTTATACCATTAGACCTGCTGAGCCTGTCCTGCATTCCCTGTGTTTCATGAAAAAAATATACTGTTCCACTATCTTCTGTTTTATAGCAATTTCAATCAACCTGCTCAGTTGTGTTATGACACACCTCTGCAGCGGATGTGACATAAACCCAAGCTTCTTAAACCAGATTAAACATAGTCACTACTGTACCATGATAGCCTCTGAATGCAAATTCTTCCAAAATGCCATTGTGGTAGTTGAACTCCTATTTAAATAGTTAACAAAATCATTCAGATGCTAAGAGGCTGTTTCCTCTGGATAGAGAATTGGTTGAACTTTAGAAACATAGAAAATAAGACCAGGAGTAGGCCATTCAGACCTTCAAGCCTTTTCTGCCATTTACAGTGATCATGGCTGATCATCCAACTCAGGACCTTGTTCTTGCTTTCTCCCCATACCCTTTGATCCCTTTACCCTAAGAACTATACCTAATGTCTTCTTGAAAACTTTTAATATTAGGCCTTGACCAATTTCTGTGGCAGTCTCTGGGTGAAAACATTTCTCCTCATCCCAGTTCTAAATAGCTTTAGACAGTGATCGCTAGTTCTGGACTCCACTCATCGGGAACATGCTTCCTGTGATTACCCTGTCTATGTATTAATATTAATTTCTCAGATGAAGAATAACAACACATATGTGTCCAATAAACATATTCCCTTTTCATATTAATGTTTACAATCTTAAAATGCTTTTTGACTTTTTGGAAAGAATTAATAACTTCCTTATGATGCTTATAAAATAAAATAGGAGAAAGTGAAGACTGCAGATGCTGGAGACCCGAGTTGAAAAGTATGGTGCTGGAAAAACACAGCAGGCCAGGCAGCATCCGAGGATCAGGAGAATCGACGTTTCAGGCATTAGCCCTTCTTCACTAAAATGCACTAAGATTGATTATATTTGATAATTAAAAGCAGCAAATTATTAAGAATTTCCATTCAATCTGATGAAAGTTTTTGAGGTGGCAAGTGAAAGTGGGTGGGATCAGATGAGTAAGTGGGCCCATGGTCTTACTTCCTCACTAAGTGGTCCACAGGTGAACAAGTTTGACATTCATTTGTTTAGAACCAGATGTCATAGCCTCAGGATGACTGGTCAGCTTTTAAGACTGCGATGAGCAGCAATTTCTTCCCTCAGACAGAGATGAATCTTTGGGATTCTCTACCCCAGACAGTTGTCAAGGCTCCATCTTTGGATATAGATCAAGACTGAAACTGATGAGCTTTGGGGGGAATTAGGAAACTGGGGAGTGGAGTTATTATTAATGATTTTGAAGGGTGGGGAAAACTTGACAGAACAGATGCTAAGAAGATGGAGCTTCCCATGAGATAAAATCAGAAGCAGGTGGCACAGTTGAAAGATATGGGGTCGTCTTTTTAAAATGAAGCAGAGGGAATATTTATCTTCCCCCTTAAGAGCCTGTTAGTCTTTGTGATTTTCATCCATCGGGAGAAGGGGAAGCTGTGCTAATTGAACAAATTTATGACTGGGTCAGAAGATAGGCAAGGGTCATAAACAGAAATTGCAGGAAAAACTCAGGAAGTCTGGCAACACCTTCAGAGAGAAATCAGAGTTAACGTTTTGACCTTCTGCAGAACTGAGATTTTCCAGAAATTTCTGCTTTTGTTTCTGATTTACAGCATCCACAGTTCTCTCAGTTGTTAGATGGACAAGTGAGTCCGGACTTCTGGGGAATTGGCAGGAAATGTGCTGTTGAGGTCACAATCAGATCAGCTGTCTTTGGAATAAGATGCTGAACCAAATGGCCTACCCCTGCTTCCATTTCTTATGATGTTATGGATCAGGGTTGGGGGAGCTGGGGACAAGTGATGTTAATATGGATCAGCCACAATCTAATTGAATGGTGAAGCAGACTCAAGGGGCCTCATCTCCCTTTTGTCCCTAATCTTCATTCCATCAACTACCTGCCTCTACTTAAACATTCTGTTCCAGACTGTTATTCCTGCTCGTACACTATCAGGAGCTGAGCTGTACGCGACGTGGTCTGCTTACAACATCAAACACATTAATTATATCTGACTTCTTATACTTCTCGGCTGCATATTATGCTGGAGATGAAGGATGAGAGTCCTGGGGAACGAAAAAGTCACCACGTCGCAAATCCTATTTCTGCATTAAACAGACCGAGGTCAGTTAAACCTTGGGATATTTTCAACTGAGAGCTCAGCTATCAGCCCAGTCTTGGTAGGGAGTACTTGCACCATTGAGTGAAGTGAATGCACATCGACTCCCATTCCAAATATTAGAACTCTTTGTACAGTTGCCAGGGTTGGAGGATTTGAACTACAGGGAGAGCCCCAGGCTGGGGCTGTTTTCCCTGGAGCATCGGAGGCTGAGGGGGGACCTGATAGAGGTTTACAAAATTATGAGGGGCATGGATAGGATAAATAGACAAAGTTTTTTCCCTGGGGTCGGGGAGTCTAGAACCAGATGGCATAGGTTTAGGGTGAGAAGGGAAAGACATTAAAGAGACCTAAGGGGCAACTTTTTCATGCAGAGGGTGGTACGTGTATGGAATGAGCTGCCAGAGGATGTGGTGGAGGCTGGTACAATTGCAACATTTAAGAGGCATTTGGATGGGTATATGAATAGGAAGGGTTTGGAGGGATATGGGCCGGGTGCTGGCAGGTGGAACTAGATTGGGTTGGGATATCTGGTTGGCATGGACAGGTTGGACTGAAGGGTCTGTTTCCATGCTGTACATCCCTATGACTCAAAGTTGAGTCAGAATAAGGGGCTGGCCATTTTGGACCTTTTTTCCATTTTTAAATGGGATGTGAGCATCACTGATTAGTCCAGCACTTATTGCTATTACTAATTACCCAGAGAGCAGGTAAGAGTCAATCAGATTGCTGTGAATTTGGAGTAACACGAAGACCAGGCCAGATAATGATGGCAGATTTTCTTCCTGAAAGCAACATTAATGAACCAGATGGGTTTTCACAACATTTACCATTAGATTAGGTTTACTGAATTTAAACTTCACCACCTGCCATTGGTGGGATTCGAACCCATTTTCCCAGAATGTTAGCTTGTGGTATTACCACTTCCCACCCTTCTAAGAGGAGGAGGAATTTCTTCACTCAGAGGCAGATAAATCTCTGGAATTCTGTATTCCAGAGGCCTGTGAAGGTTCTGTTATTGAGAATGTTTAAGATGGAAATCAATAGATTTCTAAACATTAAAATCATGAAGGGATATGGGGATGGTACAGAAAGACAATGCTGAAGTAGAAGGTTAGCCATTGTGTGATGAACCACAATTGAAGTGCTTAATAGTCTCCTTCTATTTTCTTATGCTGATGTTGGATATTTTAATGTACTGACACACATTGGAAGAGTATGCCATTCAACTCATTTTGTAGGGGTCACAAAGTATCCCTACCTCCCCCAGCACAGGCCAGGATCACACTAAGGGAGAGCCGCAGTCTTTGGACGTGCCATCTTTTGGATGAAGCATGAAACCAAGGCCGCTGGAATGACACTATTTCGAGAAAAGAGCGAGTGCTGTCTCCTCTGGCCAATATTTATCCCCCAGACTTCGTCATGAAAAAAAATCCTGATAATATAACAGAGATTGTACATCAATATCCTTCAAATACAGTAAGAGGAAAGATAATCCAACAGCAACATCCTCTCTCAAGCCAAATTGCGAACATCAAGGTGCTAATCTCTCACAACCTCAGTTCAACAGTAACTGTATATGTATGAGCATATGAATCAGGAGTAGGCCATTCAATCCCTAAGCTTGTACCGATATACAATAAGATCAGGGCTGATCTTATTGCAAATACACTTCTGCCTACTCCTTATAGCCTTTCAGCCCCTTAACAAGATTCTATCCACCTCTGCCTTAAGATTATTGAAAACTGTAGTTCCACCATCTTTTCAAGAAGGGAATTCCAAAAACTCGCAAGCCTGTGAGAAAAGATTTCACCCCATGAATGTCTTAAATGGAATTAAAATGGAATTAAAACTTGCCAGTCAATGTTAATTGGCCGATACATATCAGACAGGACACTGTAGAGAATCCTCCCCTACTCTTATTAAAAATGGCACCATTGGTGTTTGACATGCCCCCAGAGCAGTAAAATGGAGCTTCAATCCAATATTTGATCAGAAAGGCTGCACTTCTGACAGTGCAGCCCTCCCCTGGAACTGAAATACCATGTCAGTGCATATTTTTGCACTCAGACCTTGAATCAGGACTTGAATTTTCTGAACTATAGACAAAGGTACTACCCACCGAACCACAGTTGCTGGCACACAGATATCTTACGCAAATAGTCCTGAGCTGTCTTTTGCAGCAGTCTAACTACGAGATACACAAGGAGACTTTCAGCAGTGTTTCCAAATCTTCCAGGATTGGCCGAGAGTCTCCAGATGCTGAGACTAAATCTCCAGCAAAACCCTGGAAACAAATTTCAGGAGTCTTGAAAAAAAATTATTAGGCTTGAACTTTTTCTCGTTGTCTTTGGTCACAATCAAAATTTGGGAAGGAGATGAACGTTTGGTTGAGAGACAAAAATCGGCCAATTAGGTAACAGAGATTTTGCATTCTGATTGGCTGGAAAGCATTCTGTCGCAATGAAGTCCACATCAGATAGGGGTTGGGGGTCAAGATTGGCGATTTGCTCAACTCATTGAAGATGGCAGGATGTGTGGAGAGAACACTTAATAAAGTATACAGTGTCCTCATATTTATTAATCAGAACATAGAGCACAAGAGCAGGGAGGTGATGTTGAATATGTACAAGACATTTATTAGATCTCAGCTGGAGTACTGTTGACAGTTGTGGACATCACCATATAACCAGGAGGTGTGCAATTTACAAGAACGATTCAAGGGATGAGAAACTTCAGTGATAAGGATAGATTGAAGAAGTTGGAACTGTTCTACTTGAAGAGAAGACGGAGAAGAAATTTGATAGAGATTTTCAAAATCATCAGCAGGCTGGATAGTGTAGATAGGGTGAAGCTGTTCCTGCTTGTAAAAGAAAAAAATGAATAAGGGCATAGATTTAAAGGGATTTTCAAGCAAACCAAGAGTGATGTGAGGAAAATATATTTTCTCACAGTGAGTAGTTAGGGTCTGGATTACACTGCCTGGAAATGTGGTGGAGGCAGATTCAATTAAGACACTCAAGAAGGTATTTGATGATTATTTGAAAAGTAATGGTGTGTAGGGATATGGGGAAAGGCAGGAGATCGGCATTCAGAATAGAACTGAGGAAAGCACGATGGACTGAATGGCCTCCTTCTGCACCATAACAATTCTGTGAATCCATGTCGGTGGGAAGAAGTCATATGTTGTAACGTCCACAAACACATCCAACTTAAGAGTTGACAACTCTTATCAAGAGTCAACCTTGGCCCCAGATTGTTAGCACCTTCCCCTTCTCTCAAGGACATTGGCAACTAAATGCAATTTATGCCCAAGAGAGAGAGATCCTGCACCCATTTATCACATGAGGAAGCTTATTAATAGATAGAAGTCGAGATGAACTCAGTCCAAAGTCTCGTAGCCCTTATCAGGTCCATTAAAAGTGAAAAAAAGGAACTTTGTATCCCCCAATAATCTCTTTATAGCCAAGATCTATCAAGTCAGAAGTGTCTGGGAGACAAACATAAGTGCCCAAGTGGAACCTCTTGATAAAAAAAGCAATTTCGTCTGCCATTATTAATTAGCTGTCTCCTGTATTCGCGTCCGATCTGATACATTCACAGACCATTATTTCTATCTGCCTCTATTGACATATTGTAATTCTGTTAGTGGACTGTGCAGGAGCGCAGTGAAACAATTACTGACTCAGACAACAATTTGTGAGAGATGAATCATTAATGTTTGCTTTCTTGTTTGTATTCATTCACTACCCCCCTTCTCCCCTCCCCCCCCCCCAAACACATCCCTGTTCTCTTTCCATGTGTCGATATTTAACATCACTGGAAAAAAAGCAGTCAGAACTGTTTTGTGCCCTTTTTGTAAGCAGTGGGATTTTCAGATGGTTTGAAAATTACTAGTGCCGCAGGAGTCAGTTAGCTCAACTGGCTGGAAAGCTAGTTTGCGATTCAGAGTGAAGTCAACAGGATGGGTTCAATTCTCACATTGGCTGGGGTTATATTGAAGGACTCTCCTTCTCAACCTCTTCCCTTGCCTGAAGTATGCTGACTCTCAGGTTAAACCATCACCAGTCAGTTCTCTCTCTCTCTCTCTCCAATGACAGAGCAGTTCTACAGTCTGAAGACAATGTTGACTTTACTGATGTACACAGCTCTTCAGAAGCCAGCCTGTACAGTGCTATTATACAGCATCATAGCCATGAGTTCATAGCGTCATAGAGATTTACAGCACAGAAACAGACCTTTTGGACCAACACATCCATGCCGACCAGATATCCTAAATTAACTAAGTCCCATTCTCCAGCACTTGGCCCAAATCCCTCTAAACTCTTCCTATTCATATACCCATCCACGTGCCTTTTAAATGTTGTAATTCTACCAGCCTCCACCGCTTCCTCTGGCAGCTCACTCCATAAATGCACCACTTAGGTCCCTTTCAAATTTTTCCTTCTCACCCTAAACTTATGCCCTCTAAATTCAGTACTCCACCATCCCAGGGAAAAGATCTTGTTCACTGACCCTATCTATGCCCCTCATGATTTTATAAACCTCGATAAGGTCACCCCTCAGCCTCTGCTGCTCCAGGGAAAACAAACTCAGCCTATTCAGCTTCTCCCTACAGCTCAAACCCTCCAACCCTGTAACATCCTTGTAAATCTTTTCTGCACCCATTCAAGTTTCACAACATCCTTCCAACAGAAGGAAGACCAGAATTGCATACAATATTCCAAAACTGGCCTAACCTGTACAGCTGCGACATGGATCAAAGAGTCTTGGGAGCAATACCCTCTCAGAACCCCATTCTGAAATATATTGGCTATTCCCTTAGTGTCACTGGGTCAAAATCCTGAACTCCCTCCCTAACAGCACGGGTTACACCACAGACTGCAGCTGTTCTAGAACGCGACTCACACCACTACTCAGGGGGAATTAACATGAGCAGTAATTGCCAGCTCAACCAACAGGACTCACATCCAAAGATGTAGGAGGAGTGAAGCTTTAACTGATTCTTTGTCTCCTCACATTCACAGGCCCAAACGTCACTATTCATCCCAGTGTCCCGTCTAATCTGTGGGGGTCTAACAGCTGCTCCAAGAGTCTTTGTATTGCAAATGCCATATTGACTTCTGGTTCCGGGGATTGGAGTCAAGCATGGACCTCAGAGTTTTGTGCAGATCGAAAATAAGAGAATACTGATCCATCTCCACTTCAAAATAAGCCTTGAACATCACTGTTCAGTACTGTCCCAGATAAAATAGTAGTAAAATCGCGAATGTCACATATTGTCTTGACCCACCAACTTCAAAATGTATCTCCAGTATGACTATTATGCTCGTTTCCAAGTGTTACGTTCTATTTACTTTTTGCTCCCATCTTGGAAGTCAGGCCATTAGATGTAGGAGCAAAAGTAGGCCATTCAGCCCATCAACTCTGTTTGGCCATTCAATGAGATCATTGTTGAGCTGATAATCCTCAACTCGATTTTCCTGCCTTTTCCTCATAACCCTTGATTGCCTTCCTGATTAAAAATGTCTCTATCTCAGGCCTGAATATACTTAATGACCCAGCTCTCTGTGGTGAAGAGTTCCACAGATTCACTAATCACAAGAGTAAACAATGACAGTGGAGACAGCCCCTAAGAGCAAGTTGGTACTTGCATGTTGTACAGAGCCAGGACATCTCTAGCACCCTTCCACTTAGCTCATCTGATTCGGAAGGTTGTGGGTTCAAGTTCCACTCCAGGCACATAACCCTTGGCTGCCGCTCAGAGTGTTGCACTTTTAAAGGCACCCAACATTCGAATGAGACTTGAGCCTGGACTTCATTTGTCTGTCCTCTCGTTCACACATAAATGGAACGCGATACTTTTTGGAAAAAGAGAAGTTCATCCTGGTTTCCTGATCAAGATTGACCACTCAACCAACATCACTAATACAGATTATCTGGTTACTATCATGTTTCTGCTTGAGGAAGCTTGCTGTGCAAATGTTGGCTACTATTTCTCCTGCATTACAACAGTAAGTGCCCTTCAAAAATGCTTCATTGAAAGTAGTTTACGACGTCAAAGTTATGCAACATGCTTCATAAGTGTAAGTTCTTTCACTCTTCCAACAGACAGATCAAGGAGCTCAATGCCAGAGGTCTTCCCAAACTAACGCACTGGGAATGTGCCGTGCTTTCCGGCACATCTTACAAATCAGCACTGACCCTGTTCAATGGTAAATCAACGATATTACAATCGGGTCTCATCCTTTCTCTCCAAGTGCAGCAACATGGCCGCGTGAGAAAGCTCCCTAGGAATCCCCTACATATTTCGAATTCAATCATTTCTGAAATGACTTGGCCTAGTCTTGATCCCTAATATATAAATGCAAGCCTCTCTTTCCTATTAGTGTCAGAAGGTAGAGTGTTCAAGTCCCACCCCTGGGACTTGAGCATCAAATCAAGGCTGACATGCAATCTTGCTATCAGAGGTTGGGTGTGCAGGGGTGCTTTCTGGACTAGATGAGCCATTGTGGCACAGTGCACCTTCTCAGTCAGACTTAAACGATCTTGAAGAAGCACAAGATCGTTCTCTTGGCAAAGAGATTTTTTTTATCTAAACCTAAACCATATTATCTGGCCATTTATTTAAAATAAACAGTCTTTTCCTATTTGTCAGCCAGTGACTAGTAGGGTATAACAGGGATCAGTGCAAACACAATTTTCCCATCTGGGCCGAAATAAATGAGCCTGTGGATTGCTGTTCAGACAGCAGGCATGGCTTTATCGGCCAACTGGCCTGTAAAGAAACTTTTATGTCATGTGTATGTACAGAATTCCCTACAGTCAGTGTACCAGGGGTATCAGTGCACCTGCCATAAGAAAGGCTGTAAAACACACACTCGATAAAAACTTTGGCATTTGTGTCAAAAAGAATGATTATTTTGAAAATTTTATTTGGAAACTGCAAGACGTAACACTTCCTTCTGTGTTGAAATCATTCTATGATGCTTTGCCCAAGCTTTTGGCCATCAACCTAATATTGCTTTGTGTGGACTCAGTGTCAAGCATTACCTCTTATGAATCACCTTGGGGACATTTTACCAGGCCTAAGGTGTGACATAAATGCAACCTGTTGTAATAATAATGGTACTGGAACTCAGAAGGCAGGCAGGACTTTAGTTTAATATTGTATCTGAATGTTGGTTTGGTTCTGCTGAAATAATTTGCCCTGCCTCAAGTCACTAAGCATTACCTCTGGGCAGCTCATGTCGCATGTGAGGCAGCACAGTGGCTCAGTGGTTAGCACTGCTGCCTTGCAGCGCCAGGGACCCGGGTTCGATTCCAGCCTTGGGCGACTGTCTGTGTGGAGTTTGCACATTCCGCCCTTGTCTGCGTGGGTTTCCTCTGGGTGCTCCGGTTTCCTCCCACAGCCCAAAGATGTGCGGGCCAGGTGAATTGGCCATGCTAAATTGTCCATAGTGATAGGTGCATTAGCATGGAGTAGGTGAGTGGGTCTGGGTGGGTTACTCTTCGGAGAGTTAGTGTGGACTTATTGGGCCGAAGGGCCTGTTTCGGCCCAATAAGTCCACACCGACTTATTCAGCCCAATAAGGAACTGGGACTGATATCTCACAGAGAGATTTGTTAGTGATATTGGGGTGCATTTAAATTAGCTTGTCAGGGTGATGAGAACCTGAGGATGTTTCAGCAAGAACAAAGAAGATGGTAAAAGAGGCAGGGGTGTGGCATTGTTAATCAAGGATAGTATTACAGCAGCTGAGATAACATTTGAGGACTCATCCACTGAGGTAGTTTGGGCTGAGGTTAGTAACAGGAAAGAAGAGGTCACCCTGTTGGGAGTTTGCTATAGGTCTCCAAAATATTCCAGAGATGTAGAGGAAAGGATAACAAACATGATTCTTGATAGAAGTGAAAGTAACAGGGTAGTTGTTATGTGGTCTTTAACTTCTCCAATATTAGATTACATTAGATTATTGAGATTACATACAGTGTGGAAACAGGCCCTTCGGCTCAACCAGTCCACACCGACCCTCCCAAAGAGCAACTCACCCAGACCCATTCCCCGACATTTACCCCTTCACCTAATACTACAGGCAATTTAGCATGGCCAATTCAATTAACCTGCACATTTTTGGACTGTGGGAGGAAACCGGCGCACTCGGAGGAAACCCACGCAGACACGGGGAAAATGTGCAAAATTCACACAGACATTGCCTGAGGCGGGAATTGAACCTGGGTCTCTGGCACTGTGAGGCAGCAGTGTTGCCCACCGGTTGCCCACATTGACTGGGAATACTATAGTTTAAATAGTTTAGATGGGACAGTTTTTGTTAAATGTGTGCAGGAAGTTTTTCTGACACAGTATGTAGACAGGCCAATAAGGGGTGATGCCATATTGGATTTAGTACTGGGTAATGAACCTGGCCAGGTGCTAGATTTGGAGGTAGGTGAGCACTTTGGCGATAGTGATCATAATTTAGTTATGTTTACAATAGCAATGGACAGGGATAAGTATATACCGCAGGGAAAGCGGTATAATAGGGGAAAGGCAATTATGATGCGACTAGGCACGATTTAGGATGCATAGGATGGGGAAGGAAACTTCAGGAGATGGACACTCTTGAAACGTGAAACTTATTCAAGGAACAACTACTACGAGTCCTTGATAAGTATATATACCTATCAGGCAGGGAAGTAGTTGTTGAGAGAAGGAGTTGAAGCTCTTGTCAAGAGGAAGAGGAAGGCTTATGGGAGGATGTGGCATGAAGGCTCTGTTAGGGGGCTTGGGAGTAGTAAGTTAGCCAGAAAAGATCGAAAGAGGGGGCTAAGAAGAGCCAGAGGGGTCATGAGGAGTTGTTGGTGGATAGGATCAAGGAAAACCCTAAGGCCTTCTACAGGTATATCAGGAATAAAAGAATGACTACAGCAAGATTAGGGCCAATCTAAGATAGTAGTGGAAAGTTATAGAACATAGAACATATGAACATAGAACATAGAACAATACAGCACAAAACAGGCCCTTCAACCCCCAATGTTGTGCCGAATATTTGTTCTAGCTTAAGCACCTATCCATGTACCTATCCAATTGCTGCTTAAACATCACCAGTAATTCTGACTCTGCCACTCCCACAGGCAGTGCATTCCACGCCCCCACCACTGTCTGGGTAAAGAACCTACCCCTGACATCCCCCCATACCTTCCACCCTTCACCCTAAAGTTATGTCTCCTTGTAACACTCTGTTGTACCTGGGGAAAAAGTCTCTGACTGTCTACTCTATCTATTCCCCTGATCATCTTATAAACCTCTATCAAGTCACCCCTCATCCTTCGCCCTTCCAATGAGAAAAGGCCTAGCACTCTCAACCTATACTTGTACGACCTATTCTCCATTTCAGGCAACATCCTGGTAAATCTCCTCTGCACCCTCTCCAAAGCTTCCACATCTTTCCTAAAATGAGGCGACTAGAACTGCACACAGTAGTCCAAATGTGGCCTTACTAAGGTCCTATACAGCTGCAACATCACCTCATGACTCTTGAATTCAATCCCTCTGCTAATGAACGCTAATACACCATAGGCCTTCTTACAAGCTCTATCCACCTGAGTGGCAACTTTCAAAGATCCATGAACATAGACCCCAAGATCCCTCTGCTCCTCCACCTTACTAAGAATCCGACCGATAACCATTAACCCTGTATTATGTGTGGAACCTGAGGACACAGGGGAAGCGCTTAATGAATACTTTTCGTCAGTATTCACATTAGAAAAGGACAATGTTAGTGAGAATACGGAGATACAGGCTCCAAGATTAGATGGAATTGAGGTTGACAAAGAGGAGGTTTTAGCAATTTTGGAATATCTGAAAATAGATAAGACCTTGGGGCCAGATGGGATTTATCCTCAGATTCTCTGGGAAGCCAGGGAGGAGATTGCAAAGCCTTTGGCTTCGATCTTTATGTCAGCATTGTCGACAAGACTAGTGCTAGAAGACTGGAGGATAGCAAATGTTGTTCCCTTGTTTAAGAAGGGGAGTCGGGACAACTCTGGCAATGATACGCCACTGAGCCTTACTTCGGTTGTGGGTAAGGTGTTGGAAAAGGTTATAATAGACAGGATATATAATCATCCGGAAAGGAATTATTTGATTCGGGATAGTCAACACAGTTTTGTGAAGGGTAGGTTGTGCCTCACTAACCTTATTGAGTTCTTCAAGGTGGTGACAAAACAGGTAGATTAAGGTAAGGTGGTTGATGTGGTGCATATGGACTTCAGTAAGGCGTTTGAAAAGGTTCTACACAGTAGGCTATTGCACAAAGTAAGGAGTTTCGGGGTTGAAGGTGGCTTAGCAGTTTGGATCAGAAATTGGCTAACTGAAAGAAGACAGAGGGTGGTGGTTGATGGGAAATGTTCATCCTGGAGCTCAGTTACCAGTGGTGTGCTGCAATGATCTGTTTTGGGGCCACTGTTGTTTGTCATTTTTATAAATGATCTAGATGTGGGCTTAGAAGGATGGGTTAGTAAATTTGCAGATGACACTAAGGTAGGCAGAGTTGTGGATAGTGTGAAGGATGTTGTGGGTTACAGAGGGACACAGATAAGATGCAAAGCTGGGCTGAGAAGTGGCAAAAGGAGTTTAATGCAGAAAAGTATGAGGCACGTCACTTCAGAAGAAGTAACAGGAATGCAGAGTACAGGGCTAATGGTTAAATTCTTGACAGTGTAGATGAACAGAGAGATCTCGGTATCCAAGTGCATAAATCCCTGAAGGTTGCCACCCAGGTTGACAGGGTTGTTAAGAAGGCAGATGGTGTGTTGGTGTTTATTGGTCGGGGGTTTGAGTTTCAGAGCCACAAGGTCATGCCTCAGCTGTACAAGACTCTAGTGCGGTCACACCTGGAGTATTGCTTGCAGTTCTGGTCACCGCATTATGGGGAGGATGTGGAAGTTTTGGAAACGGTTCAGAGGAGATTTACTAGGATGTTGCCTGGTATGGAAGGAAGATCTTACGAGGAAATCCGAGCATTGGGGATGCCTCAAATGTGCAATGACATCAAAAAGATTAACTTAAAGGCACTCTACCTGAATACATAGCATTCTCAACAAGGCAGATGATCTAAGGGCACAAATACAGATACAAGGGCAGCATGGTGGCATAGTGGTTAGCAATGCTGCCTCACAGCATCAGAGAACCGGGTTCAATTCCCGCCTCAGGCGACTGTCTGTGTGGAGTTTGCACATTCTCCCTGTGTCTGCGTGGGTTTTCTCCAAATGCTCCTGTTTCCTCCTACAGTCCAAAAATGTGCAGGTTAAGTGAATTGGCCACGCTAAATTGCCCATAGTGTTAGGTTAAGGGGTAAAAGTAGGGGAATGGGTCTGGGTGGGTTGCGCTTCGGCAGGTAGGTGTAGACTAGTTGGGCAGAAAGGCCTATTTCAACACTGTTAAAAATCACACAACACCAGGTTATAGTCCAACAGATTTAATTGGAAGCACACTAGCTTTCAGAACGATGGTCCTTCATCAGGTGATTGTGGAGGGCTTGATCATAACACAGAATTTATAGCAAAAATTTGCAGTGTGATGTAACTGAAATTATACATTGAAAAATTGATTGTCTGTTAAGCCTTTCATCTGTTAGGATAGAGTGATAGTTTCACTTTTTTCATGTGTAAATCACAAAACCCTTTTTTTTAAAGTTGCATTCTCGGGTTAGCTGTTAACAATGGTGATAGCTCGACAATATGTTGAAGGTGTTAGCCCCCTGTGTTCTCTGTCTATGATCTGATGTTTAGATTGATTCTAATCTAAAAAGTGAGATAACAGTGTTTTACATAAAATCATGCAGTTTTTGAGCTCAGAGTTCTACATGAATGTATGCAGTTTTTGAGCAAAGTGCAATTAACTCTGCAAGTACAAATTCACCACACAAAATATGTGTGCATGTGGGTCTTTGTCTGTCTGTGTGTGTGTCTGTCTGGGGTGGGGTTTGTGTGTGTGTGTGTGGTGAGTGCAGAGTGTCTTAAGTCTGTGAGGGGGTGCATGTGTGAGTGTGGGAGTGTGTGTCTATAAGGGTGTGCGTGGGTGTCTGTGTGTACCTGTGTCTGTGTGTATGTGAGAGTGTGTGTGTGTGTGTGTGTGTGTGTGTGTGTGTGTAGTGCAATGGTGGTCACCTGTAATGTGACATGAATCCAAGGTCCCACTTGAGGCCTTCCCTATGGCTACCGAACTTAGCTATCAGCCGCTGCTCGGCCACTTTCCTCTGCTGCCTGTCCCGAAGTCCACCTTGGAGGATGGTCACCCGAAGGTTTGAGGCTGAATGTCCTGGTCCAGGACATACACACAGACACAGGTGCACACAGACATCCACATACACCCACCCAGAGCAAGTAAAAGGCAGTGAAGAGTTATTTCTGACATTTTTACATTAAATGGCAGAGCACATTGGATGGGCTGAATGGTCCATTCCTGTTCCTATTTCTGAAGAGGTCAAACATACCCATCAACTCAGGGCAATCCTGGCTCATGACCAAGCAGAAGTGTAGAGACTATTTACGGAAGGCAGGGAGTACATTAAAGTCTTTGTCAGGAAGGTACAGAGGTTTTAGAGGGAGTGCATTCCGCAACCCTTCAACATGACCATTACACACCACCCCTCCCCACAAATCCCTGCCAAACATGGCACAGACTACAGAATGAACATTGGTCTGACCAGCTACCCCTGAACTGCAATGGAATCACCCTCGATCTTGAAGGGCTGCCTGAGATTAGTTAAGTGTCTAAAAGACAACATTGAAAAGATCACCCTGGACTTTGTGCTCAAGCCTCTGGAATGCAATTGCTTGACTCAGTCAAAATTACTTTTATGGAGAAATGCTGAAGAAAGCTGCAGCACAGAGGGATTTAGGACTACTTGTCCATGAATCTCAAAAGGCTAGCATCCAAGTTCAGCGGGTAATAGGGAAGACAAATGACACATTACCTTTTGAAATAAAGGCCACAGTATATTAAAAAAAGGGAGATTTTGATAAAACTATAGATGACACGAGTGAGATCACAGTGAGAATACAGTTTTGGGCTGCTTATCTAAGGAAGGATATACTGAAATTGCAAGCAGTCAAGAAAATGTTCGCTAGATTGATACTGCGCATGGAGGGATTGTCTTATGATGAGAGGATGAGTGAATTGGGCATTGGAATACAGAAGAACGAGAAGAGTCCTTATCGATACATATGAGGTTCTTAATAGGGTAGATGCAGAAAGAGTGCAAGACCATAAGATGGTAGGAACAGACATTGGGCTATTCGGCCTATTGAATCTGCTCCGCCATTTGATCACGGCTGAAAGGCTTTGCAACCCCATTTTCCTGTTTACTCCCCATAACCTTTGATCCCCATGACAATCAAGAATGTATCCATCTCTGTCTTAAGTATACTCAATCACCAGGCCTTCACAGCCTTCGGTGGCAATGAATTCCATACGTTCACCACTCTCTGGTGAAAGATTTCTCCTAATCTCCATTCTAAAGGTCTTCCCCTTTACTCCATGGCTGCAAATGGAAACATCTTCCCAACACTCACTCTGTCCAGGCCGTTCAGTATTCTGTAAGTTCCAATCAGATCCCACTCATCCTTCTAATCTCCATTAAGTATAGTCCCAGAGTCCTCAAACGTTCCTTAGATGTTAAGCCTTTCATTCCTAGGACCATTCTCATTAATCTCCTCTGGATCTGTTCCAGGGCCAATACATCCTTCCTGACGTATGGGGCCTAACATTGCTCACAATACTCTAAATGTGGTCTGACCAGAGCCTTATAAAGCTTCAGAAGTACATCCCTGCTTTTGTATTCTGTTCCACTCAAGATAAATGACAACATTGTATTCCTAATTACCAACTCAACATGCAAGTTTACCTTAAAATAATCCTGGACTAGGACTCCCAAGTTCCTTTGTACTCCAGATTTCTGAATTTTCTCCTCATTTAGAAAATAATCCATGCCTCTATTCTTCCTATCCTACCTCACACTTCACCACTTTGTATTTCATTTGTTACTTCTTAGCCCACTCTCCTAACGTGTCTAAATCTTTTTGCAGTCTCCCTGCCTCAATACCACCTGACCCTCAACCTCTTTGTATCATCTGCAAACTTAGCCAGAATGTTCTTAGTTCCTTCATCCAGATCATTAATGTAGAAAGTGAAATGTTGTGGTCTCGGCACTGAGCCTTGTGGAACACCACTAGACACTGGCTTCCATCCTGAGAAGGACCTTTTTATACCCACTCTCTGCCTTCTGCCAGACACCCAGTCTTCTATCCATGCTAGTACCTAGCTTCTAACTTACTCAGCAGCCTCCTGTGCAGCACTGTATCAAAGGCCTTTTCCAAGTCCAGACAGATAAAATGCATTGGCTCTGCTCAGTCTAACACGCTCATTACTTCCTCAAAGAATTCTAACAGATTTGTCAGGCATGACGTCCCCTTCATGAAACCATGCTGACTTTGCCCTATTATACTATGCACTTCAAAGTATTTGGAAATCTCATCCTTCACAATGGACTGCAAAATCTTACCAACAACTGAGGACAAGCTATTCGGTCTATAATTTCCCATCTTTTGTCTTACTCCCTTCTTAAACAGGGGGGTTACATTAGCAATTTTCCAGTCCTCTGGGATCCTCCCTGGCTCCAGTAAGAGCAGAAAGATCACTACTAAAGGCTCCACTATCTTTTCAGCTAGCTCCTTCAGAACTCCACGTGTAGCCCATCTGGTCCAGGTGATTTGTCCACTTTCCGTCTTTTCAGTTTTTCTAGTACCTTCTCCTTGGTGATGGCCACTGTACTCATTTCTGCCCCCAACTTGCTTGAATTTTTGGGATATTACCAGTGTCTTCCACTGTGAAGACTGATGCAAAGTACTCATTCAGTTCTCTAGCATCATTTTCCAGCAGCCCAATATCCACTTTTGCCTTTTTTTTTCCCCTTTATATATCTAAAGAAACTATTGTAATCGTCCCTAATATTACTGGCTAGATTACCTTCCTTATTTCTTTCTTCATTGTCCTCTGTTGGTCTTTGAAGGTTGCTTAATTCTCCAGCTTTCCACAATCCTTCATCACATTATATGCTTTCTCTTTTGCTTTTATGCTGTCCTTGACTTCCCTATCAGCCACTTGATGAAGAAGCAGTGCTCCGAAAGCTAGTGCTTCCAAATTAGCCTGTTGGACTATAACCTGGTGTTGTGTGATTTTTAACTCTGATCAGCCATGGTTGCCCCATCGTCCCTTTGGTAGGAATGATTTTTTGCTGTGTCTCCGGAATTACTTCCAGAAATGTCTGCCATTGATGTTCCACTGTATTTCCTACTAGACTCCTCCCCCAGTCAATTTTGGTCAGCTCCTTCCTCATGTCTCTGTAGTTGCCTTTATTCAACTGTAATATGGTTACATCTGATTCCACCCTCTCTCTCAAATTGCAGAGTAAATTCTGTTATATTACGATCACTGCCTCCTATGGGTTCTTTCATTTTAAGCTCTCTTATCAAGTCTGCCTCATTACACAACACTAAATCCAGAATTGCCTCTTTCCTAGTGGGCTCCAAAGAGCCATCTCATAGATATTCCACAATTCCTTTCCTTGTGATCTATGACCAACCAGGTTTTCCCAGTCCATCTGCATATTGAAATCCCCTTTTCTTATTAGCCTTTTCTATCTCTTGGTGTATCTTATGCCCCAAATCCTGACTGCTGTTTGGAAGGCATTATGGATTTTTTTCACCTTTGCGGTTTCTTCATCTCTACCCACACAGAATCTACAACATCTGACCCTACTTTGTTTATTTATTGATTTAATTTCTTTTTTTTTAATAACAAGGCAACCTCACCCCCTTTGCCCTCCTACCTGTCTTTTTGATAGGACATACATCCTTGGATATTTAGCTCCCAGTCCTGATTCTCTTGCAGCCACATCTCCATGATGCCCACCACATCATACCTGCCAATTTCAATTTGCGCCATCAGCTCATTTACTTAATTTCTTATACTCCGCATATTCAGATACAGCGCTTTCAGTCCTGTATTAACTGTCCCTCTTCTCATTGTATTTCATTTATCCAGTTTTCCCCTGTGGGACAGTTTAGGACCAGAGGGCATAATCTCAGAATAAGGAGTTGCACATTTAAGAAAGAGATGACAAGAAATTTCTTGTTAGAGGACTGTGATTCTATGAAAAATTTTTACTGCACAGGTTTGAGGCTGGATCATTAAATGTATTAAAGGCTGAGATAAGACAGTTTTTGATGATTGACATTTTGGGGAAAAGGTGGTAAGGTGGAGTTGAGGATTATCTGATCAGCCATGGTCTCCTTGAATGGTGCAGCAGACTTGATGGGCTGAATGGCCTAAGTCTGCTCCTATGTCTTATGGTCAAACTGAGGTAATTTTAATGTTGGCACAGTGCCATACTGCGACCAGACTCAATGGGCTGAACAGCTCATTTCTGCTCCTTCACTTTGTGGTCTAAGGTAGTTACAGAGTCATAGAGATGTACAGCATGGAAACAGACCCGTCCATGCCGACCAGATATCCCAACGCAGTCTAATCCCACCTGCCAGCACCTGGCCCATATCCCCCCAAAGCCTTCCTATTTATATACCCATCCAGATGCCTTTTAAATGTTGCAATTGTATTAGCCTCCACTACTTCCTCTGGCAGCTCATTCCATACACGTACTACCCTCTGCATGAAAAACTTGCCCCTTAGGTCTCTTTTATATCTTTTCCCTCTCACCCTAAACATATGCCCTCTAGTTCTGGACTCCCCCACCCCAGGGAAAAGACTTCATCTAATTATCCTATCCGTTCCCCTCATGGTTTTATAAACCCTGACGCTCCAGGGAAAACAGCCCTAGCCTGTTCAATCTCTCCCTATAGCTCAAATTCTCCAATTCTAGCAACATCCTTGTAAATGGCATGCATTATTCCAACAGTAGCCTAACCAATGTCCTGTACAGCCACAACATGACCTCCCAACTCCTGTACTCAATACTCCAACCAATAAAGGAAAGCATACCAAACACCTTCTTCACTGCGACTCCATTTTCAAGGAGCTATGAACCTGCACTCCAAGGTCTCTTTGTTCAGCAACACTCCTTAAGACTTTACCATTAAGTGTATAAGTCCTGCTAAGATTTGCTTACCCAAAATGCAAACTTTGGAGTCATAGAATCATACAACACGGAAACATGCCCTTCAGTCCAACCAGTTCATACTGACCATTACCCTGAACTAAACTAGTCTCACTTACCTGTGCTTGGCCCAAATCCCTCCAAACATTTCTTATTCATGTACTGATCTGAAGGTCTTTTAAATGTTGTAACTGTACCCGCATTCACCACTTCCTCTAGAAGTTCATTCCACACACGAACCACTTTGTGTAAAAAGGTGTCCCGAATGTCTTCTTTAAATCTTTCCCCTCTCACCTTAAAAATATGCCTCTAGTCTTGAAATCCAATGAGCTAACATTCTGCACAATACTGGGAGGTGGGGGTTGGTGAATGGAACGCTATGCAGGGGCTGGATTACAAAGTATGTCCGAACTGGAGTCTGGTTGCGACCATACAGGAGAAATCAGACTGGGAAATAGCAGAGATTTGTTTGAGTACTGGGGGGGAAAGCTGAGGGAGTGTCGATCTTCTGGTGTAACTCACAACAGCCAGAGGTAAATTTACTACAACCCTTTCGAAAAAAAATGAAGAGAATTAGTTTGGGAAATAATAGCGGTGTTTTGAAAGAAATTGCACCTGCGAATCTAATTGAAAATCAGTGTTGTTTTCCCTGTACTTTGTCAGTGGGAGGTGAGCACAGATCACTATTTTCGCAGCTGAACCATATTGTTCATTTAACTGTGATTGCTATTTTCATGGCATTCAAGTGGTGGTAATTTATGCAAATCGGGCCTATTCAATATGTAAATTAGGGTGCTTGAGGCTGCATCATTCAAGTCGAATGAAAGAGAGAGAAAAAAACCCCACAAAAAACAAATTTTTCCTCCGTTTGATTCAGTCACCCAGTTTATTTACTTGGGGCAAGGGTGATTAGAGATTGACAAGTGGAAAGGATGGGATCAAGTTGGGATTTATAAAGAAAATATGCAGCATCGACAAGGAGATAGGGGCACTTGGTTGTCAATTCTGGAAGAACAAGCCCAGATGCAGTTCTGATTTGAAAGACATAGCACCTTTGGGAAAGGTCAGCTTTATTCCCTTCTGAAGTTGCATTGGGATTGTACACATGAAGATATCAGCTCACCTATGTAACCTCCTACAACCCCATCAAACTTCTTGAGATGGTTGTGTTTAATTCGAGCTTCTTAAGCATCTTGCATTTGCTTTTATCACATTACCATTGGCAGACCAGTCCCCAGCTGCCTGGACCCTAGACTCCAATCTCTGGAATGTCCTCCCCAAACCTCTTCACTTCTCTCTCTCTCTCTCTCCAACCCCCTCCCGCCTCCCCCCCCCCCCCACACACACACCCCTTATGAAACCATTTTGACCAAATCTTTGGCTCACCCTGTGCATGCAAAGAGTTCTGTATGGAGCTCAGTGTCTGTTCACGTCTATGTCAAGTATCTTGGGATGTTTTGCAGTGTTAAAGGAGCAACAATAATGGCAGCTGTTGTCAATTCCCTCTAACTCATGCACACACTGTCCAGAACTGCAACCCCCACTCTCTATCTTCATCCACAATGATCCCAGGCTAGACTGTGATTCTGCGGAGGCTACTGGGGCCTCCATGGAACTCCCCAGCAACAAAGAACATAGAACGTTACAGCGCAGTACAGGCCCTTCAGCCCTTGATGTTGCGCCGAGTTGTGAAAATAATCTGATGCCCATCTAACCTACAGTGTTCCATTATTATCCTTATGTATGCCCAATGCCCATTTAAATGCCCTTAACATCAACAAGTCTACTACTGTCGCAGGCAGGATGTTCCATGCCCCTACTACTCTGGGTGAAGAAACCACCTCTCATATCTCTCCTAAATCACCCCTCAATTTAAAGCTATGTCCCCTCGTGTTAGCTTTCACCATCCGAGGATAAAGGTTCTCACTGTCCACCCTTTCTAACCCTCTGATTATCTTTTATGCCTCAATTAAGTCACCTCTCAACCTTCTTCTCTCTAACGAAAACAGCCTCAGTTCCTCAGCCTTTCCTCGTAAGACCTTCCTTCCATACTAGGAAACATCTTAGTAAATCTGCTCTGAACTCTTTCCAAAGCTTCCACATCCTTCCTATAATGCGGTGACCAGAACTGCATGCAATACTCCAGGTTTAGCTTTACCAATGTCTTGTACAGCTGAGGCATGACCTCATGGCTCCGAAACTCAATCCCCTGACCAATAAATGCCAACACACCATATGCCTTCTTAACAACCGTGTCAATCTGGGTGGCAACGATCAGGGATTTATGCACTTGGACACCGAGATCTCTCTGTTCATCTACACTGCCAAGAATTTTACCATTAGCCCAGTACTCTGCATTCCTGTTACTTCTTCCGAAGTGAACTGCCTCATACTTTTCCGCATTTAACTTCACTTGCCACTTCTCAGCCCAGCTCTGCATCTTATCTGTGTCCCCCTGTAACCCACAACATCCTTTGGGACTATCCACAACTCTGCCTACCCTAGTGTCATCCGCAAATTTACTAACCCATCCTTCTAAGCCCACATCCAGATCATTTATAAAAATGACAAACAACAGTGGACATAAAACAGATCATTGCAGCACACCACTGGTAACTGAGCTTCAGGATGAACATCTCCCATCAACCACCAACCTCTGTTTTCTTTCAGAGAGCCAATTTCTGATTCAAACCGCTAAATCACCACTAAATTATGTGAAAAGGTCATGAGGTAACCTTGTTTGGCGAACATGTCCAGTATCATTATCCTACAAAATGGCTATTTCTTTTAAAATCACCTTAGATTCCCATAATACAAATTAAATGCATAACATTCCCAGATCTCGAAGTCCAGGGAACAACACACTGCTCATTCATCAGGTAGTTGTAGAGTATAAAATCATAGGACACAGAATTTATAGCAAAAGGTTACAGTGTGATGTAACTTAAATTATATATTGAAAAAGACCTGGATTGTTTGTTAACTCTCTCATCTTTTAGAATGGGCATGTTGGTTTCAGTTCTTTCATGTATAAATTCCAGAACTTTCATGTACCGATGTCTCATTTCATACAGGCCTGTGGGCTATTCAACCAGGTGGGGCATCACAGCCTTTTTCACCTGCCATTCATTTAGAAACAAAAAGGGACTCAGGTTGAATTTTCTCACCACACCACCATACCCCCTCTCACTTGGTCAAAGGTGATGGAGGAGTGCCTGCATGGCTGAGTTGCACTGAGTGAGCTAGCAGGTGAGGGTTGAAGTCCTACTCCAGTGACTGGAGCAGAAAGTGCAGGCCAACATTCCCAGTGTAGAGGCATCCCTACACTCTCTGAGGTGCTGCCTTTTCAATGAAGTTCACAGGATCCTAAGGTCCTGCATGCCACATCTGCACACACGGTCAGCATTCATACTTGCCTATACACATGGCCAGCATTTACACATGCCTGTACAAGTAGTCAGCATGCACACACACACCTGTACACACGGTCAGCATGCATATGCTTGTACACACGGTCAGCATACACACATCTGTACACATGGTCAGCATGCACACATCTGTGCATATGGTCTGTACACACAATCAGCATGTACACACCTATACACATGGTCAACAATCTCCTATTTCTGTAATGCTGCTGGCAAGAAGGACGTCAGAATGAGGGAAAAGGAAAGACACTGAATTGCAAGCAGCGAGAGAACAAATTATTTTTTCAAAATCTTTTTGTAGTACATAGACATCATTGGCAAGGCCACATTTTTCAGCTCTAACCTCCAGCATCTGCAGTCCTCACTTTCTCCTTATGAAGCTATTGACAGTCTAGGAAAGAGGATGGTGAAGGAGCTACTTGGAGTAGTGCGGAGTGAGATAGGGCTGTGGCTCATTGGTCTAGAGGTATGATTCTCACGTAGGGGCTTGTACAATGTCAACATGCGAGAGATCCTGGGTTCAAATCCTGGACAAGACCTCATTTCTTAGGGTGGCTCAGTGGTTAGCACTGTTGCCTCACAATGCCCAGATCCCAGGTTCGACTCCAACCTTAGGCGACTGTATGGAGTTTGCACATTCTCCCTGTGTCTGCACGGGTTTCCTCCGGGTGCTACGGTTTCCTCTTACATTTCAAAGATGTGCAGGTTAGGTGATTTGGCAATGCTAAATTGCCCATAGTGTTCAGGGACGTGCAGGATAAATGCCTTAGTCATGGGAAAGGTAGGGGAAATGGGTCTGGGTGGGATACTCTTTGGAGGGTTGCTGTGGACTTGTTGGGCCAAATGGCCTGTTTCCATACTGTAGGGATTCTACGGTATATGTAGAGGACAAAGGCGTAATGGTAGAAACACAGCCTGCTTTTGGATGGGGAGTAGGATCATGTCGGAGGAATAGTCCCTGAGGCTGGAGTCAAACTTTCTCACCACACCACCGTACCCCCTCTCACTTGGTCAAAGGTGATGGAGGTGACTGTAGGAGTGCTGTGAAGGTACTGTGAGGGCAAGTACAGATGACACTGATTAATCTGGCAAGGCAGAGTGGCGCAATGGGGGGTAAACTCCAAGTCACCCACTGTCCTGATTTGGAAATATGTCACTGTTCCTTCAGTGTCGCTGGGTTAAAATCCTGGAACTCCCTCCCTAAAGGCATTGTGGAAGACCATACACCACAGTGGCTCAAGAAGGCTCCTTCTCAAAGGCAATTAGGGATAGGGAATAAATGCTCACCTTGCCAGCAAAATCTACATCCCATAAGCAAATAAAATAAAAGGATCTCAAAATGCATTTGCCAGGGAGATAATTTTATCGACAAATATGATTTTGAGGAGGTTTGACAAGGTGGCTTGCTAAGAGGGTGTTTACCCGCAGGGGTTATCGATGACAAGGTGTTTCAGAATGAGGGGTCACCCATTCAAGCTGTATGTGAGGTAGAAATTCTTCTCTCAAAGGGTCATTAATCTTTGACATTCATGATCTGAGAGGACTGGTCAGTAAACATATTCAAAGTTGAGACAGGCTTCTGAACTACAGAGGAATCAGGGATGATAGGGAAAGTGATCAGGCAGCACCTGGAGCTAAGACCTTATCAAATAGCAAACCCCAAGGGGGTCTGGATCTCAGAAGGAACGTTGTGTCTGTGTTAGCTGTTAGAAATTAGTCTGTACTCTTTCCCTGTAGCCTTGCAAATGTTCATCTATCAAGTATTTAACCAGCTCCCTTTCAAAGATTATTGCTGAAACTGTTTCCATGAGTCCCTGGGTTAAGAATGGGTTTCATGCTCAAATCCATTCGCAAGTTTATTTGATGCACATATCAGAACAATGTAAAACAGCTGTCTATGAGCACAAAAAATGTTTGTATGTTGCGTTTTTAAAATCATACCCCTATACAGGACTGCATTTGTAAGTACCAGCAGTTGTGAATCGCACATTCATAAATAAGGGACCCCTTGTGGTGGGTTCTAGATCATAAAAACTCACCACGTAAAATAAAAATTGAGGGCATAAACTGCTGCTCTTGCTTCCTATGTGCTGTCGTCACCCTTAATTTTGTGCTCAGTTCTATTGGGACTTAAATTACAAATCTCTAAAACACTGAGGCTGCAACAGGTAGTATTTCAGCCATGGTAGAAGTGCAAACCAATACTGCAAATCTATCAACATGCAACGTTCTGCTATTTCACTGTATTTGCTTTTAACTACATTAAGGGAGCCTTGTGGTACTCTCAGATTGAAGGGAAAGGGTTAAAAATGAATTGAACAGTTACTGTCGTATCCCAAAGATAAATCAACATATTATTCATCAGAATTGATTTTTGTGACCTCTGTTTGGGGGTCCTGCACTTGACTGGCAGCTGTCAAGGACAGTCACGTTAGCTCAGAGAGACAGCAAGACAAATCACAGTGTATCATCTGTCATCAAACTAAATTAAATATGACAAATTTTCTGCTGCTTGACATTTTCCCCAGAATTTTTCAGTGCAACATCATGATGACAACATGGGGAAAGGGAGTGCAGTCATTCAGACAAACATGCCTCTCGTAATGCTATGTCTCAGATAAAAAGGAGGTTAAGGTTCTTCTCTTTGTGCCCATTCCACAAGGCCCCATGGGGTAGATGTCCCACATGGCCAGTTGTTGTTTGCTGCAGTGCAGGTAGGAGCTTTGAGTATTCAGCTTGTTCACTGTCCAAAGTTGAGGACCTTCCGGCTGTAATCATAATCTGGATTCAGTCATTTCCCCTCAGCCTGGGTGATGGTGATGGGTTGATTTTCAGGCTTTGACCTGTCCTGGGATGAGATTGTCCCTGACATCACTAAATGTCACCAAATTGGCATTAGCAGCAATTATTTTCCATACAATTTGTTAGTGATCCCATAGTCCTGACCACAATGAGAGATTTCAGAGCAGGCAATACCCAGAAGGCCAGGAGAATGAAGAGACAGCAATATAAAAAAGGCTAGAACTTGCATTTATATAGTACCTTGTATAACTTTAGAGCAGCCCAAAGCTCTTTGCAGTCTACGGGGTGCTTTCAAAGTGCAGTCATTCCTGCCTCATAGAAACACTGACAACGTGCGCACTGCAAGCTGCCACAAATAGCAATATAACTTGATAAATTTTTCTTTGTCTTTTTCAAGGGATGTGGAGAAGGCCACTATGCTTCCCTGGTTTATTACAGGGCATCAGTAAACCCATTCAGTCTGAATGGCAATTGATGATAGGTTCATGGCTGCTGTCATGTGACAGATCAAGAATCCTGAAGAACTATGGACATTTTTAGCTTTCAATTACAAAATATATGCTTTTTTTAAGAACAAGACCTATTGCAGACACAAATGCATTGTTATCTGGCCATGTCCTGTGAAGTACAAATGGAATTTCACAACTGCAGGGTGTCAGGAAAACTTCTGACCCTGAGATAGAGATAACAAAAGGGCTATCTTCCCCCTTCTCAGCAGAAAGCTACCTCTTGCAGATAACTTTTGTGTTTTGCTCTTCCAGGAATAGACAAAAAAAGGTTAAAAATCAACTAAAACCCTAGCCTTTGTGTGCTAGTGGGAGAAAGTGAACTAGTTTGCTTTGAATGTGAGTGTTTTTTGATGGTCATTGTTAAAGAAGAACCCTGTCAACCCTGCGTTACAGGTAAAAGAACTTCTCACTTTGAGTACTGGAAGCCAGCTAATTAATTAGCCAGTTAAAAGGAAACAAAAGAACAGAAGGACTCTCAAGCTTTAAACCTTGACATCCAACCACCATCAAAGGAGAAAGCACAAAGAATAAACTAACCTGCAAAAGGCAATAATCCATAGACCAACTGTTTCACTATCAAAGTTCCATTAGTGGGTGGCATGGTGGCACAGTGGTTAGCACTGCTGCCTCACAGCACCCGAGACCCAGGTTCAATTCCCGACTCAGGCAACTGACTGTGTGGAGTTTGCACGTTCTCCCCGTGTCTGCGTGGGTTTCCTCCGGGTGCTCTGGTTTCCTCCCACTGTCCAAAGATGTGCGGGTCAGGTGAATTGGCCATGCTAAATTGCCCGTAGTGTTAGGTGAGGGATAAATGTAGGGGTATGGGTGGGTTGCGCTTCGGCGGGTTGGTGTGGACTTGTTGGGCCGAAGGGCCTGTTTCTACACTGTTAGTCTAATCTAATCTACTCTCCATAAACAACCATCAAAGAAACCAATCTGCATATTTACCAATTTTTATCTTTTATTGAACTCACTTCTTACTCTTATTACCAGTTATTTTTGCATTTAGTAATGAATTAACTCAATTCTCTTGCTAACTCAAGAAAGTCAGGTCAAATTAGCTCCTCTTAAAACATCAGCACATTTTGGTCTGGGACAGGTCTTCACAAGGGATGGATCTGTTTCAAATTAATCTTGTTGGAGCCAACCAAGGAGATGAATGAATTAAGATGAGGAACTAGTTCATCCATCCTCACCTGGGACCTTAACGATTTGGGGTATCCTGTCTTCAGCCCTAAAAATCAGAGAACCACGCCTGGTGTCTGGGTGTAAAAATCACCATCGTTGAGACTTGATTCAGATCTTCAATTTTTAAAAAAAATGAATTTCTTAATTAGATGAGTTGAATTCAACTTGCTAATATAATGGGATTTGAACTTGTGTACCCAAAGTACAAGTTTGGACTTTTTAAATTATGAGCCCTGTGACATTACAAGTCTTGCCCGATGAATTTTAACAAAGTTGATTGAGGGGAAAATATGGGTCAGGGTATTGGAGAGTGCAACCCCCAACACCAACCCTTCTTCTTCAAAGGAGTGCCATAGAATTCTTTGTTTCACTTTAATCAGGGAGCACTCAGTTTCAGATTGGCACTTCTGACAGTGCAGCACACACTTAGTATCTGCTTCCATTTTTGCCACTCATGTCTGAAAGGGAACATCAACCCACAATCTACTAATGGGTAGGCACAAGCTTCAGCATTGCACATTCCTAAGCAGAGGAATGAGGCTTCAGAACAGAAACCTGGGAGCTAATTTAGTTAGAGGCTGCCTGTCTATATTGCCAAATGAGAATGGAGGAGTGGCAATGACTCAGAATCCCATGCTTGTACGCTAAGGTCCTGGGCTTGGTTCTTGCCCTAGCAGATGGTGAAATCTATATTCAATATAAAACGTTATACAGCCATCTAGTTCAGTAATTTACTTTCACTTTATAGAATGAAATATGTCTTCCTCACTCAGTCTGGCATAGACATGACCCCAGACTCACTCTTAATGACCTAGAAAGCCATTCATTCAGGGCAATTCATCACTGCTCTCTGAACAATTCAGAACGGGCAATAAAGGGTTCAGAAAAGATTTACAAGGATGTTGCCAGGGTTGGAGGTTTTGAGCAATAGGGAGAGATTTAATAGGTTGGGGCTGTTTTCCTTGGAGTGTCGGAGGCTGAGGGGTGGCTTTGACGGAGACATTTCCCCATGAATTTTAATTACGTTGATTAAAGGATAAATATGGACCATGATATTGGAGAGTAATATGACTAGCAACTTCGTAAAACATATAAATCTTTGTGGTTAATTTTCAAGACCTGGCCTGTCTTCTGCCAAGTACATGCATGGCATCCTTCCCCACTTGGTGTCATTATTACCAGTAAGAAGGATTTGGGACAGTGTGTCTTCCCATAATATGATGCCAGCAGCTCTAGGGATAAGGGGTACATCATGACTTTGGAGGCAATGCATCTTGTAGATGGTATACACTACCACTACCAAACCAAAGTATAACCAAATGAAAATACTTCTTGAAGTGCAATCACAGTTGGAATGTAGAAAACAATGCATCCAATTAACACACAAGCCATATGGTCAGAGGGTCTTACAGAGCCTTCAGTCCAATCAGTCCATGCTGACCATGTTCCCAAACTAAACTAGCCTGCCTGTGCTTCACCCATATCCCTCCAAACATTTCTTATTCATGAACTTATCCAAATATATTTTAAATATTGTAACTGTACCTGCATCCTCTACTTTCTCTGACAGTTTATTCGACACACAAACCATTCTCTATGTAAAAAAGTTGCCTTTCATGTCCTTTTTAAATCTTTCTCCTCTCATTTTAAAAATATACCCCCTAGTTTTGAACTCCCCCACCCTAAGGAAAATTTATGTCCCATAAGATTTTATATACCCCAATAAGGTCATCCCTTAACCTCCTACGCGCCAATGAAAACAGTCCCAGCCTTTCAAGTCTATTTTTATATCTCAAATCCTCCATTCCTAACAACATCCTTGTGAATCTTTTCTGAACCCTGTCCAGTTTAATCATGTCCTTCCTATAACAGGACAAAGAGAACTGCACACAGTACTCCAAATAAAGTCTCACTAATGTTCTGTATAACCTCAACATAATGTCCCAACTCTTATATTCAAAGATATGAGCAATGAAGGCAAGCATGCTAAACACCTTTTTAAGCCCCACACAAACAGAAATGCAATAATGACCAGATCATCTGTATTTTTGAGGAAACTATACCTGAAAAGTTTAACTAGCAACACAAGATAAGCTCCTCCCATTAGAGTATAAGGAACACTTTCTGGGAGGACCTGCCCGAAAGTGCAGAAGTGTTTTCCAAGAGTTCCCTAGAGTGTGTGCATCTTACTCAGTTCCCAAGTGATTATTCTTAGCAAAAAAAGGATGTTGCTGAACTAGGAATTTAAATTTACTCTTCAGTCGAGAGATGATGTCTCATAAGAGATTATCATGCGATATTACTGCCATTTCCCCATGAATTTTAGTTACGTTGATTGAAGGATAAATATGGGCCATGATACTGGAGATTAATATGACTAGCAACTTTGTAATATAAATAAATCTTTGTGGTTAATTTTCAAGACCTGGCCTGTCTAATGCCAAGTACATGTGCGACATCTTTCCCCAGTTGATGTCATTATTACCAGTGAGAAGGATTTGGGACAGTGTGTCTTCCCATAATATGATGCCAGCAGCTCCAGGGATAAGGGGTACATCAGGACTCAGTAATCAGGGCCCAATGGGGCAAGGCTAGTAACTCAAGTCAGAAGGAGCACTAGAGCCCATGATTTCTATACCTACCTCTGGCTGCCATGCAGGCATCTAACAACTTAAGAATGCTAATTGAGGGCATATTAGTCCATTTACATGGAGGATCTTCCCTGATGTTCTTCAAAATGCATTTTTCTTTGGACCACTGATCTACCATGACTGAATATTTTTTAATTGAATGAGGTTCTCTCTTTGGCTCAGTTCCATAATATACTTGCAGTCTCAATAAGAGGTACATTCTATTGGATGGAAGTGGGTTATATCAGCAGGAATATCCCATATTTGAATCATGGCCTGTGTTGAGTTGGGCTCAGTCATATGAGGGGGTGGTAGAGGGAGGGTGTAATCCAGCCAATGTCCCATCTCCTAATTGTTACCTGTTAACCTCCTGCTGGATCATGGCTGCATTCTCACACATTGGTAGAGGATAAGATTAGTGTGGACTGTGATACCTCACAAGGCCAACTAACTTGTCACTGCCTCTGTGGCATGACAGGACAGCCTGTCCCTTTGGCTCCAGGGCCCTGGCAGCCACCAGGAGTGAGCAAAAAAGTGGTACAGAATTGGTAAAGCCAATCATTAGAGGTGGACTTGATGTAGAGACATGAAGGAACTTCATCAGGAACCAGAAATCAAAGATTTAAAATAATTGGTAAAGAAATTGTGGGGTGGGGGGGAAGCTCAATGCAAAGAGTTTAGCCTGAGGATAATGGAGTTCTGAAAGGATGTTACAGGTTTTATGACGGTTTCGTGTTTCTTTTTTTTTAAAAGTATTTTTTTGAAGGATTGTGGAAAAATAGATTTATTCTCAGTTCTGTGGAGATACCTAGATTTTTTTTACATAAAGACATTGAAAAGGCACATTGAAACATTTTTCTAAACAAGACATTGCTTGGAAACTACGTGGTTCCAGATAATTCTGAGTCTTATTTGCTTGAATTCGCTGTAAAGAAAAATGCCTGACTGTTTTTACTGCTGGGAGGGAGCTAACTTTGCTTGGAAGTTATTTGGATTTTCAGTTCGAAAGAAGCTTGCTGAAAGGAGAAAATCTTCCCAGCTTAGCTCTCCTATTTCTGGAAAAGAATGTGTGTTATGGTTCCAATGTAGTACCTGGAGCCTGGTCCAGCTTCTCTCGCCGGAGAAACCTCTGAAAGAAATGATCAATATTTCCTTAATGTCTGCAAGGGTGCCCAACAACATGTGTTCAGCGATATCTGTCTTTGTGTGCCAGCTTGCCAGACAGCCAGCCATCTGAATATCTCAACCCTTTCCCTTTTTGCCTTTAAGGCCTAAGATTTATTAGACAAACGTGTTTGTTTCAGGGAATCTGCAGAGAGAAATCTGTCTTATATCCTCTGTTTGTTTGTGTGCATGTCTATGAATGTGTGTGCATTTATGATTGCATGTGTGCCAAAAAGAGTGTATGTGTGCATCTATGATGGTCCGCGTTTGTATGCATTTATGAGTGTGTGCAACCTAAGTGTGTGTGAGAGAGTTTGTGTGTGTGGGTACATCTATGATTGTACATGTTTGTAAGTGTGTGGACATCCATAAGTATATGTGTGTGAAAAGTGTGTCTGTTTGCTTTTTTATTCTAGATATTATCTAACCAACATGTTCAGACATGTTATGACACACCTCTGAAGCACGTGGAAATTGAACACGGACCTCCTGGCTTAAAGGTAGGAACAGTACCACAATAACTACTTGTATCTTCTAAGTATGATTAGTCACATCAGAAAGTTGTAAAAAGATTAACTATACATTGTGCACTCCTGCAATGTAAATCGCAACTCAGGAAGAAACTCTCATCAAATTTTTTTTAAAAAGATATCTGCTTGAAATAAGGTACTGCATTAATACAGAGTTTTCCGTGGCCACTAGGCAGCTGAAAGTACTTCACATCTACTTACATAATGCAGTTGTACTGGAAGAAACACAACACCCAATTCATTCACAGCAAGATCCCACACAGCAATGTGACAATGACCAGATCATCTGTTTTAGAGTCATCGAATAAAGGATAAACATTATCCAGAAAAGTGAGGAGATATCCTCTGCATCTTGAGAATAATGCCATGGGATCTTGTACATCCACTCGAGTAGGCAGATGAGGCTTTGGTTTAATGCTTCACCTAAAACCACTGTCAGAGCAACATCCCCTCAGCACTGCACTAATAGGTGCCCTGAATTTGTGCAGTTAAGTCTGACGAGTGGGACTTGAATCTGGAACTATGAGTAGAGTGCTGTCCACCAAGCCCAAGACTAACCCATCCACAGGATACAGTACAAAAACTTGAAGATGGGATAAGGTAAAAACAATGAGTGCAGATGCTGGAAACCAGATTTTGGATTAGTGGTGCTGGAAGAGCACAGCAGTTCAGGCAGCATCCGAGGAGCCCCAAAATCAACGTTTCGGGCAAAAGCCCTTCATCAGGAATAAAGGCACCTATTGTAAACTCTACAAGAATCTCAGGGAATCCCTCTCCCACTGCAACTCCCAGGTCCTCCCTGACCTATCACCTTCATTCCCTCCCCCACTCACCTATTGTATACACCACTCTCCTCTAGCTTATCTCTCCACGCTTCAGGCTCTCTGCCTTTATTCCTGATGAAGGGCTTTTGCCCGAAACGTCGATTTTGCTGCTCCTTGGATGCTGCCTGAACTGCTGTGCTCTTCCAGCACCACTAATCCAAAAAAAAATGGGATAAGACTTGTCAGCATTTTCTCACCAGCATTTATGTGAGGGGATGAGTAGCCTCTTCTGTGCCGTATACATTTCTATATTCTATTTGTGCAAGAGCTGCTTGTTTTGCAGGTTTTGATTCAAAATGAAAATTCACAGGGGCTTAGATATCCAAGGCCCAATCTGCCACGGTTTCAGCATAAACCCCTGAGTAGCAATGATTAGCAAGCAAGCACTTTGAAAATGGAATCCCACCGTTGACCCATTTTACGATCAAACTCCGATGATTGCCTCCTCCTGTGCCTATTAAAACATCTGCTTGATTTAGCAGAACCCCAGGGGATAAAGTAGGATGAAGGTGTTGCGAGAATGGGAGATTTTACTCTTTATCAAAATCAATCGCAGATCCCTATTTGGAATGCCAATCAGGAGAGTCTCTTCAAAGAACTTACTAAATCAATATTTTCAATCCAGTTAACCAGGGTGGAGAAGGGGTACATTTATGGGCTTTTGTGTCGGGTTAGTGTCAGCTTTGGTTTGGACTCAAACACTCCCTAACGTCAGATGGAGACTGTCATTTGTGTTTCTTTCAGAAGGCAGGGGGTGGGAGGGCTACTGCTGTTAGAAGATAAGAGCAACGGACAGAAAGAAAGAAAAGCAAAAATTTTGCAACCCTCAGGACAGTCAAAAGCATGTCATGTGCATGATATCCAAAATCCAGCCCCCTCAGGGGAAGAAAACCCTGCTGGATTTTGTAGCTCCCCAGATTTTAGTTCTGGCAGTGTCAGCTTCAGCAAGCATTGTAACATGTTACAAATGCTTTCTGCACACAAATCATTTTCATGTCAGGCACTTTGTGTCAAACGTAAAGAGGTATTCCCCAATATTTCTTAGTCAATGGGTGCGTGGACTTAATACTCAAGAACGGTGCTCGACAACTTTGTCACCTGAATTAACAGAAGTAATTTAAATCTACACCTATCCTCTGCTTGATCCTGAGGGTGCATGCTGTGACGATAGTTTCCCTTGTGGAAGTGTCTAGAATTAGGGGATGCGGCTTAAAACTAAGAGTTTCTCATTGAAGACAGAGATGAAGAGAAATATTTTCTCTCAAGAGGATTGTGTCTTTGGAACTCTCTTCCCCAGACAGCGGTGGAGGCTGGGTCATTGAGTATTTTTAAGACTAAGTTGGACAAGGGAGTCAATGATTACTGGAGTCGGTGGGAAAATGGAGTTGAGTCTATAATCAGATCAGCCATGATCTATAAAATGGTTCAAGAGACCAACAGCCTACTCCTGTTCCTAATTTGAAGTCTTGCAGGTCAAAAAGGATACAAAACAGCCTTAGTCTGTGGCATTAAATGAAGGCATTGTTCTATTCTCTACAACAGTTTGGCCTTGGACTGATTCATATCCTTCAACTTGCTGTCCTGATGGATATTCATAGCAGATAACAACCTGCATCATATATCACCTATACTCTTAAAAATTTACAAAACGTCCAGTTCTTGGACAAGACCAGTTTTCAAACAATCTGATTTGGGATACTGTACAGCCAATGTTTCCATTTCCATAAAGCTGTCACAGTTGTCAGAAACTGAAACTTGGAACACACTCTCCCATAGTAGTGCACAAATTTTATGTGGATTTCAAACCCTGGTCAGGTTTAACACCAGATGATTACTTGGTAAAAACAATGACTGCAGATGCTGGAAACCAGATTCTGGAAGAGCTGGAAGAGCACAGCAGTTCAACTGCTCCTCGGATGCTGCCTGAACTGCTGTGCTCTTCCAGCACCACTAATCCAGAAACCAGATGATTACTGTCAAGGGAGGTGATTGGTTAGCTTAGTTGGCTGGTGGTTGGTTTGCGATGTAGAGTGACACAGATAGGGTTCAAATTCCACGCCAGCTGAAGTTACCATGAAAGTCCCACCATCCTAATCTCTCCCCTCACCTGAGGTTTGGTGATTCTCAGGTTAAATCACCACCAGCCATCTCTCTCTAATGAGACACCAGAACTATGGTGACTTTACTTTTTACTGTTGTGAAAGAAAAAAAATCCAAGAATCAATGGAACAGAAGCAGCAGTACTTAAACAGATCTGTTATTTAATCAGATCACGACTGATCATCAACCAACACCATTTTCCCCATTAGCTCCATATCCTTTGATGACATGAATATCCAGATCATCAATCTTTTGTTTTGAACACACTCAGTGATTGAGTTATCACAGTGTACAGAATTCCAAAGATTCACCTCTGAATGAAGAAATTCCTCCTTGTCTCCTTTATCAATGCCACACCCACTACCCATCAACTATGTCGCTCTTTCTGATCCATCTTACCTCCCCCAACCTCAGCAGGGGAAAGCACCCTCTCCGCTTTTACTCTGTCACGCCCTGTAAGGGTTTTGTCAGTGGCAATGAAAGATCTAAGGATACAGGGTAGGCCATTTAGGATTATTTCCCCTCAGAGAAGGTGACGGTTTAATGGCATTATCACTGGACTATAAATCCAGAGACTCCAGGTCTTATTCTGGGGACTCGGATGGTACAATATGAATTTAATAAGAATCTGGAATTAGGAGTCTAATGATGACTGTGAATCCATTGTCGATTGTTGAAACTAACCCATCTGGTTCACTAATGTTCTTTAGGGAAGGAAACAGCCATCCTTACCTGGCCTGGCCTATACATAGTGATTCCAGACTCACAGCAAAATGGTTGATTCCTAACTGCCCAACTAGCGATCGGCAATAAATGCTGGCTTTGCCAGCGTCGTTCACATCCTGCGAGTGAATAAAACATTTCCAAATCAGAATGCTGGGAGGGGAACTGCAAGGGGTGATGTTCCTATGTACCTACTGCCGTTGTCCTTCTACAGGGCAGTGGTCACAGGTTTGGATAGTGCTGTCAGAGGAGTGTTGGTGAGTTGCTGCAGTGCATCTTTTAGATGGCACACACTGCTGTAACTAAACATCAACAATATGGAGAATTTTCTTCATTTAGTGAGTGACTGGGATCTAGTTGTGATTACAGAGTGAGGAGAAGATGACTTTCAAGAGAAAATGTAATTACTCTCTGAAGAGGAAGAACGTGCAGAGCTACTGACAAACGGCAGATGAATGGTACAAAATAACTTTACAGTTTCTGACAGTCAGCACAGACCTAGTAGGCTGAAAGGCCTCCTTCTGGGATGTAACCATTCTATGATTTTTTAACGCAATAAGAGCTGGGGTTGAGAATTCTATAGAACTGCCTGTCTAATCAGAAACAGACAGCAAGGTTAATACTGGGAAGCTAGTCCTTGACAAATCTACATCGTTGAGGAGCTATTAACACAGATCAACAACCATTAAAACTGTCGAAATCAATATATGCAAGAGACAACACCAATGACTGCATGAGGCAGAGGAAACAAAAGGCTGTCTCCAGCACACTCACTTCGCTCAGAGATTTTCATTGTTGCTGCATTCTGACACAGAAAGACTGAAACAAAAAACAGGGGTTTTTTTTCCCCTGAAAAAGATGTACTTCAAACTCTGTACTGAAATGTCAGAATACTTAGTTTCTGCGCTCGCTTCTTAAACGGAGGGGAGTTGAAGCATTTCCAGAGGCTGGAAGAAATTCCACACATTTCTCCTTCCCATCCGAGCCTGGATTCTGCTCACTGTTATACTGTTAATATTGTACTGAATAGATGAATGTCCACATTGTTACTTCAAAACGGACACCTCCTATGACCCTTGTCATCTTAAGCTGGACTACGTGAATTGTCCGGCCGTATTCATGGTTGATATCGAGCAGCATCTGCATGGCCCAAAGTGCACTAAAACTCAGAACAAGGACATTCGGCGCACCTCACCACCTCAGGGACTGTAAGCTCAGTTTGCTGCATTGTGATGCCAAGTGATAACAACGTGTGGATTCAATTCCCTGTACCATCATAACAAGGATCCCACCTCATCTGATGCAGGTGACTCCATGGTAAACTCACCACCTGACACACCTCTCTCCCTCTCTCATTACACCTGACAAAGGAGCAGCACTCCAAAAGCTTGTGATTTGAAATAGTGTGAACCTGTTGGACTATAACTTGGTGTCATGTGACTTCTGACTTTCTTCCTAAAGTGTTGGCAGTCTATGGTTCTCTGGAACAATGGCAACTTTCACTTTCATACAAACCCCTGAAACACCTGTCCAACAATGACACTTAGGCTTCTCATGATCTTGTAACTGGTATTGTAATCCCTGTAATTTGGAAGCATTGGATTAAAGATATGATGATGAACACACAGCATTGATAGAGGTAGTCTTATTTCTGCTGGTTGGGGACTCTAGAGGGTGCTGTGTAAAGTTTTCATACATGAATGTGCTGTGGATGTTTCTACATACATAGCTATGCTATAGATCTAGGGTCAAGATTAGAGTGGGGCTTTTGTCTGAAACGTCGATTTTCCAGCTCTTCGGATTCTGCCTGACCCGCTGTGTTTTTCCTCCACAACTCTAATCTTGACTCTAATCTCCAGCATCTGCATACCCACCTCCACCTATGGATTAGGGTGTCAGTTGAAGAATTATAAAGGTTTATGTTAGATGTTACTTTGATCACACTTGGAATACAACACAATTCTGGTCTCCATGTAAGAAAACAAACATAGAGTGTGCAAAAAGACTAAATCTAGTCACCATGGTCCCACTCACTCATCAGAAAGAGACAACAGGCAGTGACTTTAACCTGAGGGTCATAATGCCTCAGACAAGGGGTGAGAATTGAGAATACAGAACCTTCAAGGTAACCTCACCCAGTACAAGAATCAAAACACATGTTGGCATGACTCTACATCACAAACCATTCATCCAGCCAACTGAACTAACAGAAATCAAGGTGATGCAAGGGTTTTTAGTGCAGTCTTACAGAAAATGCTATTAGTTTGAAAATAGAAATTCAGGAGAGACTTCCAAACAGCTCCTGAATGGACAGAATATAATACTGGCTTCCAAAATAAGTGGTTGAAGCCATTAGCCGAGACGTATGAATGAAAAGTAAGACAATCACAAGGCAGAAAGTAACAGGATATGTTGATAGGCGAGATGCTGTAGAGTGGGAGGAGAGGTGTGTAGTACGAATCTGGCATAGATCAGTGGGGCCGGATGGCCCATTTTGGTGCTTTTTGTGGCCCAATGTCATATATCTTATCAGAACCAGTGATGTGCGGCAATTGGATTTATGAAATTGTTTTTTAATTATTAATATACTGTGGGAATTGCTGCTGACTATATGCTGGTTCATCTTCCCTCAGGAACTGTCCTACTCCCTTTAATGTCACCACCACCATTCTCTTCACAAAACTCACTTCAACACCTCTGCATTCATTCACAAATCATTGCCCATCTCCAACCACCCTATCCTCCCTCTCATGATCTTCCCTAGCTGTATGCCTTTTGAATTTCTCTAAGCAAGTCTCCACCAGACCACAGTCAACATCAACAAAGAAGGTCTGACTACAAAGACTTGAGATTCTAAATACATAGTTGGCAGTGACCATTCCTCAGCTCAAGGATTATGGTTGGGGGGGGTGGGGTGGTCACAAGTTTCTGTTGTCAATTTTCATGTGCCTCAATAAGCAAGTTGATTCTCAACCTACAAATCTGTGGACACATGGGAAAGATGTCCGATATAGCGAGGGTGAGTGGGACATGATGCTGCTATGCCTCACCATTAGGTGTTGGATCTCCAAGCATGACATAGCTCAATGAATAAGTTGTCACCATTCTGAGTGAATGTAAAAGTCAATGCTACTTCACTTTAAGGAGAGCTTCAGAGTCTCTTTTGAAGAATGGTCTCTTTGTTGTCCCCTGGAGCTTCTGCCATTTGAGATCCGAGTTTGGGTGGAGGTGAGGTGAGAAATAGGGGTATGGATGACTTTGAATCTTACAGATGCACTGACTAGTTCATCAAAACAAATTTAACAAACTGCAAACTAAGAACTAGAACTAATACTAAGAACACTAGAAAACTCAGCAGGTCTGGCAATATTGCACATTCTCCATGTGTCTGCGTGGGTTTCCTCCGGGTGCTCCGGTTTCCTCCCACAGTCCAAAGATGTGCAGGTCAGGTGAATTGGCCATGCTAAATTGCCCGTAGTGTTAGGTAAGGGGTAAATGTAGGGGTATGGGTGGGTTGCTCTTCGGCGAGTCGGTGTGGACTTGTTGGGCCGAAGGGCCTGTTCCCACACTGTAAGTAATCTAATCTAATCTAATCTCTACAGTGAGAAATAGATAAAGTTTCAAGTGTGATATGAGGTCTGAAGAAGAGTCATATCAGACTTGAAACATTAAATTCTGCATTAATTCAGGGGAGGTGGTGGTCTTCTAGTATTATTGCTAGACTATTAATCCAGAGAGAAAGTGAGGACTGCAGATGCTGGAGATCAAGAGTCAAGAGTGCATTACTGGTAAAGCACAGCAGGTCAGGCAGCATCCGAGCAGCAGGAGAAATGACGCTTCGGGCATAGGCCCTTCATCAGGAATGATGCTTGTGAGCCGGGGCCTGAGAGATAAGTGGCGGGAGGGGGAAGGTAGCTGAGAATATGATAGGTAAATGATGGTGGGGGTAATGGTGATAGGTCAGAGAGGAACGGATAGGTGGGAAGGAAGATGGACAGGTCATGAGGGTGGTGCTGAGTTGGAAGGATGGATCTGGGATAAGGTGGGGAGAGGGGAAATAAGAAAACTCATGAAATCCACATTAATCCCATGTGGTTGGAGGGTCCCGAGGCGGAAGATGAGTTGGGTGGTGGAGGATGACCAGCATCATCTGCATGTCCTTGGCAGAATGGGAGGGCAAGTGAAAGTGTTTGGCCATGGGGCGGTGGGGTTGCTTCGTGCATGTGTCCCAGAGATATTCTCTGAAGTAGGCGTCCTGTCTCCCCAATGCAAAGGAGACTGCATCAGGAGCAATGGATACAGTAAATAACATGTGTGGAAGTGCAGGCAAATCTCTGATGGATATGGAAGGCTCCTTTGGGGCCTTGGACAGAGGTGAGGGTGGGTGGGGGGAGAAAGAGAGACAGAGGTGTGGGCGCAGGTTTTGCAGGTTGGAGACGTGGACCTGACAAGGGAGCCGCAGAGGGAATGTTTTTTATGGAATGTAGATAGAGGTGGGGAGGGAAATATATCTCTGGTGGTGGGGTCTGTTTGTAGATGACAGAAATGCAAAAGGATGATGCGATGATGCATCCAGAGGTTGGTGGATGGAAGGTGAGGACCGTGGGTTCTGTCCTCGTTGCGGTTACAGGGACGGGGTTTGAGGGCAGAAGTGCAGGAAGTGGATGAGATGCGCTAGAAGTTATCATCGACCATGTGGGAGGGGAAATTGTGGCCTTTGATATGTTCTGTAGTGAAACTGGCCCTCCTGGGAGCAGATGTGCTGGAGTTGGAGGAATTGGAAATAAAGGATAGCATTTTTACAGGAGGCAGGGTGGGAGGATGTGTAGTCCAGGTAGCTGTGGGAGTTGGTGGGTTTGTAGAAGATGTCTGTTTTGAGTCTGTCACCGTTGATGGAGATGGAGAGCTCCAGGAGTGGGGGTGGGAGGAGAAGTGTCCAAGGTGCTCCAGGTGAACTTTAGGTCAGGGTGGAATGTGTTGGTGAAATTGATGAACTGTTCAACTTCCTCGTGGGAGCCCTAGGTGGTGCCAATACAGTCATCAATGTAGTGGAGGAAATTGTGGGAATGGTGCCAGTGTAGCTGCGGAAGATCGACTGTTCCACATACCTGATGAAGAGACAGGCATAGCTGGGGCCCATGGCTACCCTTTTGGTCTGGACTCCCTTGTCAGGTCCACACATCCGACCAGCCCACCCTCCCCGCCTGGCACTACCACCGCAGGAACTGCAAAACCTGTGCCCACACCGCAACCCCCACCACCACCACCACCACCACCACCACCACCACCACCACCACCACCCCCCTCACCTCTGTCCAAGGCCCCAAAGGAGCCTTCCACATCCATCAGAGATTCACCTGCACTTCCACACGTCATTTACTGTATCCATTGTTCCGGTGCGGTCTACATTGGGGATTCAGGATACCTACTTGCAGAACGCTTCAGAGAACATCTCCGGGACACACGCATGAAGCGACCCCACCACCTCGTGGCCGAACATTTCAACTCCCTCTCCCACTCTGCCAAGGATATGCAGGTGCTGGGCCTCCTTCATCGCCAAACCCGAACCACCCGACACCTGGAGCAAGAACGCCTTATTTACCTCCTCGGGATCCTCCAACCTCTTGGGATTAATATAGATTTCATCAGTTTCCTCATTTTCCCTCCTCCCATCTTATCCCAGATCCAATCTTCCAAGTTGGCACCGCCCTCATGACCTGTCCTATCTGTCCACCTTCGTTCCCACCTATCCGCTCCACCCTCCTCTCCAACCTATCACCACTACCCCACCTTCATCTACCTATCGCACTCTCAGCTACCTTCCCCCCAATCCCACTTCCCCCTCCCATTTATCTCTCACTCTTCATGAAGGGCTTATGCCCGAATTGTTGATTCTCCTGCTCCTTGGATGCTGCCTGACCTGCTGTGTTTTTCCAACACCACACGCTCAACTATTAATTCAGAGACCCAGGAAATGTTCTGGGCACCTCAGTCTGAGATTCAACAAGTGCCACAGCAAATGGTGGACTTTAAATTCAATTACAAAAATCTAGAATTAAGAGTCTAATGTTGACTAGTGTCAGGGAATAACCCATCTGGTTCACTAATGCCCTTTACAAGGAACTCTGCCTACATGTGACTGCAGAACTGGAGTGGTAGGGGTGGCCTCTGAGCAATAAGGGATAGGCAATACATGCTGACCTAGCCAGAAAGATCCATGAAAGAATAAAAAAAAGTTTCTCTCTCTCTACAGATGCTGCCAGACCTGTCCCTGTCCATTTCTCCAGAATTCTGTGTTCTGTTTCAGATCTCCAGCATCCGCAATATTTTGCTATTAATAATTTAGCAGAAGGCTTGCCTGAATATTGCGCATCAGAGGGCAACGCCTGGGACGAGGCCTGAATTGGAAGAGCACAGGGATTTCAAAAGGATCGTGGCACTAAAAACTTTTCACTGGTAGGAAGGGATGAGACAATGGAGGGAGGGATGAACAGAGTTGAGAATCATAAAATCGAGGTGTTGCCAGAGTTGGAGCTGACAGGTGAATCTCAAAATGCACTGTCCATTTCGAGCTTTGTCACTATAAATTAGCGAGGAGGGCAGAAGAAAGCTCCAAGGATGTCCTTAAGTCTGGTCCAGGAAAATGCAATATCCACATCATATTGTGGAATCTCTAGGGTGAGACCAGCCAAATGTGGAGAAGAAGCAATTGTGAAGGAGACAATCCTTTTGCTCCTTTCTCCGACAGGCCCAAATGAAGGCGATACAAAGGGAACACGTGAAATTCCAAGCATTATACTTCAAACACTAACAGAACCTCCCCCCCCCCCACCCCACTGCAGTGTCCAGCACCCACAGTTAGGGCGTGGCCAAAATTCAACCTCAGCACCCCAAGATATTGCCTCTGAAAAGACATAAGAGTGAATTGCGCAGGTTGGACGTGGACAGTGGCATTCTGGATGACCTCACATTTGCGGGCATAACGCAGTGCTCCTTGTCCTCTCACTTTGAGCTCTGGATTGATTCCATTTACAGTACGAAGGCTAATAGGCTTTTCAAAATGAAAAACTTCAAGTGAAAATTTAATGTAAAAGAACCCCACTCCACCACTCCAACACAATTGTGGTTAATTTTTCAGAATTGAGCCATTTATAATATCTACAGCCTGACAATAGATTTGGCAATAACTCATAGGATATGCTTGGTAGTTGATGAATTACAGTTTAAGAATTATTTCCACATGCCACTCTGTGCAATTAGCCTACAGCCTAAAAAGACAATCATAATGACTACTCTCCAACACTAATTAGCCTAATCCATCTCCATTCAGAGAAGCTCACACATAAATGTCAACGTGCAAGTTTCTGCTCTCAGTTAGACAATGGATTAATGGGTATAATTTGCCGAGCACTGGTTTAACTTTACAAAGACCAGGCCTCTGTAGACCTCCAGTGCAACTTAGGAGCTTTACTTAAGATTCTGCCACTAAATCCTGTTCCTCATTCTTTCTGGAGGCTTCATACAACCTCACGGCTGAGCCTGAAATTCACAGTTTAAGAGACAGTTTAGGATGTGGGTCTTTGCAATTCCCTTTCCCTCCATGGCTTGTCCCTATGTTACTGTAAACGATACTGAGTCAAAAAGTGTGGCACTGGAAGAGCACAGGAAGTCAGGCAGAATCTCAGCAGCAGGAGAGGCGATGTTTAATCAGGAATGTGGAGGGGGAAGGGGGCTGAGATATAAAGGGTGGTGGGGATGGAGCTGGGGGAAGGGAGGTGGGAAAGTGATAGGTGGATGCAAGTGGGAGGGAACTGTGATAGGTGGGTGGGGAGGGTAAAGCAGATAGGGGTGGGAAGGAAGATGGACAGGTAGGTCAGATCAAAAGGGTTGTGCGAGTTGGGGGGTTGGATCTGGGATAAGGTGGAGGGGAGGGAATATTTGGAAACTAGTGAAGTCAATGTTGATGCTGTGTGGTTGTAGGGTCCCAAGGCTGAAGGTGAGGCATCCTTCCTCCAGTTGGCTTTGATTTGGCGGTGGAGGAGGCCCAGGATGTGCATGTCCTAAGGGGAATGGGAAGGGGAGTTAAAATGGTTGACCACAGAGCAGAGGAGTTGTTTGGTGCATGCATCCTGGAGATGTTTCCTGAACCGCTCCATGAGTTGGCATTTTATCTCCCTGATGTAGAGGAGACCACATCAAGAGCAATGGACGCAGTAGACGTGCAGGAAAGTCTCTGCCAGATTCCTCCAAATCAAAGCCACCTGCCAATTGGAGGAAGACCCGAAGGGTCGGTGTGGACTTGGTATGCCAAATAGCCTGTTTCCGCACTGTAGGAAATCTAATCTAAACATAAATGCCTCATCTTCCACCTCGGGACCCTCTGACCACACAGCATCAACATCAGCTTCACCAGTTTCCACATCTCCCCTTCCCCCACCTCATCCCACATCTAACCCTCCAATTCGGCACTGTCCTCTTGACCAGTCCATCTCATTTTCCACCTATCCACTTCACCCTCCCCACCAACCCATCACAATTACCTCCCGTGCACCCACCTATTGCTTTCCTGCCTACCTTCCCCCCAGCTCCAGCCCAACCCCCTATTTATTTCTCAGCCCCCTTCCTCCTCCACATTCCTGATGAAGGGCTTATGTCCAAAATGTTAACTCCCCTGCTCCTTAGATTCTGCCTGACCCGCTGTGCTTTTCTAGCACCGCACTTTTCAACTCTGATTCTCTGGCAGCTGCAGTCCTCACTTCCTCCTACACTGGCTTATGGTCTGGCAACACATCAAGTAAAAGGTTATCATCCTTATTGTCAAATCCTCACACTACCTCCATCCCATTTTCCTGCCTCCACTCCCACTCCCAACTCTGTGGTCTCCCAGACCTCGCCTCCAAATCTGGTCTCTTTGCCATCTCGGTTTTTCACATCCCATCTTTCTCAGCCTTTTCTTCAGGCCTAAGCTCTGGAATTTCCCTCCCTTATCTTCTCCTCTTTAAGAGACCTTAAAACTACCAATTTGAGCGTTCCTCCTAATCAGTTCTGACAAAAGGTCATCAACTACCCCCCACAGATGCTGCCGGACCCACTGAGTATTTCCAGCATAATTATTTATAACCTCTCCTTAACTGGCTCCATGTCAAATTTGTCTGATACATTGCTGATGAAATGCCTGGGGAAATAGTTATACTGCATTAGAGGCTCTAGATAAATCCAAGTTGCTGCTGTTGTCCGCTTACTACTTTGTGAGAATTGGCCTGTGAGTAGGAAGTGTTTGCATTTATAATAAAGAACCTTTTGAATGGAGAGTCAGAGATGTACAGCACGGAAATAGACCTTTCAGTCCAACTTGTCCATGGCAACCAGATATCCTAACCTAATCTAGTCCCACTTGCCAGCACTTAGCCCATATCCCTCTAAACCCCTCCTATTTATATGTGCATCCAGATGCCTTTTAAATTGTATCAGCCTCCACCACTTCCTCTGGCAGCTCAATCCATACATACACCACCGTCCAGGTGAAAAGTTGCCCCTTAGATCCCTTTTAAATTTTTCACCTCACACACTAAACCTAGGACCTCTAGTTCTGAACTCCTGCACCTCAGAAAAAAATCAATTTGGTCTATAACTGAGGAGGTAGCTTCAGAAATCATGGTGGTAAACATGGTCACTGACTGGGACATGGCAAGATCCCACAGCAATATGCCTTCACTGGGTGGTGAATAGTGGATTCTGGATCACGCCATCACAGAATTATTAGTGGAGAAGAAAGCCATTCAGCCCGTCAAATGTGCAACAGCTCTATAATGTAGTGCAAATCCCCTGTCTCTTTGTTATATTCCTGAACACCATTGCTATCTAAATAAGCATCCAATGCCCAAATCATACAGAAAATCTCTCCCAAGTGGTGTCAGACATGGCTCAATGGGTAGAACTCTCACTTTTAATTTGAAAGGTAGCATGAGAAAAGCCCCACTCCAGAGAGAGGAATGCACTCTGGGAGGGCCAGCTTTGGGAGCAGACATTATTCCAAGAAGCCCAGTCTCAAATATAAAGTGGAAATGTTCTCTCTTTGGTGACCTTGTCAAGGTTTGTCACTCAAACAACAACCACAGATTCTTGGGCCATTATCACAATGTTGTTCATATGCAAACTGACTGGAGTGTTTATAAATTATATCCCTCACTACATTTATCCCTCATCTAAAACAGATGTAACAAAAAATAAAGAACAGCAAATGCTGGAAATCTGAAACAAATACAGAAATTATCAGATAAACTCAGCAGGTCTGGTAGCATCCGTGGAGAGAGAAACCCAGTTAATATTTCGAGCCCATTATGATTCTTCCTCAGAACTCTGTCCAGAAACAGATGATCTGATGATTTATTTAATGCACGATTCCTGACTGCACCTCTTCTCCACCAACTATTTCTTAATGTGCAATATTAAACCAATTTTTATAAATTAAAATTGAAGTTCTACTTTATTCTTCTTACCCAATATACTTTCATTAATTTTCTTTCATTATTAGGGACTTATTAAGTATTTGTCAGTCTTTGTTTAAATGTGTTTATGAGCTATCACTACTACTGCGAGCACAGATTTTTAATTAGTAACAGATTGAAGGGTTATGGAGAGTGACCAGGAAAGTGGTGTTAAGGCTGAGATGAGATCAGCCACAGCTGTATCAAATGGCAGAGAAGACCCGAGGGGCTGAATGGACTACTCCTGCTCCTAGTTCTCATGTGCTCCTCGATGTTAGCAGACACAGCCTCATTTGTTTGCTGTTTGTGGGACTATTTTGTGCAGCTACTGGCCATCGTGTGTTTTGCAAAAAGACCATCATTGATTATAAAATGCCAAATTCATAAACGGTGCTAGATAAACACATGTTCTTTTGGATTCTTTAAACAATTTGAGGGATAATTTTCTGATCTAAAATCTTATATGTGGCACTATGACAATGCAGCACTCTCACAGCGTGACACTAGAGGTCTGCATTGATTTACAACTCACTGTTGATTCTAATGACTACTTCCCTCCATTCAAACACTTCCCCTCTTGATGACTAGTTGGGATATTATTCCATTTATTACCCTGATAATTAACTGTCACCACTCTGTATTGTGCTCCAAACTGCGTTTGTTCCTGTTCAAAATAGCCCAGTTCTCCTATGCTGCAAGTGAGAAGGTGAAGGTGTACGGAGAAAAGAAACAATATGAAAGGGAAGGCACATATTTTGTTGTCCTTTTCATTTTTCTATCAACTGTTTCATTTTTTAAAAAGTCTTCAAATCAAAAACAGGACTTGCATTTATAAAGCATTTGTAATCTCCATAACCAATAAAACATTTTTGATATGTAGTTGACATTATATTATAGGGCACGGCTAGAGGCCATTTAACCCTTTGTTCCTAAGATGCTTCTTTGAATGAGCAATGTAAGTAGCCTTTGATCTCTCTCCTTCTCCAAATGATCCTGCCCTTAGTATATTCATCCAATCATTTCTCCACCACCCTTTCAGCTAAGAGATTGCTACAAAAACTGAATTCTTCTCAACTTTCCTCCTATACTTACGACAAATACTTTAAAATCTATTTCCTCTGGTTTCCAAGCACCTTTCTAATGGAAATAGTTCCTTCTTATAGAGTCATACAGCACAGAAACAGACCCTTCAGTCCAAACAATCCACCATAATCCCAAACTAAACTCATCCCACCTGCCAGCCTCGTGTTTACTACATTGGAAACTGGGGTCCTCTATAAAACTGAAGTCTTTTAATATTTCATATTTATTATTTTGGTCATAGAGTCATAGAGATGTACAGCATGGAAACAGACCCTTTGGTCCAACTCGCCCATGCCGACCCAGATATCCGAACCCAATCTAGTCCTACCTGCCAGCACCCGGCCCATATCCCTCAAAACCCTTCCTGTTCATATACCCATCCAGATGCCTCTTAAATGTTGCAATTGTACTAGCCTTCACCACTTCCTCTGGCAGCTCATTCCACACATTCACCACCCTCTGCGTGAAAATGTTGCCTCTTAGGTCTCTTTTATATCTTTCCCCTCTCACCTTAAACCTATGCCCTCAAGTTCTGGACTCCCCCACCCCAGGGAAAAGATCTTGTCTATTTATCCTATCCATGTCCCTCATGATGTTATAAACCTCTATAAGGTAACCCCTCAGCCTCTGATGCTCCAGGGAAAACAGCCCTTGCCTATTCAACTTGTCCCTGTAGCTCAAATCCTCCAACCCTGGCAACATCCTTGTAAATCAACAATATTTCTCTTCTATACTATATTTCCACACTAACAGTGATATGGCTCAAGTTTCACAACATCCTTCCAATAGAAAGGAGACCAGAATTGCAAACAATATTCCAAAAAGTGGCCTAACTAATGTCCTGTACAACCACAACATGACCTCCCAACTCCTGCACTCAATACTCTGACCAATAAAGGAATGCATACCAAATACCCCCTTCACTATGCTATCTACCTGCAACTCTACTTTCAAGGAGCTATGAACCTGCACTCCAAGGTCTCTTTATTCAGCAACACTCCCTGGGACCTTACCATTAAGTGTATAAGTCCTGCTAAGGTTTGCTTTCCCAAAATGCAACATCTCTCATTTATCTAAATTAAATTTAATTTTCTGTGTAATTTGAATGTTACAGCTTTAACTAGCTTTCCAGAAATACAGGGAAGATGACGGCCCAGTGGTATTATCACAAGATTATTAATGCAGAGGCCCATATAATGTCTTGGAGACCATCAAATCAAATGCTTCTGGTAATTTGGCTTAGCTATGCTCACTAGAAACTCATAAACATGCAGGGACCTGTTCTCTGAAGGGTAAAGGAACATATCCAGGCCTTGAGCTGCTTGAATTAAATAAAAATTAGGGTCAATAGTTCCATGTTGCATTCTCAATGGCAGGATCTCAACCAATTGCAACTGACTTGCCAATCAATCAACACCTTTTGTGACACAGTATAAATTGTTGCTCCCTTTGAAATTTGGCATTCTTGCATCTGTCTTGATAAGCACTTTGACATCATGTCTCCTTTTTTCAACAATATTTCTCTTTTATACTATATTTCCACATTAACAGTGATATGGCACTAGGTAAATTGTTAAGATGGGCTTTTTAAGGTGACACTATGAGTGAGGTAGGTTAATATCAGGGAAGATGCAGGCTCTGAAATTCATTCGGTCATGACCCTGACAACAATGGGAATAGAGTCAGCGAGAAGGCACCACACCAGCATGACAATGGCAAGACAGGCACAATGCGCTACTTCAGGCACGTCTCAAGTATTGATACAACAACTAGGTAAAATAATGGAACAAAAACAGAAGTTGCTGGAAAAGCTCAGCAGGTCTGTCAGCATCTGTGAAGACAAATAAAATTTAATGTTTTGGGTTCGGTGACCTTTCCTTAGAAAATTAACTTTGATTTCTCTTCATAGATGCTGCCAGACTTGCTGAGCTTTTCAAACAACTTATTTTTCGTTTCTAATTTATAGCATCTGCAGTTCCTTTGATTTTCATTGAAGGCTGATAGTTGATTAACTGGTGTCTGGATATCAAAAAGGGCTTAAAGATTGGTGATGGAGTCTTACTTCTGCCCAAGGTCAAAATCTGCCTGCCCATATTGTGTGTCATGATGTGTCTGCACAAATATATTCAAAATATCTTTTTCATTATGTAAAGAACAGTCTGGGATTGTGGGAGGGAATTGCTGGACTGATATAGTCAATAAACTCTGTACACAAAGAAAGCCTATGTCTCATAACCACTATTTAAGTAGCTTGGTTAGAATTGATTAACATCCAGTGACTTCCTACCCATGGGGAAAGGGGCACCACCCAGTTACCCATTTTCACACCTCTCTATCAATGGCTCTGTCACTGCCCTGAGCAAGTGGACCATTGTATAATATTTTTTAAAAAGAAAGTTGAAATTCTTTGGAGGCTTAGGATACTTGCCTGGCCTTTAATTTCTTTGGCTGATCTAGGACACCCGTGCTTGATTTGGAGATCCCATGCCTGGTCTAGAATGTTCTTGCTTGATCTGGAACTCTCTTGCTTGACTTACAGCTCCCTCATCTGCCTGGAACCAACCTGCCTTCTCTATAACACTATTTGTCTAGTCTAGAGCTTCCTTGCCTTTCCTGGAATTCTCCTGCCTGGCGCAGACCTCATTTGCTTGGCCTTGATTACTTTTCATGGGCCTGTAAATACCCAGTTGGAGGTCTCTTTCCCTCTACTCACTGTGACTACCAGCCTCGACTATGACAATTTGACATACATCCCACCTGAGGAGCAGGAGCCTTACTTGTGACCCTGATCCTTGTTGCCACGTAAGAGGTGAATGAAAGCTCCTCCCTTACAGAGCAAGGAAGAAATGGCCAGAATGGCCAGAATTTCAATGATGAAGTCTTGCATTTTCCATGGACTTTTAGTTCTCCCCCAGTTAGTAAGTCAAAAATGTAAGATGATGGGAGTTAATGTCCTGACAGTGCAGGGCAGCTGCATGAACAACAACAAAGAGTTAAGCCATTTATAGGATATTCCGGAAGTTTCCTTGTTTCATTTCAAAAGCAATGGGAATTCTCCAAACTTCTCCTCAGGACATTACAACTGCAAAGAGTTCACAAAAGGTTTTCCAGGTTGTTGCCGGGAATGATAGTTTGAGATATAAAAGTAGACTGTAAATGCTGGGACATCTTTCATTGGAATATAGAAGATTGAGGGGTGACCTTATTGATGTTTATAAAACTATAGGGGCATAGATAAGGTGAATGACATGGGTGGAGTTTCAAAACTGGGTGGGAGTTTCAAAACTGGGTGGCATATTTTTAAGATGGGAGGAGAAAGATTTAAAACGGGGCAACTTTTTTACATGAGTTCATATGTGGAATAAACTTCAAGAGAAACATTTGGATGTAGAGACAGTTACAATATTTAAAAGACATTTGGATAAGTTCATGAATAAGAATGATTTGGAGGGATATAGGTCAAGTGCAGGCAGGTGAGACTAGTTTGGTTTGGGAGCATGATCGGCGTGGACTGGTTGGATGGAAACGTCTGTTTCCATGCTATATGACTCTATGACATAGAGTCTTCAGCACAAGAGTAGGCTGGATATGAGTCTGTTCTTAACTAGAATCTCTCAATATTTCTCTCTGCACACTTTTCCCTCCTGACATTACTAACTTCTCTTTCTGTGCCATTCACCTCAACACACTCTTGTCTGTTGTCTTGTGATAATGAGATCCACATTTCCCCCTTTTCTCCTGAATTCCTGATTCATTAGTGACTATCTTATATCCATGGCCCCCATTTGTGGACACTCTAACCAGTGAAAACAATCTCTCTACATTTTCTCTACAAGACCCCATCAGATTTGTGCTTGAGAAAACAGCCTCAGCCTGCTCAGTCTTCCCAGTAAAGGCCATTTTGCTCCCCTGTGACTCCAGACCCACAGCAACAGGGTTGAGTCTAATTAATAAATTCAACTAATAAAAAATCAGTATTAAAAGCTAACCTCAGTGACATTGGTCACAAACATGCCTCTGATTGGTGTAAAAGCCCATCTGGTCCACTATGTCCTTTAAAGAAGGAAATCTGCTGTCCTAACTTAGTCTGGCCTACATAAGACTCCTGATCCGCAACAATGTAGTTGACTCTGATATGAGTCAAAGAGTGTGGGGCTGGAAAAGCACAGCAGGTCTGGCAGCATCCGAGGAGCAGGAGAGTCGATGTTTCGGGCTTAAGCCCTCCTCAGATGCTGCCTGACTTGCTGTGCTTTTCCAGCGCTACACTTTTTGACTCTGATCTCCAAAATCTGCAGTCCTCACTTTCTCTGAAAGAATCTGAAAAGACAGTCTATGAAAGAATGGTAAAAGGAGTGGGACTTGAGGAGAATATTGTCTTACCTGTAGGATGTGTCCTCCTAAGTGCTGTTCAAATAACTCAATGGCCAAGGAAGTGGAACTTCTCCTCTGTTGGGATCCTATTGCTGAAAATAAAATGAAAGAGCATCAATGCAGAGACAGAACACTGAAATCAAATTTTTACAGGATTATTTTAAAAGTTTGCTGTTAATCCCACAATCAGGAAAATATCAATAATGAGGAAGATCCTGCCAGAATTAAGGGCACCTTGGGTTATTATTACTACTCATTTTCCCATTGTCTCTCTCAAACTATGGTTCAATCAGTTGAATTTTTACCCTGGGGCTGAAAGATTGAACGCTCTCCTTGATGTTTGACCGCATCACCTACACTGACTGTTAAGACAGTGGTATACTGGTGGTGCCACTGGACCAGAGATCCAGCTTTATATCCTGGGGACATAGGTCCAAATCTCACCACAGCAGCTGATGGAATAAAAATTTGCTTAATACATCACGTACTTTGAAAGTTAGTTTCTGTGATAGTGACCATGAAAATAATCAATTGTTATAGAAGCCTATCTGGTTCACTGATAGCTTGGGAGAGGAAATCTACTGTCCTCACCTGGTCTGGTCTGCATGTGACTCCAGACCAGCAATGTGCTTGACAATGAACAGTCCTTTGAAATGACCTCATAAGCCTCGCAATTTAAGGATGATTAGGAATGTAGGAGGAGAAAGTGAGGTCTGCAGATGCTGGAGATCAGGGCTGAAAATGTGTTGCTGGAAAAGCGCAGCAGGTCAGGCAGCATCCAAGGAACAGGAAATTCGATGTTTCGGGTATTCCTGATGAAGGGCTTATGCCCGAAATGTCGAATTTCCTGTTCCTTGGATGCTGCCTGACCTGCTGCGCTTTTCCAGCAACACATTTTCAGCTCTGATTAGGAATGTAGGCCTTGCCCAGTGATGCCGACATCCCAGGAAATAAAACAAAATTATGGAAGGCACTATCCTTGCAATAAAAGTTTCTAATAATGTTTGGCTTAATGATGCAGTGGTAGAGGTTGCTATCCCTGGTGGAACTCATTCCAAAAGAGTTCATCCCATGATCTCTGACCTCCAAACACCCTGCCTCCATATTCCCACTTCTTGGTTGGCACACCCAACAGCACAGCAATCTGGCCAATTGGAAAACAGACAAACTCTTTGTCAGTCAACAGGATGCCAGTCAAACAACATTCCCCATCCCCCCTCTCTGATGTTTTTCTCAGGGCTCAAAGAAATGGAATTTAGAAGGATATGGGGAGATTTAATTGAAACATACAGAATACTGAACGGCCCGGACAGAGTAGATGTTAGAAAGATGTTTCCATTGATAGGAGAGACTAGGACCTGAGGGCATATCCTTAGATAAAAGAGAAGACCTTTTAAAATGGTGATAAGGAGAAACTTCATCAGTCAGAGAGGGGTGAATCCATGGAATTCATTGCCACTGAAGACTGTGGAGGCCAGGTCATTGAGTATATTTAAGACTGAAATAGATAGGTTCTTGAGTATTATGGAGATAAAGGGTTACAGGGAGAAAGAGGTTGAGAAACGTATCAGGCATGACTGAATGGTGGAGTAGACTCGATGGGCTGAATGGCCTAATTTCTGCTCATATGTCTTATGGTCTCATAAAAAGGCACAACTTCAGTCTGATGGCTCTCACAGGGCTTGCTCATTGTCATATCTCAGAGTTTGATTGGCTAGCTGTGAAGACTCCAGGGTAATCCCAGCGAGTTGACAGCTGTGCATAAAAGAAACGTGATGGCCTAGTTGTAATAAAAAGACTATTATCTCTAGGTAATGATCAGGGGATCTAAGTTTAATTTCCACCATGCACAGAACAGAACGTGAATTCAACTTTTAAAATAAATCTGGAATTAAGAGACTAATGATGACCATGTAACCATTGTTGACCACTGGAAAGCTTATTTGGCTCACTAATGTCCTTTAGGAAAGGAAATGTGCCAGCTTTATCTGGTCTTTTCTACGTGTAATTCCAGACCCACAGCAATATGGTTGATTCTTAACTGCCCTCTGGGCAATTAGAGATGGGTAAAAAATGCTGGCCTAGCAAGCAATACTCACATCCCATGGTTTATTTTTAAAAAGATAGTCATTTGGTGAACTGGAAGAATGACAACCAACAAGTCAAAGGACAGTTTTGTATGAAAATCTGGTAAATATAAACCGAAGTAATGAATAATTGATTTTTTTCAAAGACCCAGCACAATGTCTCTAGCAACCATCTTGGCTTCTTCTTGGGCAGAGTTGGAGAAGGGTAAAACCCCACCCCCACAATTTATCCTCCCATGCCAAGTCCCATCCCTGTTGCCATGGTGATGAGTGATGGGAAAACAATCAACTTTAACAGGTGGATTTTCAGAATCCACCAAGAGGGGAAGGGGACGAACATGGGGCTCACAAAATAAGTGTCAGTCATGTGATTACCTCCAATCCTGCTACCATTATCAGGTATTTCAGCCTACGGGCTTTTTGGGCTGTGCAGGGTTAACTGTCTCATATTGGGTTGTCTGAAAAAATGAGGCTTATTAAGAGCCTGGGTAACCATGCTAAAGAAAGCCAACTACCACTTTCCTCTCAGCCACCATTTCCTGACATGACATGGTCGCTTTTCTTTGGGCGGGGGGGCACCTTAACACCCTGAAGGCAGGCATCAAATGGACAGCTGGAGTGGAGTGGCAGTGCTCCTGACGAGCGTACGAGCATTCCTTGCCTCTCTGAGTGGGAGTATGGTCAAAGTAACTTTCATTCCCCCACCCCCATCCCACTCACACTAGCCCACAGCAGTAGTCTGGCTGTTTGATTCAAAGTCTTCAAAATGTTGGTGAGAAGGCACCATTGTGGTCAATCCCGCACCCCCCCCCACCCCCATCCTACATCTTTTGCTGCTCTTCTCAAGTCAGCTGGCCTCTAATTGGCCCTCTAGCTTTGAGAGCCCATCTTCTACCCTTATTTTGACAGGGAGCATATCTCAAGGCCAATTAAGTGGTTGCCTCTGTGAAGGTTCCAAGCAATACCTGCTGTACTACCCAACTCCCTACCCCCGATAAGTTTGAGATCTGAAAGCACTCCCGGCTCCTGTTTCCTACCCCTCCATGGAAATACCCAGCCTAAAATGTCACAATTCATTATATGACATGCAAAAGCATAGAAAATAGGAATAAGAGTAGGCCGTTCAGCCCCTCAACCCAGCTCCACCATTAAATAGGATCACGGCTGATCAGGCAACTCAGTCCCCTGTTCCCGCTTTCTTCCCATAGCCTTCAATCAAAAAGTGCGCAAAGCTGGGTAGGAGGACGATACAACAATGCTTCCATATGACTTAGAGAAGTTCAGTGAGTGGACAAATGCATGGCAGATGAAGCATAATGTGGATAAGTGTGAAGGCATCTACTTTTGGTAGCAAAAACAGGAATGCAGATTATTATTTGAATGGCAGAGATTGGGAGAAGGGGAGGTGCAAAGAGACCAAGGTGTCCTTGTACAACAGTCACTGAAAGTAAGCATGCAAGTGCAGCAGATGTTGAAGAAGGTACATGGTATGCTGGCCTTTTTTTTTGACCAAAACGCCAAAGAGCTAACAGTGGCTCCAAACAAATGTGGCCCTTAATACTACATAAACTCCACTTATAGATAAAGAATCACTTTTAAATAAAAAATATTTAAGGGCAATGGCTTCTGAAAAGTTGCTGCAGACACAAGTGTTTAGTCCATTGTATCCTGTGCTAGCCAGATCCTCCCACTGTGTAGAGATAGGGTTTAATGAATAGGTAGATAAGCTTCTGCAGTGATCTCAGTGGTCACGTGCTGGTACTCTGCTATGAGTCTATAAGACATAGGAAGAGAAATTAGGCCATTCAATCCAGAGTCTGCTTTTCATGGTTAATTAGTTTCTCAATCCCATTCTCCCTGTAAACCTTGATCCCCTTGATCCTCAAGAACCTATCAAACTCAGTCTTAAATATACTCAATGAGGTCAGAGCATGACGCAGCGTAGCCCTGCCATCATATACAGTCTATTATTAAATGTTTTTAAAAAATAACCTCAAAGTGCCTGAGCTTATACGAAGATCTGAAGAACTCACCCTAGAACACCCAATAATTATCCAGTCTGCTCTTATTCCCCTTGCTTGTCTTCCCTTAACCTTTTCCCATGTTTATTTTGTTATTTTGCCAATTTGATTACCTGCTTATTTTTGGGCACCACAATAGATCTCCCTTCAACATCATAATTTCTTTGGCCGAAAACCATTTTCGTAGAGACTACATTTAACAAGATAGGTTGGATTGGATTTTCACCTTTTCACCAGAAAACTTAAGACTACATAGTGAAAACCTGATAGACGTCTCTAACATTATGAAAGGATTCGGTAGACCACACAGAGGTGTTTCCATATATTGCAGATTCCAAATAAAATAAATAAAGATGATGTTGTCACAGTCCCATACCCCTATCAGTAAGAAAACCAGTCATAGCTTAACCCAAAGGTCACCACATCGCAGTCTAGGGGCAAAATGCAAACTGCTTGGTAACCTCAACTGTGCAGAAACTGAACCTTCACTGTTGCCATCTCAATGCATCAAAACCCAGTCATTCAGCCAATTGGGCTAACTGAGCCACAAAACATTTGAGCACCTTTAACTGGAAACTTTGAGTACTGCAAAAGTAATGCGCAAGGGTATGGGAGGAAAGGCGGGAGACTGGCAATAGGTAGTAGTGCTCGTTTTGATGAGCTGGAGCAGGCATGGCAGACTGAACAGCCTCCCTCGGAACGCTATAACACTCTCTGTGATTCTGTTCAGTTACACTGGTTCAGGCGCTCTGGTGATGCCCCAAGCAGTCAAATAGTTAACTGCTATGATAAAGTGCTGCAAGCTGGCAAGTCTCACCTCCCACCACCCCCACCCCCCTTACAAACACCTCATCAAAGGAGGCATTTTGAAATGTGGCGGAAACAATCGGAATGCTTAATGTCACAGACTGCTGCTTGGTCTGTCCGTGAGGCAAGCTGCAGCTCTGAAACCTGGCTCTGAGCTTCTGCACAGAACGTGCTCCGACAGCCCGATGAGGCGGTGCTGCTTAAATATTCTTAGCAACTAACTAAACAAACAAACATCGTGTATCCCGGTCACGCTCCAGTGATTGATTGACTGGCAGGTCTCAGTGGAAAGAGTGGTGCGAATATATAATAAAAAAGAAGCCTGGTTTCATCACATCATCTTACCAGATAAATAGAGCATCGAGCTGATCTCCTTGGGTCCGGCAAGTCTCGTTTCAATTTTTATACATTTAACCTGTTTTTCTAATCAACCTGTTCAGAGGTGCTATTACATGTAGACTTAAACCAAGTTCTCTCAGTCCAGGGGGAAGGACACCACCATATGACAAGAGTTTTGTTTCAATCTATCACTGACTTGTTAAGCTTGAGCTGGACAAAATCCCTCCATTGCCTTGCCCTCTCTAGCCCTGTCGCCTCATGCAGCACTCACAAATATTTCAACTCCTCCCATTTGTCCCTTAAGCATCACCCAATTTCCATTGCTCCACCATTGGCAGCTGTGCCTTCCTAAGTTCTGGAATTCCCTCCTGTAATTCCACCTCCTCCTTCAGGATGAACCTTCAAGCCTATTCTCTGCGACCGAGCTCTTGGTCACCATTCCAAATGACACCTGGTGTGTGGCTAGGTGTTAAATATTGTCTGATAATGCTCTGGGAAGAATCTCAGAACGTTTTGCTACGTTAAATATGCTACACAATTGCAAGTTACTGTTGTTGTAGAATCTTCCAAATATTTCAACTTTTGAACACAAATATTAGTCTGCACACAGGGAATAAAATGAAAATGGGGTATAAAGGAGTTAATATTACTGAGCTAGTAATCCCTAAAGCCCAGTCTAATGTTCTGGGATGTGAGTTCAAATCCCATCCATGGTAGGATGGTGAAATTTGGACTTACTAAAAATCTAGAATAAAATGCTGACTTAATTTAGAAGAATGAGAGGTGATCTCAGTGATATGTATAGAATCCTAAAATGGCTTCACAGAGTAAATGCTGAGTGAATGTCTCCCCTCATGAGGGAGTTTAGGATCAGAGGTATAGTCTCAGAATTAACGGGCACCAATTTAAGGCTGAGATGAGGAGGAATTTCTTCTTTCAGTGGATTGAAAGTTTTTTGAACTCCTTATCAGAGAGAGTTGTGGGGCACTACCCTTGTGTGTATATAAGGCTGAGATAGATTCTTGATCAGTTGGAGAATCAGGGTAAAAGAGAAAGGCCAGGAAAGTGGATATGAGGAATGTTGGATCAGTCATGATCCTATTGAATGGCATGGAGAAGGCTTGAGGGGCTGAACTGCCAATCCTGTTCATATTATTTATGGAGATAATGGAAACCAATCTGCTTCACCGATATCCTTTAGGAAAGAAAATCTGCCTTCCTTACCTGGTCTGGCATACATGTGACTCCTTGACTCTTAATTATCCTCTCAAAATGTCTCTAACAAGCCAATCAAGTCAAGGGGCATTTAGGAGTGGGCAATAAATGCTGGCACTGCCCACATCTCATAGCCAAAATTTAAAAAAGCAAACTGTAATGGGTATATTTCCAATATAAGGTGCAATTTCTACACTTCTAAGGGTCAGGTTTAAGTGTTGTGTGGTGCAGTTGTACTATCTGTACTTCTTGGTCAGAAATCTGGATTCAAGTGCTACCTGACCCAGAGCTGTTCCCTAACATGCCCAAACAGTTTTGACTAAAAACTACCTTTGAAGACGATACCATCTAAGTAAATGTCACGTGCTGTAATTGTACTATCCTCAAAGTGGGGATGTACAGTGTTGTCAAGTACTTCTAAAATTTTTTGCACTGCTGTGCACATCGCTGATAGCAATATCCCCCATCTCTAATCTCCTTGAAGAACAATCTACATTTAAGTATCTAAGAAATAGAAGCAGGAGTCGGTCATTTGGCCCCTTGAATCTGCTCTGCTATTCAATAAGCTCATGGTTGATTGTGTCCTCAGGGAGGAAAAGTGAGGACTGCAGATGCTGGAGAGCTCATTCCTGATGAAGGGTTTATGTCTGAAACGTCAGTTTTCCTGTTCCTTGGATGCTGCCTGACCGACTGTGCTTTTCCAGCACCACACTCTTTGAGTGTGTCCCCAGCTCCACTTTTGTGCCTGAATCACCCAGCATAACCTTTCTCTTAGATACAGTACTGTACCAAAATCTGTGTACAACATAAGAGAGAGAAGCTATTTCCTCTGACACAGCTTAGAAAACAAAAGGACAAATCTTTAATATACAGTTAATACAGATCAGTTCCAGTTTAAGTGTACAGACCAGATCTGCAAATTCACTTGTGCTGCTATAAAATTACACAGATTGGTGATTGTTGAGTCAGAAGATGTTTGCTTCTAATGGATAAATCCTTATCAAAGTCTAGTAAGATTGGCTCCAGTTATACCCTTCCCTGAATGGCTTTCTGGATTAAAATAAACCATTCATGGGGTCAATGGTGGGCAGGTTGTTGGAGAGAATCCTCAGGGACAGTATTTGTATGGTTTTGGAAAGGCAAGGACTGATAAGGGATTGTCAAAATGGCTTTGTGTGAGGGAAATCATGTCTCACTAACTTGATTTGAGTTTTTTTGAAGGAGGATTGATGACAGCAGAGTGGTGGACGTGATCTATATAGACTTCAGTAAGGCATTCGACAAGGCTCCTCGTGGTTGACTGATTACAAGTTTAGATCACATGGGACCATTTGGGTACAGAACTGGCCTAACAGTAGAAAACAGAGGGTAGTGGTGGAGGGTTGCTTTTCAGACTGGAGGCCTGTGACTAGCAGTGTGCCACAAAAATCGGTGTTGGGCCCACTACTTTTCATCATTTATATAAATGATTTGGATGTGAACATAGGAAGTACAGTTAGTAGGTTTGCAGATGACTCCAAAAAGGAGGTTTGGTGGACAGCAAAGAAGGTTTTCTCACAGTACAATGGGACCTTGATCAGATGGGCCAATTGACTGAAGAGTGGCAGATAGAGTTTAATTTAGATAAATGTGAGATGCTGCATTTTGGAAAGGCAAATCAGGATAGGACTTATACACTTAATGGTAAGGTCCTGAGGAGTGTTACTGAACAAAGAGACCTTGAAGTGCAGGTTCACAGATCCTTGAAAGTGGAGACGCAATTAGAAAGGATAGTGAAGAAGTTTGGTATGCTTGCCTTTATTGGTCAGTGCATTGAGTATAGGAGTTGGGAGATTGTGTTGCGGCTGTACAGGACATTGGTTAGGCCAATTTTGGAATACTGTGTGCAATTAAGACCTTAACGTATAGGAGTGGAAGTAAGGCCATTTGGCCCATCAAGTCCACTCTGCCATTCAATCATGGCTGATGGGCATTTCAATGCCACTTACCTGCACTCTCCCCAAATCTCTCAATTCCTTGCGAGATTAAGAATTTATCAATCTCTGCCTTGAAAACATTTTACATCCTGGCCTCCCACTGCGCTCCGTGGCAATGAATTCCACAGGCCCATCATTCTCTGGCTGAAGAAATGTCTCCTCATTTCTGTTTTAAACTGACCCCCTCTAATTCTAAGGCTGTGCCCACGGGTCCTAGTATCCCCACCTAATGGAAATAAATTCCCAGCGTCCACCCTTTCTAAGCCATGCATTATCTTGTAAGTTTCTATTAGATCTCCTCTCAACCTTCTAAACTCGAATGAATACAATCCCACCTGGTCTCTCTGCCAATAGGAAGCATGTTGTGGAACTTGAACTGATTCAGAAAAGATTTATAGGGATATAGCAAGGGTTGGAGGATTTGAGCTATAGGGAGAGGCTGAATAGACTGACGCTATTTTCTCTGCAGCGAAAAGGCTAAGGGGTGACCTTATAGTGGTTTATAAAATCATGAGGCACATGGATATGGTAAATAGACAAGATCTTTTTTCTGGTGTGGGGGAGTCCAAGACTAGAGGGCATAGGTTTAAGGCGAGATAGGAAAGATTTAAAAGGGACCTAAGGGACAACCTTTTCATGCACAGGGTAGTGCGTGTATGGATTGAGCTGCCAGAGGAAGTGGCGAAGGCTGTTACAATTACAATATTTAAAAGGCATCTGGATGGGCATATGAATGGGAAGGGTTTAGAAAGGTATGAGCCAAATGCTGACAAAAGGGACTAGATTAATTTAGGATATGCACGAGTTAGACTGAGAGGTCTGTTTCTATGCTGTACGGCTCTATAAATCTATGACTAAGTCAGGATTAATTTCTTTGTGCAAAGTGCAGAAATAAGGAATTTTCTATTCCCTAAGAGGAGTGGTTGGGGCTTTGACATAAGATGTGAAAACTGGGATTGATCAATTTCTGTTAAGTAAGGTGGGGGTAAAGGGGTTCAATTAATTTGGGAGAGATCAGCCATGATCTAATAGATTGTCGGAACAGACTTGAGCAGTTGAATGACCTCGTCCTGCTCCTAAGTCGCTACATTAATAATAGGGAGGAGTTTGCTACCAAAATGGCGATAACCTTACTGCAGCACCCTTGAGTCCCAATGTCTCCACAGCAAGGCAGACAACTGAGAAGGAAAGGAAAAGGGAGCAATATCTCCCCCTCAGCCCCTCTTTCTCATGGGATTTCCTGCCTTGTGTGCCTAAATTTCTGCTAGTCAAGAGTTGGTCTGTTCACTCATGTGAAGGCTGATGGCAGAGACCTGTGACTGCCAATAGAAGTCACCCTTGATTCGAGGGACAACTGATAGAGATAATATTGATATGTATCAACCAATTCAGGAAAATAAGCCAAACAAAGAATTGGTCAAAGATAATACTTGACAAGGAGGTACAGGGAGCTAGTTGTCTGAGAGTTCTGACATTTGAGTGAATTAAATCTCTTATGCTCACTAATGTTCCTTCTGCAGATAAAGTGCAGCACATTATGAGGACGCTTGGTGAATATCATGTTAATTTATTGTCCTGCCTCCTTTACTTGAAATTCTGCAAACCTGTCCAAATCCCACAGAGCTGCAAAGCAAGTACCCTACCCCTTTTACAGGAGAAATGTCATCCCTACATAGTCCCAGGCCAGATGATTTGAAAGTTCATCAGCCACAATTCAATGCCCATGCTCCAAGCTCCAAAGGATTCTCTAAACCTGTCCTTTAACCTCCCTCTCACAGGTGCTTAGTCACAAGCTCCAAGACAGGAAGAGGGCCAGGCTTCAATCACCCCAAATGTTGATCTGAATCAGACCAGAATGACTGTGGACAATATTTTTTCTGCCTGAAACACAACAGATATAGGAATTGCTCCTTTATTAAATGGGGTAAAAACAATGACTGCAGATGCTGGAAACCAGATTCTGGATTAGTGGTGCTGGAAGAGCACAGCAGTTCAGGCAGCATCCAAGGAGCAGCAAAATCGATGGTTCGGGCAAAAGCCCTTCCTCAGCCCTTTATTAAATGGACTGATCTCTTTCCATCTGTACGCCCATTGTGAGTGAGAACAGACATAAAAGAAAGCACATTTATTTTACTGTAGCATAGTCCACCTAGAGTAAGCCTCAAATTACAATCTGACAAAATGAGGTATTTCCCTTTCAGATGCTGTTGTGTTTGCCAGAACTTAGTTTTCTCATTTTAAATTTGCAACTTTTATTTTTCCTCATACCTCAAATTTTTCTTTTCTCATCTTTGTTCAATCTTTGAGAAAATTTGCAAGGAAAACTGTCATCATTGATCTCTCTTTTATTTAGTAAAGAGAAAGTAGTTTAAATACCCCTAAAAAGGGAACACTCAACATGAGGGTGTTTATTATTTGCAAGGTTTGTGAAGGTTTGTATTATTTATTATTTATTCACAGGACGTGGGTGTCACTGACAGGCCCACCCCTACACTAACTGACTCGGATCCAAGAAAAGTTGAAATCAATGCAGTAATTAATTTCTTGCAAATAAATGTGGACTCTCTAGTTTAAGGTTGTGGAAATGCAGCAGCTACTATGCCACTTTGGAAAACATGCAATGGATGCTATTGTGATGAATATTGTCAATTGTTAAAATTAAATCTGACATTGAGATCTGAGATGCAGTTAATAGAACTGGAACTGCCTGATTAAAATTATCTTATTTTGAGCATATAATATAGAAACACATTAGTTATCACCTCGCTCGTCTGTAAAAGATTTATTAAAAGTGATGCTTTTGTTTGAGTAGACTTATATGTCGGTTATTTTGATTAAGATTGCCAACTTAAGCCTGTTGTCTCTGTGTCAATTTAAGTAATATAGTGCCTAGTGACTTAATGCAGTCCTTATTGTGTTGTGGTTTAAGTTAAACAGAAAGTTGATAATTATTGAGGGATGTTGATGAATTCTTCTAATATTGCTTCTGTGTGAGCTCAATATTCTATATGTCAAAACGGTTAACAGAAAGTAATGTTACTATGTGATAACATCAGCTCAGAATGGAGTGGGTGAGACTGAAAATTTAGTTTCCAAACATCAATGAGGTATATTCTAAACCCACAACCTCTACCATCGAGATATATAGGAACACCACTATCTACAAGTTCCCCTCCAAGTCACTCAACAACCTGTTTTAGAAATATATCATTTGGAAATGTAACACCGTTCTTTCAGTGTCACTGGGGAAAAGGCAGGAATAATGGACTGCATTGGATGATCGTACTGAATGGTGGAGCAGGCGCAAAGGGCTGAATTGGCTACTCCTGCTCCTACTTTCTATGTTTCTTTGAGTTCCTTGAACATTGTTGGAACAAAAACGTTGCAGCCAATTCAAGCACAGCAATTTCTCACAAACATCAATCAATGATCAGATAATCTGATTTGGGGGCTGAAGGGTTTAGAGGCCCCAATCACTGAAAGATCTCCCCAATCCTCGCTGAAATAAACACTACAAAATCTGTTATATCTGTTCAGGGACAGATAGGGAGGGCCCTGGTTTAATGTCTCATTTAAAAGGGCATTGTCCAGAACATAGCAGCTGTCTACTGACTTTGATGGATAGATGTGGAATGTCAAGTAGGGGCAGGAGAGAAGTAAAATTTTTAAGGGACACTACCTGGAACCTCTGTCGCACACACCAAGAATGGCCACTTGTGTGAGGCAGCAATGCCAGAGAAACTCCATCGAGAATTATTCAGATCTAAAGAACCAAATATGTTGAGGGTGGGGGTGAGCAATAACTAGACAGACTTCATCAGGGTAATGCTTAGACAGAGGAAGAGAAATTACAATATTAAGTCATGAAGTGTTTTAAAAGGCTGGTCATGGCATTACTTCAGTAGTTTCCTCATTTCCCCTTCCCCCACATCACCCTAGTTCCAAACTTCCAGCTCAGCACTGTCCCCATGACTTGCCCTATCTGCCTATCTTCCTTTCCACCTAACCACTCCACCCTCCCACCGCCCCACTCACCTATTGTACTCTATGCTACTTTCTCCCCACCCCCACCCTCCTCTCACTTATCTCTCCACCCTTCAGGCTCTCTGCCTTTATTTCTGATGAAGGGCTTTTGCCCAAAACGTCGATCTTACTGCTCCTCGGATGCTGCCTGAACTGCTGTGCTCTTCCAGCACCACTAATCCATTGCTCAACTCCAGCCTCCCCACTACTCTTGACCCCTCAAATTTGCCTACCGGACAAACATTTCCACGTCAGATGCCATATCACTTGCCCTTCACTCCTCTCTAGAACATCTTGACACGAAGAACAGCTATGTAAGAATCCTACTCATTGACTACCGTTCAGCCTTCATCCTTCAACACTATTATCCCTTTGAGACGGATTACTAAACTTAGTGATCTCGGACTAAGCCCCACTCTCTGCAATTGAATCCTCAGTTTCCTGACCCACAGGCCACAATCAATGAAGATTGGGGACAATATTTCATCCTCATTAACAATCAACACTGGAGCCCCCAGGGATGTGTACTCAGCCCTCCACTGTACTTACTGTATACCAATCACTGCGCCACCAAATACCAGTCTAATGCCATTTACAAGTTCGCTGATGACACCACCATAGTTGGTTGAATCTCAGATGGCGACGAAACAGACTACAGATGGGAGGTGCACTGAAAAATGGTGCACTGAAAACAACCTAGGTCTCAGTGCTGGCAAAACCAAGGAACTCATTATTGACTTTTGGCGGGATGTTACTCATGCCTTCCTACACATTAACAGCACAGAGGTGGAATGAATGGAGAGTGTCAATCTCCTGGGAGCGGTCATTCCCAAGAAGCTTTCTTGGACTCTTCATATAGACGCACTGGTTACAAAGGTCCAACAACATCTCTTCTTCCTCAGGCAGCTGAGGAAAGTTGGCATGACGGCGAATACGCTTAACAACTTTTATAGGTACGCCATCGAGTGCATTCTGTCTGGATGTATCACTACCTGGTATGGCAACTGTACCATTCAAGATCAGAGATGGTTACAGAGAGTGGTGAACTTGGCCCAGACAATCACAAATTGTCAACTTCCTATGTATAGAATCCATCTGCCAGGCTCGCTGTCAAGGAAAGGCCGCCAGCATTCTCAAAGATCCATCCCAACCTGGCAATGTTTTTCTACAACCTCTACCATTGGGGAGAAGGTACAGAAGCCTGAACACATGCACCAGCCAGTTTCAAAACAGTTTCTACCCTACTGTTGTTAGAATACTGAATGGACTCACAAACTCTTAACATTCCCTTGTACCTGTGTTTTTGTTTTTGCTGCTATTTCCCTATTATTTACTTATCTATGCTACTTAACTATGTGATCTGCCTGTATTGCTCTCAAGACAAAGCTTTTCACTGTGCCTCGGTACACAAGACAATAAATTCAATTCAATTCAATTCAATTCGGTGTAAGGTGAAATCACAGATATATATACATACACACACACACAGATACAAACATACAAAGTCATATACACACACACAGATACACAGAAACATACAGACACAATCACAGAAAGAAAAACAAAAAAAATGCACATACAGGTAGACCTACTCCCAATTAGTCCCATAGCAAGTTAATGTCCATTGCTTCGCACTGAGTCCTTAACCTCCATTTAGGAAGGACGACTAGCCTCCATGAGCGGACAGCCAATCAAATGGTTGGCAGTACCCTGGTTCCAGCAGTTCCACTGAGTGTACTGGCCACTGCTGAGACTATAGCCAGTCCATACCAAGATCCACCTCTGCTACTATGTGGAAGGTGAGTGGGGGAAGGAAGAGATTGAAAGATAGAAGGCAAGTTGCATACGGGTGGGGTGATGAAATGCAGGGGTTATCAAAGCATGGGCGGTGTAGGGGGGTTGCAGTCTGATGTAAAAGAAATGTGCACACATCCCTACTTCCTGCCACATGCCCAGGAAAGACTCACTTGCTGGATTTGCCACCTGGCAGAGGAAATTGAACATTTAAGAGCCTCAACGGGAACAAGAATGGGCTTAATAACCAATTACTCACAGAATTTAGACCGACAGGAACCTGAGGCATTTTATGCTCCCAAACTCATCTGAAGGAAGCCCATAGAGTAATTATGGTCCAGAAAGAGGGCATCCAGCCCAACACGTCTGTGCCAGCTCTCTGTCAATCAATCCAATCTCATGCTATCATCTCATCCTCCCCAATCTATTCCTGTTGGCCCTGCACATTTAATTCCTCAAGTGCCCATTCAATTATTTTCTCAGAATCATTTATCACTTCCACCCCCACACGCATCATGGGCAGTGAGTTCCAGTTCATTACCACACTCTACATAAAAATGTTCTCCTTCACATTCCCCACCCCCCCCATGCCCTCTCTTGTCCAAATCAGCACAGATTTGGCATCAAACCTAGCAGCTTCCTGCTTTATGGGACTTACGCTTTTCCGCTTTAAACTAGTTGCCAAGGCAGAGGCAACGTCTGACTCTGATATTCAGGGTACTTCCAACCATAAACTGTGCTATTACCAACCAGAACCACCGGTTCTCAGCGTTTATAGTTCTTCAGTTTTCATGAAGACAAGAGATCAAACAGCAGGAGGGACATTAAGTTGTGCTGCAAACACCACATGGGTTTCTGTACAGCTTCAGGCATTTGATTTGTTGAAACTTGTTTGTAGATTTAGAACATTAACTAGGTCAAACAGAAAACATCTTTGCTGCAAAATTCCCAGTTAATAATAATGAGGAAGATTTATTCCCACTGTTTAAAACCTGGCGATTACAAGGCAAAAGCAGCATGCTCTTTTAAAAAGTACTTTTTTCTCTCTGCTCTAGCTGATATCAGAACTGAAAGGTTATACCGAGCAAGGGAAAGAGGACGGAGCTTTCTGTTCTGGAAAACAGAACGCTGCTGCAGGACTGGGGGAGGGAAATAGGGACTTTATAGTGTTTAGTTAGATTTATTGATTGGGAAGGTGTTACCATTTGTGGTGGAACTAAGGATCTTAAATATAAGTAAAGTCGCTATCATCCTACCAGACTTTATTGTCATTTCAGAGACAACTGGTGATGATTTAACCTGAGGATCTCCACACTTCAGATGAGAGGTGAAATTGAGAAGGACAGGTTTTCATAGTAATCTCAACCAGTGTCAGAATTGAACAATACTGCTGGCCTCACTCTGCATCACAGACTAGCCATTCGGCCAACTTAGATAACCAACTCAAAGTTCACTAATAAAGCCAATCATAAATTCAGGAGAACAGCTTCTTCCCACTGTTATTAGGCTTCTGAATGGACCTTTCAAACTTAATATTGATCTCGCTCTTTCTGCACTGTCTCTGCAGCCATAACATTGTATTCCTTGCTCTGCTCTATAACCCTTATGCACTTTGTATGGTATGATCTGGGTGCACTGCATGCAGAACACAACTTTTCACTGTACCTAGGTACATGTGACAATAATAAATCAAATTAGAGTAGCAGGGATGGGAAATTTGTTCTGAATTAAATGACACAAATGCACTGAAGGCAGAGCTTCCCAAGCATTTCCTCACCACATTTCAGAATTTGGAAATTCTCACAAGGCTCTCAGCAAAATCTGAGAGAGCACGATACAAGGTATATATATATGGCACATGGCAACCCCAAGAATCTCAGCTTGCAACCCCATTTGGAGTCCCAAATGCCATGACAGGAAGCTCTGATTTATTGAGATGCTGGATAAAATGGATGGGAGAAGACTTGTATGCAGTAGAAGGAACAGCTGGGCAAAAGAGTCTGTACATTCAACACAATCGAGATGAAGACTGTTAAGTGCTGGGAATGCTAGAATTTCAAATTTTATGTTTGACTGTAAGAATGTCCAGGCCTGGTACACAACTGGGCATAACAGGCCAGTTTGGCTATAAAATGGCATGAGGAGCTCAATGGCTGAGTTCTGCTCTGTATAGGTCATTCAAGAGGGCAGACAGGACGCCACATTACTATCCCATTTGCAAATAGCACTAACAACTGAGTAACACTCCTCCTATACTGCACAGCACACGAAAAGTATATGCTCAATTCTCTAGAGTTGAACTTGAACCCCCAGCATTCTAACACCGAGGTAGGAGTGTGACCAACTTAGCTAGAGCAAACATGCAACTGCAAGGAATAGCAGCAGGAATAGTCCATTCAGCCCTTCGAGCCTGCTCCACCCTTCAATATGGTCATGACTGATCTACGGGCAATTTAGCATGACCAATTTACCTAACCTGCACATTTTTGGACTGTGGGAGGAAACCGGAGCACCCGGAGGAAACCCACGCAGATTCGTTGAGAATGTGCAAACTCCACAGACAGTTGCCTGAGACGGGGATTGAACCCGGGTCTCTGAACAGGTTGATGATAAATATCTATAGGGATACCATTGCTCCTGGGCAGATCAAGATACGTGTGTAATTCTCCTGTCAGTTATTGATGCAACAACTATGGCTTATTTTTACACAATATGATTTGGCTTTTGTTAACTACCCTCTTCAAACTGTGTTTTGTTACAGAAATCACTCTAATCAGGGGATGTTGCTGTATTTTCAGTCATGAGTTCTGTTTGCTGTAGTTCGTCGAGACTCCTTCTAAGTAGAAACTGTAGATTTTTTAGTGCAGTTCATTCCCTAAGCAGATTCTGTTTGCTGTAATTCATACAAACTTCTTCTAAGTAGACTCTGTCAATTATTTGGTGCAGTACATTCTCTATGCTTGCTGGGTAAAGCAGCCCACCAGTGAAGTAGACTGTTTTCTAAGAGTTCTGTTGAAAGTCCTACAATACCTCCAACTCATCAGCTTATGTAGTGGCTGTCAATACTCCCTCTGGAACTTGTTCACTCTTCTTGTCTTGCTTCCAATGAATACATTATTTTAAGAGACATTTATTTGAGTCTGTACTTTCATATCTTGGGGTTCATCAGACTCTGCACGAAAGTAGGCATGGGGGATTCGCTGGCAGTGCTGACAAGCCATCTCTGACATTCTGCCAACCACTGCATTAGGTACACCTGCCTGACAACAGCCAAGGATTGCTAGGGCTTTGTCATTGTGAATCGAGAGTTAAACCCCAACACAGAGAGATACCAGTCAAAGTCATAAGTACCTCCTGCAAGATAGCAATAATTTATTAAAATGATACCCAGAAAGCCGTAGAAATTGCCATAGATCAAATAAAATCTAAAAGTTCAGCATGTGGACTGTGTTGTATGAATACCAAAATGACAGAAGCAAGGTCAGTTGAGGCATTATATCTGAAGAATCAAAAGTGATGACTGAAGTATATGGTGTCACACTAGAACAGGAAGATATAATTGTGAAGTCACCACAGTCCCCGAGGACCACAGGGCTGCTCTGTCATTAAGAGAGAGACGACTGGTGGTGGTTTAACTTGAGAGTTACCACAATCCAGGTGAAGAGAGAGGTTAAAAAAGAGAGTCCTTCATGGTAACTTCAGCCAGTGTAGGAATTGACACTGGTCCTGTCACTTTGCATTACAAAATAGCCATCCAGACAACTTAGCTACTGAGGACAGAGGATGGTATGCCAAAGTCAGAAGAAGGATGGAGATAGCCCGAGTAATTTTGTGAAGATGAAGGGTATGTTAACAACAAGACTCTAGTTTGTAACAAAAGAAAAGCGCTCATAAGATGCTACATTCTATCAACTTTTCTATCCGTCTTAAAAACTTATTCAGGACATTAATGTCCGTGGAAGTAAGGTCTGTGAAATGTGGATGCTACATCATATGCTAAAAATATATCATTTTAATTCCTTCATTCACGGAACATGGCTTTGCTGGCTGGGCCAGCATTTATTGGCCATACCTACTTGCATTGGAGAGGATGGTGGTGAGCTGCATTCTTACTGAACATAGGCTGTTAGTGAGGGAATTCCAGGATTTTGATGCAATAAGACTGAAGGAACAGCAATATATTTCCAACGCAGGATGGTGAATGGCTTGGAGAGTAACTTGCAGGGAGTAGTGTCCCATTAACCTATTATCCTTGTTCATCCGGGAGTGGAGTTTGTGGGCTTGGAAGGTGCTGTCTAAGGACTGTAGGTGAGTTGTTCCAGTGCACCTTGTAGATGGTACACATTACTGCTACTGAGTGTCACAGTGGAGGAAGTGAATGTTGGAATCAGTGAATGTGATGACAATCAAGCAGGCTGCTTTGTCCTGGATGATGTCAAGCTTCTTCGGTTTTGTTGGAGCTGCTTTTGTACATGGACTGCTTCAGTATCTGAGGAGTCGTGAATTGTGCTGAATATTGTGCAGTCATCAGTGAGCCTGCCCAATTCTAATCTCACAATGGACAGAAGGTCACTGATGAAGTAGCCAAAGATCGATGGGCCTAGGACACTACCTTGAGAAACTCCTGCAGTGATATAGACCAGAAGGGGATTGAAGAGGTTCTTGAAATTGCAGTAGCAAAATGAGAAGTCATTGGGGAGGGCAGAGAGACTATTAATAATTTCAAAATTGGATGGGCACTTGAGGGAGAGACTTGCTTTATAATGCCTATCATGAGGACCAGATACCTTAAAGGTCTTCACAGCCAAGAAGTACACTCACTGTTGTAACTTAAAAGAGGTGGGAGCCAGCGTATGCACAGCAAACTGCCACTTGTTGCTGGATCCACATCTTAGCTTCTCCCCCTAAAACAAGCACTTACACCACACAGATTGCAGTGGATCAAGAAGGTGGCTTGCCACCTACTTCTCAGGAGGCAGTTAGGGACAGGCAACAAATCTGGACCAGGCAAAATGTACACATTCTGTGAATGAAGTGGGTCATTCGGTGTAAAATGTGAATGAGCTGTCCAACTGTTCTGCTCATTTACCCCACAGTCCTACAAGATTTCCCCGTTCAAGCTAATACTCTTTTGAAAGTTACTGTGAAATCTGCCTCGTCACTTTCTCCATTCTAAGTCCTAACAACTCTGTGCGTTAAACAGGTTTCTGCTTGCGGTTTTGGTTCTTTTGTCAATCACCCCAAGTCTATGTTCCCTGGTTACTGCTGCTTCTGCAAACAGATTCTCCTTATTCCATCACTTACCGTATTTTTAAACTCTCGTTAAATCTCTCCTTCGGCTTTTATGTTGGAGGAAAACAGGGGACAGAAAATACGCCTGTCTGTGATTGTGTGATGCATGTTGAGGTCGATCAGCCTCAAGAAGACTTGCCGATCCGGTGAACACTGTAATTAGAGGCCGCCTGCAGTGGAAAACTGACTCCATTCTGATTCGTAGAGGGGGCGGGGAGAGGAACGAGCACAAGATTTGAAGCAATGAAAACTTACATTGATATAGCGCCTCTCACAACCTCAGAATGACTGCAAAGTGAAACAAACACATAGTGCTAGGGAAATTCAGCAGGATCTGTGTAAGGAGAAACAGAGTTTACGCTTCCGAGTCCCAGGACCCTGGGAACGCACGAATGCACAGCAAGCTCCCACGAACATCAAGTACGAAAACTGACCATTCACATCTGTTTTCTTGTTAAGTATTGAGGTATAAATATTAGCAAAGACTCCAGGGAGAACTCCCCTGCTCTTCCTTGGAAATAAGAAGAGTGGGCGTCTGAATTCTATAATGAAAATTAAAACAAAAGCTTCTTCTGTAGACGAGGAGCAAGGTCGCTGTCTTTTTTATTGAGTAACTTGATGCGTTTTGTTTAATTTTTAACCACAGCTAAGTTAATTCCTCTATTATTTTGCTGGTGCCGTAAACTTACAAGAGAGCCATGCATCTAAATCTCTGGGAATGAGATCTCATATTACGCCGTGCGGTTCCCCAGAGTAATCTGTGTGCGGAAGCCGTGACACCGCCATCAATAGCTGTGGCTGGGGAGTTGACATGGAGCCCAGGGCTGCGGGGAGGGGAAATGGAGTGACAGAGAACGGCAGGACCATCGCTTATAAAAAGTGACAAGCGTTTTGCCATTGGTATCATGAGCCTCTCAGGGAAACAACACACACACACAAAATGCCGTTCCCCCAGTTGCTCTGCCAGAATGAGGCAGTCGCAATGACTTAATTAGCCGAGTCTTGTCGCCTTTGCCGTTTGCTCTCGCTGTCTGCACAAAACAAACTAGTCTCCCGGGGCGGGGAGCTAATAGTTTTAACTTTTTCATCTGTTCCTGGCATTACTGGTTCCCCAAATGAGATCAAATGGACTGCTACGGAATTTACCAGATCTCCTCAATTAGGACACAAATAGGTACTCACACAGACACACATGCATTCAGACATACACACTCAGACATATTCAGAGGTGCAGACACAGAAAGCCACAGACATATAACACACATAGTCACAGACAAACCTACAGACCATACCAAACAAGCACATAGAAATGCCATTACCCAAACACACAAAGACACAGACATACAGTGACATGCACAGACAAACGCCAGCGTTCAGAGGCACAGTATATACACAAAGTCACATAGACACAACGTAATTTGGAGATGCCGGTGTTGGACTGGGGCGTACACAGTTAAAAATCACACAACACCAGGTTATAGTCCAACAGGTTTAATTGGAAACACACTAGCTTTCGGAGTGACGCTCCTTCATCAGGTGATTGTGGAGGGCTCGATCGTAACACAAATTTATAGCAAAAATTTGCAGTGTGATGTAACTGAAATTATACATTGAAAAACATTTCAATGTATAATTTCAGTTACATCACACTGCAAATTTTTGCTATAAATTCTGTGTTACGATCGAACCCTCCACAATCACCTGATGAAGGAGCGTCACTCCGAAAGCTAGTGTGCTTCCAATTAAACCTGTTGGACTATAACCTGGTGTTGTGTGATTTTTAACTGTAGACACAACATAGACATAAACACACACATATAGCCACAGACAGAATTGAATTGAATTTATTGTCACATATACCTAGGCACAGTGAAAAGCTTTGTCTTGCGAGCAATATAGGCAGATCACATAGTTAAATAGCATAGATAAGTAAATAATAGGTAAAAAGCAGCAAAACAAAAACATAGGTATAGGCAAATGCTAAGAGTTTGTGGGTCCATTCAGTATTCTAACAGTAGGGTAGAAACTGTTTCAAAACCGGCTGGCGTGTATGTTCAAGCTTCTGTACCTTCTCCCAGATGGTAGAGGTTGTAGAAAAACATTGTCAGGGTGGGATGGATCTTTGAGAATGCTGGTGGCCTTTCTTTGACAGTGGGCCTGGTAGATGGATTCTATAGATGGTAGGTTGACCTTTGTGATTGTCTGGGCTGAGTTCACCATTCACTGTAACCGTCTCCAATCTTGAACAGTACAGTTGCCATAGCAGGTAGTGAGTAAAAGGTGAGGTCTGCAGATGCTGGAGATCAGAGCTGAAAATGTGTTGCTGGTTAAAGCGCAGCAGGTCAGGCAGCACCCAAGGAACAGGAAATTCGACATTTCGGGCATAAGCCCTTCATCAGGAATGAGGAAAGTGTGTCCAGCAGACTAAGATAAAAGGTCGGGAGGAGGGACTTGGGAGAGGGGCGATGGAGATGTGATAGGTGGAAGGAGGTCAAGGTGAGGGTGATAGGTGGAGTGGGGTGGGGGGCGGAGAGGTCAGGAAGAAAATTGCAGGTTAGGAGGGCGGTGCTGAGTTCGAGGGAATTGACTGAGACAAGGTGGGGGGAGGGGAAATGAGGAAACTGGAGAAATCTGAGTTCATCCCTTGTGGTTGGAGGGTTCCTAGGCGGAAGATGAGGCGCTCTTCCTCCAACCGTCGTGTTGTTATGTTCTGGCGATGGAGGAGTCCAAGGACCTGCATGTCCTTGGTGGAGTGGGAGGGAGAGTTAAAGTGTTGAGCCACAGGGTGGTTGGGTTGGTTGGTCCGGGCGTCCCAGAGGTGTTCCCTGAAGCGTTCCGCAAGTAGGCGGCCCGTCTCCCCAATATAGAGGAGGCCACATCAGGTGCAGCGGATGCAATAGATGATGTGTGTGGAGGTGCAGGTGAATTTGTGGCGGATATGGAAAGATCCCTTGGGGCCTTGGAGAGAGGTAAGGGAGGAGGTGTGGGCGCAAGTTTTGCATTTCCTGAGGTTGCAGGAGAAGGTGCCGGGATTGAAGGTTGGGTTGGTGGGGGGTGTGGACCTGACGAGGGAGTCACAAAGGGAGTGGTCTTTGCGGAACGCTGATAGGGGAGGGAAGGGAAATATATCCCTGGTGGTGGGGTCCATTTGGAGGTGGCGGAAATGACGGCGGATGATACGCTATATACGGAGGTTGGTGGGGTGGTAGGTGAGAACCAGTGGGGTTCTGTCCTGGTGGCGGTTGGAGGGGCGGGGCTCAAGGGCGGAGGAGCGGGAAGTGGAGGAGATGCGGTGGAGGGCATTGTCGATCACGTCTGGGGGGAATCTGCGGTCTTTGAAGAAGGAGGCCATCTGGGCTGTACGGTATTGGAACTGGTCCTCCTGGGAGCAGGTGCGACGGAGACGAAGGAATTCAGAATATGGGATGGCGTTTTTACAGGGGGCAGGGTGGGAGGAGGTGTAGCCCAGGTAGCTTTTGGGAGTCAGTCGGTTTATAGTAGATGTCTGTGTTGATTTGGTTGCCCGAGATAGAAATGGAAAGGTCTAGGAAGGGGAGGGAGGAGTCTGAGACGGTCCAGGTGAATTTGAGGTCGGGATGGAAGGTGTTGGTAAAGTTGATGAACTGTTCAACCTCCTCGTGGGAGGTAGTGATACATCCAGACAGAATGCTCTCGATGATGCACCTATAAAAGTTGTTAAGGGTATTCGCTGTCATGCCAAATTTCCTCAACTGCCTGAGGAAGAAGAGACGTTGTTGGGCCTTTGTTACCATCACGCCTCCACATGAAGAGACTTAAGAAAACATGTTGTGGACGACCACTCCCAGGACCTTGACACTCTCCACTTATTCCACCTCTGTGCTGCTAATGTGTAGGGGGGCATGAGTAACATCCCGCCGAAAGTCAACAATAAGCTCCTTAGTTTTGCCAGCACTGAGAGCTAGGTTGTTCTCAGTGCACCATTCTTCCAGGTCTACCACCTCCCATCTGTTGTCTGTTTTGTTGCCATCTGTGATTCGACTGATTATGGTGGTGTCATTAGTGAACTTGTAAATGGTATTAGTCTGGTATTTGGTGATGCAGTGATGGGTATATAGTGAGTACAGTACGTACTCCTGGAGTCTCCAGTGTTGAGTGTTAGTGAAGATGAAATCACCAGCATTCACATGTACAATATACAGACAGGCATAGATACAACACAAACACACAAAACAGAAAGACACATTGACACTCAGGGAGCTACACAAAGGCAGAAACATGCATCCACACAAACACATATACAGACATATAAACAAATACATATGCAGACATATATAAAACAGACAAAACACCCAGGGACAAAACCCACACAGCCCAACACATACGCGCAGACAAAAGATAAACACATACACACAGAAAAATTGTAATGAAGGAATTCAAACTGACTGGCATAGCAGTCCCAATGTTTTCAGAAGCCAAACAATGTCAGATTAACCTCAAGCATGCTTCAAGCAATAAAACACTGCACTGCATTTATAAACTGTCATACCTTTCTCTGTTTTATTGTTGATGAAACATTACTGTCAGACACAGGCCAGCAGGCACATTCACCTCACTTTCTACTCCTTAAAACTCATTAATGGTGTGTTTTCAATTTTAAATTTAATCGTTTAATTCAGCTTGTGCTGGGCTCTTCTTTCCATGAAACAACTACCCACCTGCATCCTACTCCCAGTTAATTTTCTTCTCTGTCCCTTCCCTCTGCAATTTCTTCCTGCTTTTCCCCAGTGGCATCACGGAGACTCCCTCAGCAGTGAGCATCAATGCAGCTGATGAGAATGGGGTAAAGAACCACGTGGTCTGCTGAGTAAATATCTACCCTTGTAGCATAAGATCAAAATAAACAGGAGCAGGATTGGGCCATTCAACCCATCCAACCATACTTCACCATTCAAAAAGATTCATTGATTTGATTTATGGCCTCAACTCCACTTTCTTGTCTGTGCCCAATAATCCTGAATTTATGCTGGAAATTAATAGACAAGATAAGCAGGTCTGACAGCATCTGTGGAAAGAGAAACTGAATTACCATTTCAAGTCCAGTGAGGTCTTATGATCTAAAGGAAAGTCAAACTCAACTCATAACGTTTACTCTGCTTCCCTCTCCACAGATGCTGCCAGACTTGAATTTCTTCAGCATTTCTATTTTCTTTTCAGATCTCCAGTATTTTGCTTTAACTAAAATTATAACCCCTTGTTCAGAACTCCCTCCCCAAAAATTTACCTAGTTCAGATTCATTCCTGTAAAGGATGCCAAACTATGGCAGGATTGGAAAATGAGAGCTTTGGATGGGTCAATGAGGGGTAACATGTGGATTACAGAAGTGGCTGAAATGAATGGCATTGAGTTTTGCATACAACTCATTCAGGTGTAGGTGTTCATTCCCACTTGCAGTGACTAAAAGTCACTGAAGTAACTTGCTAGTTTTTTTCAAAAAAATTGAATACATTCACCTTCAACATCTGCTTCAATTTCTAAGAAATAATATGGGTGTTGTAGGGAGGAGAGAGATGGGGGGGGGGGGGGGGGAGAGGACAGAGACAGAGAGACAAAGGGAGATACAGACAGTGAGACAGAGAAGCAGAGACCAAGAGACATTCAGGCTGAGGGGGAGAGAGACAGGGTCAGAGGGAAGGAACATCAAATGGGTGGTAGAGGGGGAAGAAACAGAGAAAAAGTTAGACAGAGACAAAGAGAGAGAGAGAGAGAGAGAAAGAAGTTAAATAGAGAACAGACAGACTGAGAGAAATAAAGACAGCCAGTGTCAAAGAGGGAAAGACACACACAGAGAAAATGAGAGACACTGTTAAGAGAGTAACAGATAGAGACAGATATCTACATACAGAGATAGATATATAGAGAAAGAAAGTTACACGGAGACAGAGAGAGACAGATTGAGAGATAGAGACAGACAGACAGACAGACAGATAGAGAGGGACACACATTGAGACAGACAGAGGGCTGGCTTCTCTCCAGTCTGCTTATTACTAATACACAGCTGCCTTTATGTGGTGCAGGATTTTCATCTGGGCCTTTAATCTGGGGAAAAAATAAAGAAATTGTGTCACAGTCATCAGCGCATCTAATGCGCTGGCTATTGAACTCCAACCCTCTTTTATTGCTCTTTCCAACTGGTTAATTTTCCAATTAATGGTGCAGTTGCTCTCTCTGTCTGCCCATCATTCACAATCCACAACTAGCGACGGAGGTTCAGGTGAGAAGGCTCAGGCAGCTTTGTTTCTCTTCTTGTCTCTTGTGCATTCCTGAACTTTCATCACAACACCATTAGTGGCCATGCCTTCAGCTCCCTGGGCTCCAAAGCTCTGGAATTGATCCCCTAAACTTCCCTGCCTCTCCTTTTTAAAATGCTTCTTAAAGCCTGCCTTTTTGACCATGCTCTAGAATCACTTTAAATGATTCAGTGTCAAATTTGGTTTGATAATGCTCCTGTGATGCACCTCAGCATGTTTTACCACCTGAAGGTGCTATATAAATGCACATTACAGCTCTTATTAGACCCCACCAAATTAAATGTCATGCTCCTCACTGGCTTCTCTCTATTCTTTTGATTCATTACACAGCATCTGTACTGAAGCAATGCCCCAAAGGTATTCCATCTGCCACAAAGTGCTCTTACAGCACTTCAAACTCCTGTAGATTATGGATCTAGTTGTGACAGTAATTTTCCCAGGCTGCATATAGATTATTGAGTAATTTCCCCCTCCCCGTCAATCTTGTAGCGCTACTTGTAATAGAATTCCTGCAGTTCAGTGGAGGCTTTTAAAATAAACTCTCGAGACTGCTGTAGTGAACTGGTTAAATAGACTGTAGGCTACTTGCTGTAGGACCATAAGATATAGGAGAAGAAGCAGGCCACTCAACGAGATCATGCCTAATCTGATCATTCTCAATTCCATTTTCCTGCCTTTTCCCCACAATTCCCGATTCCCTTATTGATTAAAAATCTGTCACTGACTTGAATATACTTAATGATAAGACCAGAAGATATATGTGCAGAAGAATGCCATTCACCTATTGAATCTGCTCATCCAAAAGCAAAACACACTGCAGGAGTAGGTGTGACTTAAATTCAAGGACATAACTACTGTGTCACAAGGCCCCCTAAAACCCACCAGTTTATGTGGTTGTATTTGAACTTGCATCCCCAGAACATTAATCCGGAGCTTCAGATTACTAGCCCAACAACATAATCACTATGGACTATACCACTACCTCTCCCAAAAAGCATACTGATTCTTTGGACTGTAGACTGTTTGTTGAGGTGTGTTGCTGAAATAGACTCTGTAGACTGTTTGCTATAGTGGTTGGTTAAATGCTCTATTTGCTGAAAAATAAATATTCTTTGTCAGAAAACAGACTCTTGGCAGAAAGTCTTGTTGTAAATCCAAACACATTTCCAATTCATTGACTGACTCAGTTCACCAGTAGATACTCTGGCGTCTTACACGGTAGAAGATTTCTCTTTTTAGTCAAGCAAAGCTGTAAGGATATATGCAGAGAAATGAAAAACAAACTGATGGAAAACAAAATGAGCATTTGAGAACTTGGAAATCTGGGAACTAGGAACCAAGCTTCAATCTCTCGGCTGAAAGTTTCCTCTAGTTGCTGGGTACAAAGGGGTTACACACGTCTCAAACATTCCTAATATTGTGGGCAGGGACTCTTAGCGGTAAAATGATCTCAAGAGTTAGCCAAGATAATGACTTTAACTCAGAGATATAAGGTTATAGAGACATGGAGAATATTACAGCCCAGAAGGAGGTAGTTCAACCAATTATAGTCTGGACAAACTAAGAAGAAGCCATCCAGCCCAATCCCAGCTTCTAGCTCTTGGCCCATATCCCCCTCCCTTGTCACCTGTGGTACTTCAAGTTCATGTTTTAAACTAGTGTTTCTATCAATGACCACTTTTTTGGATAGTGAGGTCCCTTTGACTGAAAAAAATTAATTCCCTCAGATCTTTCTACAAATCACTTTAAATTTATACTCCTGGTTATTGACCAAGCAGACCCTGTAGATCTCTGCCTGAAAAGAGGATCTCCCATTGGTCCATACAACATGGTGAGCAGCAGAGAACATGAATCTTTATAACAGTTGTACACATGGATATCAATCTGACCAATTAAATTTCAGTTTTCGATGACTCTCTGATGCTGCAGTTGTGAGGTTTCAACAATGAATTCAATCAATTCCCATGGTGTCAACCCAATCCACAGGAATCAGGAGAAAGTGCAGGCCATTCAATCCTTTGAGTCTGCTCCATCATTTAAATAAGATCATGGATGATCTTTGACCTCAATGATATTTTACCCACAGCCCCCATTTCCCTTAATATGTTTAATGGTCAGAAATCTATCAATTACTGTTTTGAACATACTCGATGACTAAACATTCACAGTCCTCTAAATGAAGAAATTCCTCCTCACTTGAATTCTCAATGGCCAAACACTTTTTCTAGTACTGGTCTCCTGGTTGTAGGCCATCTCCCACCCCAGGCCAGGGAGAAATATTCTTTCTGCACAGAAACACAGAAAATAGGAGCAGGAGAAAACCATTTGGCCCTTTGAGCCTGTTCCACCATTCAATATAATCATAGCTGATCATCCAACTCAGAATCTTGTTCCTGCTTTCTCCTTATACCTTTGATCCCTGTAGCTCTTTAAGCACTATACCTAATGCCTGCTTGAAAATGTTTTGGCCTCAACCACTTTCTGTTGCAGAGAATCTCACAGGCTCATCACTCTCTGGGTAAAGAAATGTCTCCTCATCTCAGTCCTGAATGGCCCACCCTCATATCCTTACACTGTAACCCATGATTCTGAATTCCCCAGTCATTGGGAACATCCTTCCTGCATTTATCTTGTCTAGTCCCATTAGACTTTCATAGGTTTCCATACAATCTATCTGTCAAGCCTCTGCACCAATTTTATATGCTCCAATGAGAGTACCACTTCAAAGCTCTATAGAATATAGGCCCAGCTCTCCCCATAGGAAAGTCCTGACATCCCAGGGATCAGTCTAGTGAACCTTTATTGCAAACTAAGGTCACCATAGTTCCACTCTGTTATTAGAGTGAAGTGAGTATCAGGAATAAGTAGGTAGGACCTTCACGGTAACCTCAGCCAGTATAGGAATTGAACTCATGCTATTCGCATCACATCCTTTCCATTCTTTGTAACCTCCTCCAGCTTCGCATCCCTCCAAGATACCTGAACTCCTCCACTTTTGTTCTCTTGAGCATTCCTGGTTTTTAGTTGCTCTGCCACTGAACGCCATACCTTCAGGTGTAGTTTGAAACTCTGGAATTCCTTCCCTAAATCTTGCAGCCTCTCTCTTTCTTGCTTTAAGACACTGGTTAAAATCTAATGATTCTTTATGATAGCAGTCAAAAATAAACTCACAGCAACTTCTTTAGGCAATGTATCAAAAAAATTTCATTTTTTAAATTTTTAATTTTGAAATAATTTAATGTAATTTCTTATCCATCTTGCCTCTGCCTCTCTCCTGCAGTAATCCCACCAAAACCGGCATTGTTTGTGTGTTGCAATAGAAGCAAGAATATTAGGATAATGATAAAGATCATCCCATTCACTAGTTTGTGATTTGTTACAGTGAAGCAAGTCCAAGACTTTGGACCACTCAAAAAGATTCCTAACAGCCAGCGTTTCTGGTTTTTGGATTTCTGGATTGGAGCAGCTTCTGCTCTGTGGCTCAATGTTACATTTTGTTCAATGACACTTGTGTTAGCAACTTTCGATGTTTAATTTTGTGAAAGGTGGGATATAGAAATTAGTTTCTGTGATAAACTCTAGGAGACAACCTGTGATGGTTTAACCTGAGGATCACCATACTTCAGGTGAGGGGCAGGGTTGAGAAGGAGAGTCCTTCATGGGAACCTCAATTAGTGTGGGTGACCTAAGCTATTGGCATTAGTCTGCACTACAAACCAATCATCCAGCCAACTGAGCTAACATATTAAACAAGATTATTGAGGTTCTTAAAACACTCTAATTTGAAAGGGCAGAATGAGTGTGAATTGAGGTCACTTTATTGAGGTTTATAAAATCATGAGGGGCATGGATGGGATAAATAGCCAAGGTCTTTTTCCTAGGATTGAGAAGTCCAAAAACAGACAGCATAAGTTTAAGGTGAGAGGCAAAAGATTTAAAAGGATCTAAGGGACAAATTTTTCAAGTAGAGGGTGGTGTGTGTATACTAACAGCCAGATGAAGTGGTGGAGGCCGATACAATTACAACATTTAAAAGTCATCTGGATGGGTTTATGCATAGGAAGGATTTAGAGGGATATTGGCCATTAAATGGGATTAGGTCAGATTGGGATGTCTGGTTGGAATAGACAAATTGTACTGAAGGGTCTGCATGACTCTATGACACTGTTGAAAACTAGATATCCAACTCCTACCACTGTTGTGTTCTCTCTGTGGCAAGTTATTGTTCCTCCAATAAGGAGTCCAAGGACAGTATCCAATATCCCAGTAACCAGAAGAATCTATATCACTGTTCCAAGACATCACTATTTCTGTACACAAATCCTCTCATATTAACACCAGCAATAAAACCTTTCAGGCAATTTGGGCCTTCATATTCATCACCAAATTTAAACCATGTTGACAGAAACTCAAATCATTGCCTTCTTGTCGATTGTTATCTTTAAAAAGCAAAATTCAGTCTTTCCCCGGCCTGCAATATTCCTCAATTCTCTGGGGGAGGAGGAAAGTTGTCTTCTTGCAAATGGTAAACACATCCAAGGTTGCAGCTGTGTGACAGAGCTCAAACACTGTCTAATTTTAATTAGTTAACAAAATGCAAATGCTTTTTTCTGACAGACTGTGAAAAGGGCAACTGTTGTGCTGAGTATCTGCTTTGATTCATCACTGTGGTTGCCAGGGGTCTGAATACGTCTCTTTACACCTGCCCTCATTGCAATTAGAATATACAAAAACCATCACAAGGAGCCCGATTTTCATCTCACAAGAACAGACAAAATAGAAGCAGGGTGATTTTCCTCAGTTCCTCAAGCCCACTTCACCATTTAATAGGTTCACAAATGATTTTTGACCTCCACCTCACATTCCTGCCTGTTCTCTCGGACGTGAGGGTGGTATCCTGTGATGGACAGGTTGGACCCCTGATTTGTCTGAGTTTGGAAGAATGAGAATCGATCTCATTGAAATTTTTAAAATCCTGCAGAAACTTGACAAGGGTGGATACTGAAAGAAGATTTCTCCTTTAGCCCAAAGAACTTTATATAATTCTTCCTTAAAAACATTCAATGTTTTGGCATCAACCATTTTCTGTGGCACAGAATTCCACAGGCTTACCTCTCTTGGCGAAGAAATTTCTTATCTCAATCCTAAATGGCCTGACCTGGATCCTTAGACTATGACCTGGTTCTGAACTTCCCAGGAACATCCTTTCTGCCATTACCCTGTCAAGTCCTGTTAGAATTTTACAAATTTCAATGAGATTCCCCTCTTATTCTTATAAAGCCCAACAAATATTATTCCAACCAATCCAGTTTCTTTTCATAGATCCTCTTTATAAGATCAGCCATGATCATATTGAATGGCAAAGCAGGTTCGATGAGCTAAACAGCTTACTCCTGCTCATATATTGATGTCCCCATCCTTGAATTCCTTAGAGTTTAAAAGTCTCTTGATCTGTCCAATCCAACAACTGTCCAGGGTAGAGGATTTCATAGACTTACAATCTTCTGAGTGAAGAAATTTCTCTTCATCTCAGTCAAAGGTGGGACTACTCTTCATTTTGAGATTCTGCCTTCCCAGCCCAGTTGAACTCAGGGCCCAGGGGAAACAGACTCTCACTATCCCACGTAATAAAACAAAAATCACAGGTTCCAGAGCAAATAACCATTGAAAAATAAACATTAATTGGAACATCTCAGAATGCAGCTCCATTTTGAGATGAGTTGGACCCCTGTATATCAATCATGGATTTTACTTATTTTTCCATTGGCTAATTTTTCAAAATACGCCATTTGTCACTCTCTAAGCCGCCATCTCTCCCACTTCTTGTACTCTCACTCTTCTCCTCTTTTGAAGACTGTGAAGACGAAGGCCTTTCTGAACAACTATTCTTCAGGAGTGGCCACAAGACTTGCATTTGTGCAGTACTTTTCACATGCTCTGGACGTCCCAAAGCACGTTAAAGCCAATGAAATTCCTGCAAAGTGTAGTTACCATTGTGACATCAGAGACCCACTTCACACACAGCAAGATCCCAAAAACAACCTTGAGATAAACGGCAATAGATCATTTTTGTTTTCACATATGGTCCTAGCTGGTGAGTGAGCGTGCTACACAATCACTGAGAAGTCTTATCTCATTTTCTCTCCTTCCTGGGATGTGGGTGTCACTGGCAAGACCAGCATTTGTTGCCTTTTAAGACAATAAGAAATAGGAACAGGAATAGGCAATTCGGCCCCTTCAGCCTGCTCTGCCATTCAATAGGATAATGGCTGACTGACATTTCTTTTGTCCACTTTCCTGCCCTATCCCCCAACTTTTGATTACCCTCTTGTTGAAGAATCTATCTCAACCTTGAAGTGTATAAGATAGTACCTGAAAGGGTTAACTGATATCATAAGGTAAGCTGCTCCACCCTTCAGGACTCTTACTTTTCACTGTGTTTAGCTAAAGTGGTAATGAATTGTGCTTAATCTCACACAACAAGCCATTACATATCTCAGGTGAAATGCGATTAGCAATTAAGTAACACAAAATAAATCTATTTACAATTCATGAATAGACAGCCTATCTTCTGCTGAAGGAATTGTTTGGACACCATTCCTTACAGGGTATCAGTAGCCTGGATGAACACTAGCAAGCCAGCTGATACAGAATCTACCCAGGATATCCCAGCTAGTTCTGATATTAGAATATTGCCCATCCTTAACTATACTGGAACTGTTTCACTTGCTAAGACCATTTCAGAGGGCAGTTAAGAGTGAAATGCATTGATGTGGTCCTGGAATCATATGTCGTTAAGACCAGATAAGAATGGCAGATTTCCTTCCTTAAAGAACATTACTGAACCAGATGGGGTTTTACAACAAAAAACAACGATAATTTCATAGTCACTATTACAGAGATCAGTTTTATATTCCAAATTTAATTTAATTTAAATTCCAACTGTTCTGGTGGGATTTGAACCTTGTCCTCAAGCCACAACATTACCTCCCTAAAGTTATTTTTTAATGGACATTCTTTTACAAAAACCTTGTGTTTATAGTCATACATCCCACAACGAAGAACAACTAACCATTACTACTCACCCCTTCACTGTCAAGACATATTAGAAAGAAGGAAAGGCTTAGAGAGTTTTTATTTTATTCATTCGCTGGAGGTTCATGCCGCTGGCTAACCAGCTTTTATTGCCCATCCTTTGCTGCCCTTGAGAAGGTGATGGTGAGGCATTTTGAAACAAAATGGGGTAGTAAGCAATCCTTAAACTAACACAAATGAAAGACTTGCATTTATATATGTCTTTCATGACAACAAGACATCCCAATATACTTTCCTCTCCAACAGCACGGTTTAAGAAGGCAGCTCACCCATCATTAAAAAAAACTTCACAACCAATGAACTGGATCTTCATTGAAGTGGATTGACTGTAGAATTCACCAGAGACCTCTTTCCTGCGATGATGATTGACAGAATAATATAGGCCAAAACACAAGAGAGAAATCCTCCAGTTTTCCTCAGAAATTGTGCCATGGAATCTTTTCCACCTCCTCCAAAGGTCAACATTACTGATATGTAGCACCTCTTCAGTATTTCACCAATACATCAGTCATGATTTGTGCACTCAAGTCCTGATCCTACAACTTTCAAGCATCTAAGGTAAGAGCTCTTCCAATGAGCCACAGTTCACATCGCTTAGGAAGCTCCATAAATGTGATGAGAGAGTTTCTTTCAAATGAATGATCATCATACTTTGTTAAAACCAATTTACAATATATAATAGACAAGTAGTTCAACGTACAAAGAAGGGAGTTCTGAGAAAACAAGGTTTTCCAGAAAGGGCCAGCACAGGCACATTCAAATGGCCTCTTCCATGCTGTAAACACAGACTGTATGTCCTTTCTCCTCAAGGAATAGAGAATGGTGGAAGACTTATATTTAATCTTGACTCAGTTGGTAGTGCACACGCTCCTGGGATTTGAACCCTGATCCTTGCGATGAAAAAATAAGGGTACAATCCACTGACACCAGAGACAAAAAGGCCATTAAAGTATCCCATCTGTAACTTGGACAATTTGGAAATCATTTGATGCTTTCCAGAAGACATTTTGATAAACATAAATGTGGCTAATAACGTGGCTAAATTAAATTTATATAGAATCTTTTTGAAAAAAGAACTTCATGCATGGGATATTGGCATCGCTGTGACTACATCATCATTTATTACTCATTCCTAATAGCCTAGAAGGCAGTGATCCACATTACTGTGGATCTGGAGTCATATGTAGGCCAGACCAGGTTTCTTTCCTCGAAGGGCATTACTGATAATAGATGGATTTTTACAATAGTTGACAGTGGTTATGTGGTCACCATTAGACTATCTTTCGAAAGAAAAGTTCATATTTCTTTTAATCGAATTCAAATTTCACTATCTGTCTTGGTGGGACTCAAATCCATATCTCCAGAACATTACCCTTGGGTCTTGATCTATAGAACAATGGTATTAACAATATGTCACTAGCTCCCCATTATCCAACACAAAGACAGGCTGTGTGGCCCAATTAAGTTCTACTCATATCAATGCTTCTAACAATCTCATCCTTACTTAATGTCATCTCATCTTAGCAGCACTTTTATTGGTCAGTGCATTGAGTATAGGAGTTGGGAGATCATGTTGCAGATGTACAGGACATTGGTTAGCCCACTGTTAGAATACTGTATTCATTTCTGATCAACCAACTAAAGGAAGGATGTTGTGAAACTTGAAAGGGTTAAGAAAAGATTTGCAAGAACGTTGCCAGGGTTGGAGGGTTTGAGCTATAGGGAGAGGCTGAATACGTTGAAGCTATTTTCCCTGGAGCCTCTGAGGCTGAGAGGTGACCGTAGAGGTTTATAAAATCACGAGGGGCATGGATAGGGTAAATACACAGGCAAGGGCTTTTCCAGATGGGGGAATCCTAAACTAGAGGGCAGAGGTTTAGGAAGAGAGGGGAAAGATTTAAAAGAGACCTAAGGGACAACTTTTTCATGCAGATGGTGATGTGTGTATGGAATGAGGTTCCAGAGGAAGTGGTGGAGGCTGGTACAATGACAACATTTAAAAGGCATCTGGATGAGTATATGAATAGGAAGGGTTTAGAGGGATATAGGCCATAAGTGGGACTAGACTTACTTAGGATATGTGGTTGGCATGGATGTATTGGACTGAAGGGTCTGTTCCCATATTGTATGTGTCCATGACCGTATAGGAGTTGGAACGTCATGTTGGGGTTGTACAGGACATTAGTGAAGCCTCGTCTGGTGTACTGCGTCCAGCTCTGGTTTCACTCCACTACAGGAAGGATTTTATTAAAGTGGAGAGGGTTCAGAAAAGATTCACCAGGGTGTTGCCGGGAATGGAGGATTTGAGTTCTAAGGAAGGCTGGATAATCGACATTTTTCACTGGAGCATAGGAGGTTGAGGGGTAACCTTATAGAGGTTTATAAAATCATGAGGGGTATAGATAAGATGAAGAGCAAAGGTCTTTTCCCCAGGGTGGGAGAGTGTAAAACTAGAGGGCACAGTTTTAAGGTGAGAGGCGAAAGATTTAAAAAGGATATGAGGGGCAATGTTTTATATAAAGAGTGGTTACAGTGTGGAATGAACTACCAGAGGAAGTAGTGGATGTAAGTACAATTAAAAAGACATTTGGATTCATATACAAAGAGAAAAAGTTTGGAGGGATATGGGCCAAACTCAGGGAGGTGGGACTAGTTTAGTTTGGGAACCTGGTTGGCATGGAGTAGTCGGACCAAAGGGTCTGTTTCCGTGCTGTATGATTTTAAGTCTGCATTATCAATTTGGGTCACAGTCTCACCGCTGAGTCAGAAGGAAGATGGTCAGGTTAAAGTCCATGCCAGAGACTTGAGCTGACCTTACAGTACAGTACTGTGAGAGGGCTGCAGTTTCACAGGCACCATCTTTTGGCTGCTGCCTTAAACCCATGTCCATATTTGCCTGTCATACAGGCGTATAAACATATAAGGAGCAGCAGTAGGCCATTCAGCTCTTTGAGCCTGCTTCCCCATTCAATAAGATCATGGCTGGTGAACATAATTTCAAATCAACATGCCCAACTTCCCCTAATAACCTTTCACCCCTTTTGCTTGTGAAGAATCTATCTACCTTGGCCTTAAAAGTATTCAAGGACTCTGCCTCCACCACAATTTCAGGAAGTGAGTTCCAAACACTTAGAACTGTTGGAGAGGAACAATTTTGCCTCCAGTTTTACAATTTCCCACGTCAAAATTTCTATTGCAGGTTAGCAGCAGTGTTCCAGCAAGCCTCAGTGCAAACTCCAAGAACAAAATCTCATCTTACACTTGAAGACCCTGCAGTCTCCAGCATTGAGTTCAATAACTTGCACGCCAGATTCCATTCTTCCATGTGTTTTATCCCCTGCACACCTGGCTTTGAGCACAGTTACCCATTCCCACTTAATCCTAGGCTGAGTATCACATTATAGAACATGGAACATGGAACATAGAATATCACAGCGCAGTATAGGCTCTTCGGTCCTCGATGTTGCGCCAACTTGTGGAACCAATCTTAAGCCCACCTAACCTACACTATTCCATTCTCATCCATATGCCTATCCAATGACCATTTAAATGCCCTTAAAGTTGGCGAGTCTACTATTGTTGTAGGCAGCGTGTTCCACACCCTTACTACTCTCTGAGTAAATAAACTAACTCTGAGATCTGTCCTATATCCATCACCCCTCAATTTAAAGCTATGTCTCCTTGTGCTAGCTATCACCATCTGAGGAAAAAGGCTCTCACTGTCCAACCTATCTAACCCTCTGATTAGCTTATATGTCTCAATTAAGTCACCTCCCAACCTTCTTCTTTCCAATGAAAACAGTCTCAAGTCCCTCAGCTTTTCCTTGTAAGACCTTCCCTCCATGCTAGGCAACATCATAGTAAATCTCCTCTGAACCCTTTCCAAAGCTTCCACGTCCTTTCTATAATGCGGTGACCAGAACTGTACGCAATACTCCAAATGCGGCCACACCAGAGTTTTGTACAGCTGTAGTATGATTTCATGGTTCTGAAACACAATCCCTCTTCCAATAAAAGCTAACGCACCATATACTTTCTTAACAACCCTATCAATCTGGGTTGCAACTTTCAGGGATCTATGTACTAAGATCTCTCTGCTCATCTACACTACCAAGAATCATACCATTAGCCCAGTACTCTGCATTCTTGTTACTCCTTCCAAAGTAAATTACCTCACACTTTTCCACACTGAACTCCACTTGCTACCTCTCAGCCCAGTTCTGCAGCTTATCTATGTCTCTCTGTAAACTACTACATCCTTCGTCACTATCCACAACTCCACTGACCTTAGTGTCATCCGCAAATTTACTAACCCATCTTTCTTTGCTCTCATCGAGATCATTTATAAAAGTGACAAACAACAGTGGACCCAAAACAGATCCTGGCGGTACACCACTAGTAACTGAACTCCAGGATGAATATTTCCCATCAACCACCACCCTGTCTTCTTTCAGCTAGCCAATTTCTGATCCAAACCGTTAAACAGCCTCAATCCCATGCCTCCATATTTTGTGTAATAGCCTACCGTGGGGAACCTTACCAAACGCCTTACTGAAATCCATATATGTCACATAAACTGCTTTACCCTTATCCACGTGTTTGGTCACCTTCTCAAAGAATTTAATAAGGTTTGTGAGGCACAACCTACCCTTACAAAACCATGTTGACTATCCCTAATCAAATTATTCCTTTCTAGATTATTATAAATCCTATCTCTTATACCCTTTCCAACACTTTACCCACAACTGAAGTAAAGCTCACAGGTCTATAATTTCCAGGCTTGTCTCTACTCCCCTTCTTAAACAAGGAAACATTTGCTATCCTTCAGTCTTCTGGCACTGTTCCTGTAGACAATGATGACATAAAGATCAAAGCCAAAGCTTCGGCAATCTCCTCCCTGGCTTCCCAGAGAATCCTGGGATAAATCCTATCTGGTCTAGAGGATTAAACTATTTTTACACTGTCCAGAATTGCTAACACCTCCTCCATACACACCCCAATCCCATCTAGTCTAGTAGCCTGTATCTCAGTATTTTCCTCGACCACATTGTCTTTTTCCAAGTGTGAATAAAAAAAGTGTTCATTTAGCACTTCCCCTTTCTCCTCTGACTCCACGCACAACTTCCCACTACTCTGCTTGATTGGCCCTAATCTTACTCTCGTCATTCTTTCATTCCTGATATACCTATAGAAAGTCTTAGGGTTTTCCATCATCCTATCTGCCAATGACTTCTCATGTTCTGTCCTGGCTCTTCTTAGCTCTCTCTTTAGGTCTTCCCTTGCTAACTTGTAACTCTCAAGCTCATTATTTGGATTGCATTCAGCACAGCTAACCCATTTTCTCACTTTTAGCTCTTTGTATCTCTTATTCAGACTTTCTTTTGTCCTCCTTGCTCTCCATAATCTCTATGTTACCTACACCTTTTATATCTCTCTCTCTTGGGCTCTGTCTCCGCCTATCTGCTCACTTCTCCCTTTCGCCCAGCCCCCAACCCCTTCAGCTTCAGCATTAATACTTTTTCCTAGCTATTAACAGTTCTGATGAAGAGCCACCAAACATTAACTCTGCTTTCTACCCACACATGCTGTCAGACCCGCCAAGTTCCACCAGCAATTTCTGCCTTTGTTTGCCTCCTCTCTTGTTATGCAGATAGGAGAGCATAAAGGAACAATAAGAGAGCACGATGAAAAGGGCGTAATTGGGAAGGATTTCCATATGAAAACTGTTTAGGCTAGAATTCAACTGAGATCAAGATTCCACCAGTAGTGAGCATATAAAGTACAAGAAAGTAAGAACAGAAGGAGGCCATTTTGCTCATCATTCCCATTCCAACATTTAAGCAAATCATAGCTGGTCTGAACATCCACACCATTTAATGTTCTAATCAGTGTCTAGTGTCCTCATCAATGTTACTCATTCAAAGCACTCCTGTAAACTGACACTTAGACTATGTATCAGTGACAGAGTATGAGAGAAATTTTATCTGGAATGTCTCTGCCACATCCTCTGGATTCAATGGAAGGAACATCTATCTTGAACTCAAATCCTCAAGCATTGAGGCAAAGCTCCTGCAAAACCATATCTAATGGACCGAACACTTTGCCTGCATGGCACAAAAGTGCCTTCCTCCCCTGCAATTTCCTATTTTCTCAAGTCTCAAATGGCCAACGTCCCAGGGAAGAATGAGGAAACCACTTCAAAGGCACTCGGATGCTCTCCGTGATGCACAGCAGCTTTGACATTAATAACATGAAGCAGCTTGGAACCAATTGTTCAAAATGGCATCAACTTGTCCATCAAGCTGCATCAGGGTCCAAATTCAAAGTCCAGGCCTTAACAATGATGCACAGCAACACCAGAGGAGGCAAGAAATGGGAGCAAATCCTACCCTCTAGCCTCACTATCTTATAGGATGTCCTGCTCCACTTGCCCAAAGATCTGCAGGTCAGGAATAGTTCAAGAATCAGGAACTCAGAACAGAAATCCGCAGCCCTCAGCAGTCCCTTGAATCAAGGAACAGCCGATGACATTGACCTCAGACAAAATGCACCGAGTGACAGAAACATGGAAAATTGGAACAGGAGTAGACCACTTAGTCATTTGAGCCTGCTCCCCCTTTCAATATACATATGGCTGATCATCCAACTCAATATCCTGTTTCTGCTTTCACCCAACAGCCTTAATCTCTTTAACACTAAGAATTATATCTAACTCTTTCTTGAAAACATTCAATGTTTTGGCCCGAACCACCTTCTGTGGCACAGAATACCACAGGCTCACCACTCTCTGGGTGAAAAGGCTTCTCCTCATCTCAGTTCTAAGTGGCCAAGCCTATATCCTCAGACTGTAACCCCCGGTTCTGAACTCTCTGGTCATCAGAAACATCCTTCCTGCCTTTACCCTGTTTAGTCCTGTTAAAAATTTATAGTTCCTGTGAAACTTTATTCTTCTAAACTCCAGCGAATACAGTCCTAACCAATCCAGTCTCCCATCATACCTCAGCTGAAAATGTGTTGCTGGTTAAAGCGCAGCAGGTCAGGCAGCATCCAAGGAACAGGAAATTCGACGTTTCGGGCAAAAGCCCTTCATCAGGAAACATCGAATTTCCTGTTCCTTGGATGTTGCCTGACCTGCTGCGCTTTAACCAGCAACACATTTTCAGCTCTGATCTCCAGCATCTGCAGACCTCACTTTTTACTCCCATCATACCTCAGCCCTGCAACACCAAGAATCAGACTGATAAATCTTTACTGTACTCCCTCCATCTCCAGAACATCCTTCCTCAGATAAGGAGAACAAAACTGCACACAATACTCCAGATGTGGTCTCACCAAAGCCCTGCATAATTGCAGCAACACTTCACTGCTCCTCTATTGGAATCCTCTTGCCATGAAGGCCAACATACCATTTGTCTTGTTCACCTGCATGTTTAGCTAAAAACAATGACTGCAGATGCTGGAAACCAGACTCTGAATTCGAGTGGTGCTGGAAAAGCACAACAGTTCAGACAGCATCCAAGGAGCAGGAAAATTGATGTTTCGGATTAAAGCCCATCATCAGGAATACAGGTAGCGAGTCTGTTTCAGGACATGGTTGAAGAGCTGCAGGGCAGAGGAAATGACCTGGGAGTTGCAGTGGGCCAGGGACTCCCTGAGATTCTTGTAGAGAGAGGAGGAAAACTTCTTCAAGGCAGGCATCCGCGCAAGAGGATTCACAGTAGGGTTATTTGTAGAGAGAGGAGGAAAACTGTCTTGCAAGGATGCCTGCCTTGAAGAAGTTTTCCTCCTCTCTCTCTACAAGAATCTCAGGGAGCCCCTGTCCCACTGCAACTCCCAGATCATTTCTGCTGCCCTGCAGCTCTTCAACCATGTCCTGAAACAGACTCGCTACTTATATTCCTGATGAAGGGCTTTTGCCCGAAACATCGATTTTCCTGCTCCTTGGATGCTGTCTGAGTTGCTGTGCTTCTCCATCTCTATTCTAATTCAGCACCTGCATGTTTACTTTCAATGATTGGTGTACGAGGATACCCAGGTCTCACTGCACCTTCCCCTTTCCCAATCTACCACCGTTCAGATAATAATCTGCCTTCCTGTTTTGCTACCAAGTGAATACCCACATCACAGTTCATAAGAACATAAGAAATGGGAGCAGGAGTTGGGCATTTGGTCCCTTGAGCCCACTCCACCATTCAATAAGATCTGTGCCGATCTTTTTCATGGATTCAGCTCCACTTATCTACCTGCTCACCATAACCCTTAATTCCTTTACTCTTCAAAAATTTATCTTTGCCTTAAAAACATTCAATGAGGTAGACTTGACTGCTTCACTGACAGGGAATTCCACAAATTCACAACCCTTTGGAAAAAGAAGTTTCTCTTCAACCCAATCCTAAATTTGCTCTCCCTTATTTTGAGGCCATGCCCTCTACATCTAGATTCACCTGCCAGTGGAAACAACTTCCCTGCTTCTATATTATCTATTCCCTTTAGAATTTTATATGTTTCTTCAAGATTCTCCCTTCATTCTTCTTATTTCCAATGAGCATAGTCCCAATCTACTCAATCTCTCCTCATAACCTAATCTTCTCAATCTCGGAATCAATCCGAAGTGTTCATCTGCCATGCATTTGCCCAATCACTCCACTTGTCCAATTCACACTGAAGCATGTCTGCCTGCTCCTCATAGCTCACCCTCCCACCCGGCTTCGTGTCATTGCAAACTCACAGATATTACATTTAGTTCTCTCATCTATATCATTAATATATATTGTGAATAGCTGGGATCCAACCACTGATCCTTGTGATATGTCACTGGTCACTAGCTGCCACTTGGGAGAAGACCCGTTCACTCCTACACTGTGTCCTATCTGCTACACCATTCTCAATCCATGTCAGTACACTACTCCAATTCCATATACTATAATTTTACATGCTTATGAGGGACATTATTAAAAGCGTTCTGAGAGTCGAAGTAAATCACGTGCATTGGCTCCCCCTTATCAACTCTACTAGTTTTTTATTCATTCACAGGATGTGAGCATCGCTGGCTCGGTCAGCATTTATTGCCCATCCCTAATTGCCCAGAGAGTGATTAAGAATCAACCACATTACTGTGGGTCTGGAGTCACATGCAGGCCAGGCCAGGCCAGGTAAGGATGGCAGTTTCCTACCCTAAAGGACATTAGTGAACCAGATGGGCTTTTCCAACAATCGACAATGGATTCATGGTCATCATTAGACTCTTAATTCCGGATTTTTTGTTGAATTCAAATTCCACGATCCAGAGTCTCTAGATTAACAGTCCAACTATAGTACCACTAGGCCAACACCTCCCCTAAGCATCCAGTTACATCCTCAAAAAAGTTCAGTCAACTTATCAAACATGGTTTCCCTTTTATAAATCCATGCTGACTCTGTCTGATCCAGTTTTGTTTTCCAAGTAACCTGCTATTAAATCTTTAATAATGGACTCCAGCAATTTCCCCACTATATCAGGTTAACTGGTCTAAAATTCTCTCTGCCCGCTTTTTTAAAACCGTGGGGTTACATTAGCTATATCACATGCATTTGTGATCATTAATGTGTCACAGTTAGTAGAGATCCTGGTGTGAATTTTCCAAATGTACATGAGCCACTATGCTTCAGAAATAGGTTGTTCTCTGTGGGATGTCCTGAGATGGCAAAATGGTACTACATCGGTGGAAATGTGCTCACCAAGACTGTTAATCATGGTGAGGAGCAAAGTAAAGAGAGGAACTTCCCATCACTTTCTGTAGCTTGGAAACAGATCTTGCCCTTGCTTTGTTTTATCAGTGCAAAATTATTTTGTGACCTCTGGGAATTCATTGACAAGCTGCATTAAGAAGAAAATTAAAACCGGGCGGGGGGGGGGGGGGGGGCAGAAAAATAGACAAGAAAGAAAATTACAGTGACAATTATTGCAATTAGTCAAGAATTTGTTATTTGATGTCACTGCGACTGACGGCACAGTCGGTTTAATTACTGAAGCTGCAGTTTTTGCAACTGATGTGCAGGCATTTCCCTGTACATTTAACCCTCTGACAACTCAGAGTGGATTTTCTGACTTAAAATTGCACTTAAATTTTCGATAAGTAAATATGAACATTCGCAGATAAGAAATAAAAGCTGAGTGAGATGTTAGGTTGGATTGCAGAGTTAAATTCCTGGAACTTCTGAGTGTATTTATAATGCTTCAGTGGACGCATTTAAACTGTTGGTTTTATTAAAGTTGATTTCCTTTCTCTTTCATTGTCTATTTTAGGCTTCTTCACATTCTACACCTCTCTACGGCTGATAGCTAAATCAGATAGCTTTCTCCCAGACCTCTGCTTCTACCACTGCCTCCTGACCATCTGCTGTAAAGACCACAAGGGTGATATTGAATTGCCTCACTAACCGGTTTAATATACAGTAATTAAGCCTTGCTGTTTCTGAGAGACAGCCAACTGGACTTAACCCAACACCTTCCAGAGTGAGAAAGAAAGATTTGCATTTCTAAAGCACCTTTCACAATCTTAGGATGCTGTAAGCACTTTGTGCTCGATGAATTGCCTTTCTTTTTGCTTTGATGGCTTCTAACAAGTCTAGTCAGCATAGACACAGTAAGGATGGTCTCGATGACCAGGGAGCCCAGAACTACGACTCACAGTCTAAAGATGTTAATCATTTGAAACTGAGATGAGGAGAAATTTCTTCACACAGAGTGGTGAAACGTGGAATTCTCTGCCACAGGAAGTGGACAAGGCCAAAATGTTGTATGATTGCAAGGAGGAGTTGATTATAGCACTTGGGCCTAAATGGATTACGAGGGGGAAATGGGGATAGTCTACTGAGTTGAATGCCACCTCATAATTCCTAGATGCATGGTATTCCACCCGAACTCTATCAACAAATACATCGAGTTAGACCCCATCTACCACCCCCTGAGAAAAAGAACAGGAAATGACATCACCAACACAAAGCAACCCAAACATATAAATAGAAATCAGGAATCATGAACAATGCTTTGCCTGGAGACCCACTGAAGATGTTATCTAGTAGGGTGATGAAACGTCTGGAAATGAATCTTCCAGCTAAATGAGCAAATCTGCATCCAGATCAGTCATAATGAATGGTGTAGCAGATTCAAGGAGCAAATGGCCAAATCCTGCTCCTATTTTCTCTGCATCTATGAAGTGTGCTCACTGTTGTCATGTTGGAAATGCAGCAGCCAATTCGTATGCAGCAAGCTCCCACAATCAGCAAAGTGATATATGGTCAGAGAGTCATGTCCATCTGGGATAAATTACTGGATGAAACAGCAAGGGCCAAAATCCTTGACCTTCTCCAAAATAGCATCATTGAATTTTTTTATGTTTACTTGAGAGAGCTGAGATGTCAGTCATAGAAGGTTATGTCAATAAGGGTTAAATGAACAATATTGGGAGGAAACTTGATAAAGCAAAAATACTAACATGGAGCATTTGGGCCAAATGGCCGAGTGCCCAATCAAATTAAATCTCAGCTTTTCTTGACCCCTTCCACTGACACTAAGTGTTTGACATTCAGTGCTGTAAGATTCCTACAACTGGATTTTCCATTTACTTCAGTCCCCACTACAAACTCCACACCCTCGTCACCAACTCCAAGTGTCTAGGATGAGCCAGACTGTTAGCAACCATGATGTCCAATTTGACCTAAAGCAGCTTCCGACTGCATATCCTTACCATCATTAAGACTACATATTTTTGCCACACAAACATTTCTTCACTCAATTCATCTTCCTTTGAAATCCTTATCCACGCTTTCAGCTTTCAAATATATGAAGTAAGAGCAGGAATAGGCCATTCGGTCTCTCAAGCCAGCCATTCAACAACATTGTGGCTGATCTGATTGCTTCACATTCATCATCTTGCTCATCAAGAATCTGTCTCTCTCTATTCCAAACTTATGCTTCCAAATCTTTTGAGAGATGGAGTTCCAAAGACTCATGACTCTCTGTAAGAAAAATAAATTCTCATCTCCACATTAAATTGGTAACCCCTTAACTTTAAACACTGATGCAGAGTTCTCAGGATTGTATACATTGGCCAACCTCCCACATTCTTACCCTCTGTGACCCTGATATCATCCATAACTCTGCTGTCCAACTCAAAATAAGTCCCATTCATCCACCACCCCTCTCTTGCTGGTCAAATGTCTCCTTTCAAATTTATCCTTCTCTTCAAATCCCAAAAATGGCATCACTCCTCCTTTTCATTGCAACCACCTCCAGCCTTATAATCCTTCAAGTTCACTGCATTCAGCTAATTCTGACCTCTTGATAAACACTGATTTTACTCCCCCTGCCATGAGCAGCCGTGCCTTCAGGTGTTTGGGCCCCAAGCTACTTAGCCCCAAACTTCTTAGGCCTTAGCTCCCTTGACCCCCAGCTGCCTAGTGCCCCCCTCTCCCCCAGCTCCCTAGGCTTCAAGCTGACTAGCCTCACAGAACCTAAACCTTCATCAATCTGCCCTTTTATTTCCTTTTATGACTCAGCGCTTGTGGCACCCTTAGAAAAGAGACCCTGCCTGTCGGCCAGAATCTTTGCGTTTGAGTCTCGATTCAGGACTTTCAATAGCTAAGAAAGATCCATTCATAACACGCTGAGTATCAACCTGCAAATCCTTCCGCACATGGCAGGCAGTAGGAGTAGGATTCTTGGTCAGTCTTGGGATGGAAAGGAGGTTGGAGTATCTCCCATCACTCCCACAGCTCTGGACTTCAACAGGGAACTGTGCACATCATCACAGCGACTTCCTGGAGGTTGTTGGTTGGTTGGATAGCCAGCTTGGGTCAAGTTGGCATCAACAAACATGGAGTTCAGCTCACATTCCAACTCAGATTGTGTTGGATCATGATGTCTCCACCCACTCCTCATGGCACTGTGTGTCAGGCGAACAGTTCACAGAACAGAAGGAGGAAAATAAACTTGGTGTCAATATTTACTTGCTAACACTCCTGTGAAGCATCCTAAGGTGTTAAAGGCATTACATTAAAGGTAAGTTATTTTTGTTGTTGCTTTATTTGTCAAACCAGCAGATAGGAAACTTTCAAATGACTAGCAGATTTAATTCCCCCAAGACAGCTTGATGTCACATGGAATTGCGCACATTTGTTCTACACCCCAACACTGGAGGGAGTGGAAAACAGGAAAATGAGCACAACCCAAAACATGGATCAGTACTTGGAACTATGATGTTGTGGTCATATTAGAGACATGGACTCAGTGTGTAGATAGGCTGACTTGGAGGGTGGGGGGGTGAGCAACGTTGGATTTGGTGCGAGACTATATTGGATTTCTGTTGAATAAAGGAAACTATGGAGTTATGAGGGAGGAGCTGGCCAAAGTTCAATGGTGCAATACCCAAGCAGGGATGACAGTGGAGGAACAATGGCAGATATTTCTGTGTATAATGCAGAAGTTGCAGGATCAGTTCATTCCAAAAAGGAAGAAAGATCCTAGGAAGAGGCATGGGTGGCCGCGGCTGATGAGGGAAGTTAAGAAACATATAAAGTTAAAAGAGAAAAAGTATGACATAGCAAAGATAAGTGGGAAAATGGAGGACTGGGAAGCTTTTAAAGAACAACAGAGGATTACTAAGAAGGAAATACACAAAGAAAAAATGAGATATGAAGGTAAACTGGCCAATAATATAAAGGAGGATAGTAAAAGCTTTTTTAGGTATGTGAAAAGCAAAAAAATGTTGAAGACTAAAATTGGACCCTTGAAGACAGAAACAGGGGAATATATTACGGGGAACAAAGAAATGGCAGAAGAATTGAATTGGTACTTCAGATCTGTCTTCACTGGGGAAGACACAAGCAATCTCCCTGAGGTAACAGTGGCTGAAGGACCTGAACTTAAGGGATATGCTGGAAATTCTGGGAAGTATCAAGATAGATGCCGGACCAGATATATCCAAGATAACTATGGGAAGCGAGGAATGAGATTGCTGCGCCTCTGGAGATGATCTTTGCACCCTCACTCTCCACGAGAGGAGTACCAGCTGAATGGAGAGAGGTAAATGTTGTTCTTCTATTGAAGAAAGGGAATAAGGAAATCCCTGGGAATTGCAGACCAGTCAGTCTTACATCTGTGGTAACCAAGGTATTGGAAAGGATTCTGAGAGATAGGATTTATGACTATTTGGAAAAACGTAATTTCATTAAAGATAGTCAGCATGGCTTTGTGAGGGCAGATCATACCTCACAAGCCTTACTGAGTTCTTTGAGGACGTGATGAGACAAGTTGACGAAGGTCGAGCAGTGGATGTGATGTATATGGATTTCATAGGGCATTTAATAAGATTCCCCATAGTAGGCTCATTCAGAAAGTTAGGAGGTATGGGATACAGGGAAATTTGGCTGTCTGGATACAGAATTCGCTGGCTGAAAGAAGACAGCTATTGGTAGTGGATAGAAAGTATTCTGCCTGGTGGTCAATGACCAGTGGTGTCTTGCAGGGATGTGTTCTTGGGCCTCTGCTCTTTGTAGGTTTTATAAATGACTTGGATGAAAAAATGGAAGGGTAGGTTAGTAAGTTTGCTGATGACATAAAGTTTGGTGGTGTTGTAAAAAGTGTCGAGGACTGTTGAAGGCTACAACATGACATTGACAGGATGCAGAGCTTAGCTGAGAACTGGCAGATGGAGTTCCATCTGGATAAATGCAAAGTGATGCATTTTGGAAGGTCGAATTTGAATGCTGAATACAGGGTTAAAAATAGGATCCTTGGCAGTGTGGAGGTACAGTGGGATTTTGGGGTCCATGTACATAGAACCCTCAAAGTTGACACCCAAGTTGATAGGGTTGTTAAGAAGCTGTATGGAGTTTTGGCTTTCATTAACAGCGGTACTGAGTTTAAGAGCTGCAAGGTTTTCTGCAGCTCTATAAAACCCTGGTGAAACCACACTTGGAATATTGTGCCCTGTTCTGGTCGCCTTATTATAGGAAGGATATAGATGCTTCAGAGAGGGTGCAGAGGAGATTTACCAGGATGCTGCCTGGATTGGAGGACTTGTCTTATGAAGAGAGGTTAAGTGAGCTAGGGTTTTTCACACTGGAGAGATGGAGGAAGAGAGGTAACTTGATAGAGGTGTACAAGATAATAAGAGGCATAGATAGAGTAGATAGCCAGAGACTTTTCCCAGGACAAAAATAGCTGTCACGAGGGGTCTTAATTTTAAAGTGTTTGGAGCAAGGTATAGGGGAGATGTCAGAGGTAGATTATGCAGAGAGTGGTGAGTGCATGGAATGCATTGCCAGTGGTGTTAGTGGAGTCGGAGACATTAGGGACATTTAAGTGACTGCTAGACAAGCACATGGATGGCAGTAAATTGAGGGGTGTGCAGGTTAGGTTGATCTTTGAGTAAGATAAATGCTCGGCACAACATCGTGGGCCAAAGGGCCTGTACTGTGCTGTACTGTTCTATGTTCTATAATGGAGCTGAGCCAAGGGGGGATAGTGAAAGATTTCCAGCATTGTACAGGCGAGACAGGGATAGGTTGCAGCAATCACAGTGAGTTGAGTTTAATATGAAATATTCAGTGGTGTAGATAAGCTAAGCTCCGGATATTACTTCGAAGTAAGTCACCGCGGCCGGACCTGTGCCATAAAATCTATATCAGTGAAAGAGTAAATTTAAAAACGATACTTATAAGATATTTTATTTAACTAAAGAGTGATAAGAGAGTTTACAAAAATCTGGCAGGAAAGGTAGTTAAACAGTAAGAGAGCCCAAGTTGCAGATTAATGCTAAAACGAATGAATTAGGATCCAAGAGACAAGCATCAATGGATCAAATGGCCTTAGCATGACCTTGAATAGTTGTGTTCTCTATAACAGCACTAACTCTGAGTAGCTGGACTGGTGACCACTAGCAATTTGGTTTGACGTGGGTTCAAATCACTCAGTCATTTGGCATCTTCTACATGAGAGATTCATTGCAATATGGCACTTGGGGGTTTCTTCCTAAATTTTCGTACATGGTTTTACAAGGTGAGGAATTTCCACTGTGGGGAATAGACATTTTCCTCTATCTTTAGCAGCAGACGCTCCCAGGGCAAGTTCAACATGAGGTTAGGCAAAGGGCGGAGCTCTCTCCACACTGTCCACATCAAACACTTCCAGGACCGCTAAAAAGATAAATCAGTTGAGTGTGTGGTGCTGGAGAAGCAGTATGTGAGGAGCTGGAGAATCGACATTTCGGGCATAAGCCCTTTCCTGATGAAGGGCTTATGCCCGAAATGTTGATTCTTCTGCTCCTTGGATGCTGCCCGACCTGCTGTGCTTTTCCAGCACCACACTCTCGACTCTGATACTCCAGCATCTGCGGTCCTTGCTTTCTCCAAAAAGATGAATCGGCTGATCTATGCCAGACTTGATGGAAAGTAGTCTCAAACGAATCATTCAAAGGTATTATTTAATATTGCAAAGAGATACGTAGCATTGGCAGTCCCAAAACAGATTAATTGGCCCAACAGTGAATGCTTAATTTTCTTTGTCTTAGCAGCCGCTGTTCTGGTCATCCCCTGGTGAAATACTCCTGGCTATTTTATCACAATAAAGATGCTTTATCAATGCATGTTGCAGTTATGCTAGATTTGTCAACAAATATAAGAAATGTTTATTTACCCCCTACTCTTAAGATCCTGAAATCAAGTGACCCTTCAACCTCAAAATTCCAGGAAATACAACTCCAATTTTTGTCAGTGGATCTTTCTTAGAGTGTCAGCACAAGCACAATGGACTGAATGGCCTCATTCTGTGCAGTTTGAGTGCTGGTATTATGAGCATGTCTTGAATTTACGGTTAGTCATTAGTTAGATCATGAGATGTAGGAATAGACACAGGTTTTTGGCCCATCGAGTTTGTTCCACCTTTCAATGAAATCAATCCTCAACTCCAGTTTCCGATCTTCGTTGCCCTTTTGAAGTTGGTGGCAAGCCATCTTCTAACACCCACAGCTCTACAGAGTTGCAGGACTTGGGCTCAACAATAATGGAGAAACAGCTACATATTTTTAAGTCAGGACAGTATGCACCTCGGGAATACTTGGAAGTGACATTGCTGCCATTCTCTCAAGATCCTCTATTCTAGATGACAAAGACATGAGAGAAATGTTGGAGAAATAATGATTTAAAAAACTAATAAAAAAATGATTCAAATACCAGGACAAGGGCAGAAGGCTGAGAACATGTGTGGAGATGATGGTGGGCGCATTTGGTGGCAGAGAAAAGGCGCTTAGAAGAAGAAACAATTAGCATGAAAGCAGGAAGTGGAGGTGAGCAAATGTGAAGTTTAACTTGGTGAAAGGGGATGTAATTTCCCTGGGGCTGTAGGGAGGGAGGAAGAGAATCGCAAATACATGGAGAGTCACTTTCACACCCAACATTTGATTTTATTGAAATCAATGGTGGTAATCGTCAATTATGTTTAATTATATGCAGGAGAGAAGCTTAACTGGAAGTTTCCCTTAAGCAAACTGGTAGTTGATTTTAGAGGCATACACTTGTAAAATTTCATTCCGTAAATGAATGTTAAACTGAGTAAAGATTGGCTGCAGCACCATCTTTCAATGGCAATTTCGAAAGGTAACAAATGGGACTGAATTTCACGTGACATGGGAAAAGATTGCAATTTCCCATCCAGTGAGATCTCATTAATAAGCTGGCTCATTATAGCAGGAGTGAGTCATTGTAGTCTCCTGGCATGTGGGCCCTCAGAACAATTGCCAACTCTATCCCTTTCACAGGAAATCTAGGGTTAATGGAAGGTTCTTTTACACTCTGGTGCTTGAGGCATTTTTTTTTGTTGCTCAAAGACGTTTCATGTGGGCAAACTACCGCTTCTCAAAACATAATCAGAATGCAATTATTGCTGCAGTGTCTGATGCAATACAATTTGCTGTCAATTACAGATCTGGAAGACAATTTGGTCTTTAATGTAAGCCAATTCCCACAGTGTCCCTGTATACACTGGACGAAATTGCATTGGCTAATTATATCATTCAGGAAACATTTGAAGGTCACATAATTGATTTGTTGGAGTTGGCCGGCAAACTTGTCTACACCTAGGCAAACACAGAGATCATTATTTGAGTGACTAGGAAGCAGGAGCAGAACCACAGAGGGCCCTGCAGGTTAATATCAGGAACATGAACAAAGCTCCTGCTGTTGTTCTCTTTTAATCTCTGACAAAATCAAAAGCAAGGTCAGAAAGGATGGCATGCAATCCAAGGCTCAGTACCACACTGTTGGAGGTGCCACTTTTCAGACAAGATGATAAACTGTAGACACCTCCATCCTCTTGGGCTGATGCCAAAAAAAAAATGCCCTTTGGACACCGGTTTGAAAAAAAAACCAGAAGTTTTAACCTGAGTGTTCTGACCAATATATATTCCCACAGGTTGGTTAGCACAGTTGGCTGGTTGACTCGTTTGCAATGCAGAGTGATACCAACAGCATAGGTTTAATTCCTGCACCTGCTGAAGTTACCATGGTCTCCTTCTCAATTGTGGTGACCGTCAGGTTAAATCACCAGCAGCTGGCTCTTTCCAATGATGCAGCAGCCCTTTAGTGACTTCACCTTTATTTATCACTGATCATTCGATGGTCATTATCGCCATACCATTGTAATAGCTTAATGTGTGCAAATTGGTTCCTATTTTCCTACATCAAGACAGTAACTACATTCCTGCAACCTCAATTGACTGTAATTCCCATTGGGATGGTGAGAGGTTATAAATGGCACTACATAAATGCAAATCACAGATATCCAGAGTCATCATTCTTCTTTCCTGAGCATTGAACACTATCTCCTGGACCAGAGGACAATTCTGTGAAGGGACAAAGATACCAGTGCTGTATGAATTCAAGTTGTTGTTGGTCTTTTTTGAAGAGGCTGAAACTCACAGGGATTAAAGCAGTCCATATTTCATGCAGCAAGACCAGGATAATATTCAAGCCTGAGCTGATAACTGGCAAGTAACATTCGAGCCATACACGTGGCAGACAATGACCATCTCTTATAAGAGAGGATCTAACCATAAACCTTTGACATTCAATGGAATTTCTATTGCTGAATATCTCCACTATCAACACTCTGGGGGTTACTACTGACCAGGTAATTGGCACTAGGTAATGATGCTCGTTTGAAGAGCCAGTGCAGGCATGATGGGCTGAATAGCTTTCTTCTGCATTGTAATAATTCTGAGACTGTGAGAAATTGAATTGAATTAGCCATATTCACCAGGCAGCTTCCTGATTCCTGGAATAGGAATGTAAGAACAGCAGTCAGCCATTCAGCCCATGAATCTGTTCCACCATTCAATGAAATAATGCCTGATCTGTGGGAGAAAGGTTCGTCCAAGGGAAGTTCTGTCAAAAAACAACGCACGGAGGCCGATGCAAGTGATCAACACCTTCACATCATTGCCAATCTTGAATTCGTTGAAGTGGAGGTGAAGGGGTACTTATATGAGTCCTTTCCTGAGGACAGACCGTTCAGAGATTTCAAGGTCATGGAGGGATAGTGAATATGTGGCAGGGCTCGCAGGTGGGAGGGAAGGGGGAGTCCCAGGGTAGCTGGTCGGGGGAACGGTGATGGCATATGGTGGGTGACGGTTGGATGAGTTGTGGTGGAGGGGAAGTGGATGTGGGACAGAAGAGGGATTGGGAGGGATGTGGGCTGGGGAGTGATGTGGGAAGGGGTGCAGGTGAAGGAGGAGAAGTGTAGTGGTAGGGTGCATTGTAGGGGTGAATGGGTAAGGAGGGAGTGCTGGTGAGGTGGCTGGCTGCAGGTCCCAGGAGTGACGCTGGGAAATGTAGTCTCCTCCATTTTCTCCAAATCAAAGGGATGGCCATGGGTACCTGGATGGGCCCCAGCTATGCTCGCCTCTTTGTTGGCTATATCAAACAGTCCCTCGTTAATACCTCCATGCATATTGTATCCCAACTCTTCTGCCGTTACATCGATTACTGCATTAGTGCAGGGTTTTGCACCTAGGCTGAGCTGGAGCAGTTAATCAATTTTGCCCATAACTCCCACCTTGCTCTCAAATTCACTTGGTCCATGTCAGACACCTCTTTCCTCTTTCTTGACCTCACCAGTTCCATCTCCGGCGACAGTCTCCAGCCAGACATCTACTGCAAACCTACTACAACCCTCCCATAACTACCTGGACTACACCTCCTCCTACCCAGTATCCTGCAAGAACTTCATTCCATTCTCCCAATTCCTCCGCCTCTGCCGCATTTGCTCGGATGCGGAGACATTCAACTCACAAGCATCCCAGATGTCCACCTATTTTGAACAACGTTCTTTTCTCCTTCCGTCATCCAGACAGCCCTCCACCACACCATGACCATTCCCCGCTCCACCACTCTAAACCTGCCCCCACCCAACACAATAAGACAGCGAATAAAGACTGTCCCCTGACCTCACCTACCACCCCATCAGTCCCTGCATCCAATGCATCATCCTCAAACACTTCCTCCAACTCCAAATAGACCCCGCCACTAAGAACATCTTCCCCTCCCCACCCCTCTCTGCCTTCCACAAAGTCGGTTCCCTCCAACAGTCCTTGCGGAAGGCAGAGAGGGATGGGGAGGGGAATCCCCAGGTACCTTCCCCTACAACCAGAAAAGATGCAAAACCTGCCGGTACACCAACCCCCTCCACCTCCATCCAGGGCACCAAACAGTACTTCCAGATGAGACAGAGATTCACTTGCCTTTCTTCGAAACTAGTGTACTGCATCAGGTACTCCTAATGTGTCTTCTCTACATCAAGGAAACCGAAAGTAAACTCAAGGAACAGCTCACCAAGCATAGCAGCCAAGTCTGCAGAGGCCGACCAGACCAGTCACCGCCCATTTCAATTCCCCCAACCACTCCCTTTCTGACATGACCATCCTTGGCCTCTTCCATTGCCAAAACAAACCACAGTCCCTATTGGAGAAACAACACCTTATCTTCAGCCTGGGCACCCTGCAGCCTGGAGGACTCAAGATCGAATTCTCCAATTTCAACTACCCTCCTTCCTCATCCCCCGACTCCCTTCCCAGCCCCTCCCCCTCCTTTCTACTGCTCCCTGCCACCAACCAGGTCATACCCTCTATCTGTCTTTACTTATGCCCACTTCACCACCCTGCCCCCACCTTCCCCTATCTGCAGCTCCCCTCACACCCACCCTCAGTCGTGAAGGAGGGTTACACCCAAAACATTGACCTCTGCACCTCCTGATGCTGCCCGGCTTGCTGTGTTCTTTCAGCCTCCTGCCTGTCTATTTTGGATTCCAATATCTGCAGTATTTTTTTTGTTTCGAACCAAGTTATTTTCCCTCAGCATTCTCAGAGGAAAGAATCAAAGTTGAACGTCTAAGCCTCTCTACATTACCATTTACATGAAGGCATGTTTTCTTTCTTTAAATCCTATTACTGTCACAAATTGCGAATCGTCAAGCAACACTTCCCCCGTGTGTGTTGGATACAGTGAACTTCCCTGCACTAGTTTTGATTTTACTTTATTCATCCAACAACATTATATTCAGCTTTCCTCTTCTTAGACTGTCCCTTCCTCTCAACTCTGAGAATTTTTAAAAAATGCATCCTTGGGATATAGGGACAACTGGCAAAGCTGGCATCTCTAATTGCCCCTCAGTTTTCTTCATGAACCACTGTAGCACATGTTTTGGAAGAGCCACTGCAAAGAATTGTAGTAGAGAAGAGGGAGACCATCATTTCTGTGGTGGTCTACGAAAATGGTCTCTAACTTAATCCAACTTTCTACTCATGGTCCACAGCCCTGGCCTCAGCTGCATGCTTGAGTACTTTTTTCTAAAACACAATGATTGTTTCTCCTTCTTTGTCCCTTTCAGAAAGCGAGTCTGAGACACTCAATATTCTCTGGTTGAGGTTTCTCCTTAAGGTTTTCTATCAGATTTATATCTATTTCTCCTGGTGTCTCTTTTCATGAAGTGAATTAGATTACTCAAACCTAGACCTTCCAGGCCCCTTCATGATTTCATACACCTCAATTAGATCTTTGAGCTGCAAATTTCCATCTTAGGGTCATGTGCTGAGGACAGATGGTGATTCAAGTGGAATAAGAAGATGGCGGCTGTGAGGCCAAAGTCAGAAGAGGAATGGAAGCAACGAGAAAGAATTTTGAAGGCCAAGAATTTTGAACAATAAGAAATTTCCAGCTTATAGCAAAGAGGAAACTCACTGGATGCTCCACTCTATCCATTTTCCTGTATGCCTCAGATATCTGGACAATCAGAACAAATCTGGGGAAGGAAACCACTTTAAAATGTTGTGTATGCAAAAAAAAATAAACAAAACAAAGAAAAATGACAAACGAATAGCAAGAGCAAAAAGAACTCTTAAAAAGTCATGATTTAGAGCAGCCAGTGTTGGACTGGGTTGGACAAAGCTAAAAATCACACAACACCAGGTTATAGTCCAACAGGTTTGCTTGGAGGCACCAGCTTTTGAAGCACTGCTTCTTCATCAGGTGGTTGTGAAGCAGGACTATAAGGCACAGAATTTATTGCAGAAGACTACAGTGTCATACAACTGAAGTGATAAACCGAGATTAAGTCTTTCATCTTTTAGAATGAGTTTGTTTGTTTCAGTTCTTTAATACATAAATCCCAGAACTTCTTTTAAGTCACATTCTCAAGAGAACTTCAGGTTTTCTAACAAAAGGTGCCATCTCAGCTCAGACAAAGCATTAAAGGTGTGCGGTTAAAGTCTGTCTCTGTCCCAATCTTGAGTCAGACTGGTTCTATTTCTAAAGTGAGATTTATAGACTATTACATGGATTGCCTATAGATTATGCACTTTTTGAGGAAAACAGGACTTATCTGTAAATATAATTCTGCAGATACAAATTCACCTCATAAACTTATATGTGTGCGCATGCAGGATAAACAGAGTTTGTGCATGTGGGAGAGTGTGTTTGCGTATGTGTATGAGTGTGATGGGGCACAAATCTGTGAAAGTGTGCGTGCATGGGTGAGTATGGGGTGTGTGCGTGTATGAGAGAGAGTCTGCGTGAGTGTGAGTATGTAAGAATGTGTGAGTATGCTTGTGTGCATGCGCATGTGTGAGAGAGCGAGAGACTGTATTGTGCCTGGGTTCACCTGTAGTGTAACATGAATCCAAGGTGCCAGTTGAGGCCATCCTCATGTAACCAAACTCAGCCACTTTGCAATGTTAGAGTCATAGAAATGTACAGCTTGGAAAAAGACCCTTCGGTCCACCCATCCATGCCGACCAGATATCCCATCCAATCTAATCCCACCTGCCAGTACCCAGCCCATATCCCTCCAAACCTTTCCTATTCATATACCCATCCAAATGCCTCTTAAATGTTGCAATTGTACCAGCCTCCACTACTTCCTCTGGCAGCACATTCCATACATGTACCACCCTCTGCATGAAAACGTTGCCCCTTAGGTCCCTTTTATATCTTTCCCTTCTCACCTATGCCTTAACCTAAACCTATGCCCACTAGCTCTGGACTCCCCAACCCCAGGGAAAAGACTTTGCCTATTTATCCTATCCATGCCCCTCATAATTTTGTAAACCTCTATAAGGTCACCCCTCAGCCTCTGACGCTCCAGGGAAAACAGCCCCAGCCTGTTCAGCCTCTCCCTACAGCTCAAATCCTCCAACCCTGGCAACATCCTTATAAATCTTTTCTGAACCCTTTCAAGTTTCACAACATCTTTCCGATAGGAAGGAGACCAGAATTGCACACAAATATTCCAACAGTGGCCTAACCAATGTCCTGTACAGCTGCAACATGACTTCTCAACTCCTGTACTCAATACTCTGGCCAATAAAGGAAAGCATACCAAATGCATTCTTCACTATTCTATCTACCTGCGACTCCACTTTCAAGGAGCTATGAACCTGCACTCCAAGGTCTTTTTGTTCAGCAGCATTCCCTTGGACCTTACCATTAAGTGTATAACTCCTGCTAAAATTTGCTTTCCCAAAATGCAGCACCTCACATTTATCTGAATTAAACTCCACCTGCCACTTCTAAGCTCATTGGCCCATCTGGTCCAGATCCTGTTGTAATCTGAGATTACCCTCTTCGCTGTCCACTACACCTCCAATTTTGGGGTCATCTGCAAACTTACTAACTGTACCTCTTATGCCCGAATCCAAATAATTTACGTAAACATGAAAGGCGTTTGCCCAAAACGTCGATTTTCCTGATCCTTAGATGCTGCCTGACCTGCTGTGCTTTTCCAGCATCCACACTCTTGACACTAATCTCCAGCATATGCAGTACTCACTTTCGCCTAGCCACTTGTTGTCTGTCCCAAAGACCATCTTGGAGGATGGCCACCCAAAGGTCTGAGGCCGAATGTCCCTGACCACTGAAGTATTCCCTGACTGGGAGGGAACACTCCTGCCTGACAATTGTTGTACACTGTCCATTTGTCCATTGTTATAGTGTCTGCTGGGTCTTGCCAATGTACTATGCCTCAGGGCATCATTGTTTATCTCATATGCTGCAGGCAATGTTGGCCAAGTCACATGAGTACCTGCCACATAAATGGTGTGCAATGGTGGTATCCGTGTCAACACTCTGATATGTCTTGCAGCGGTTGCCCTGACAGGACTGTGACGGTGTTGTGGTCGATGTTGTCCTGAAGGCTCAGCAGTTTGCTACAAACAATGATCTGTTTAAGGTTTGGTGATTGTTTAAAGGCGAGAAGTGGGAGTGTCATGAAGGTCTTGGCGTAGTGCTCAACCTCATCAATAATGTGTTGCAGACTCCGAAGAACATGGCACAGTTTTTCAGCTCCCGAGAAGAACTAAACAACCCTATTAGTTGCAACCCTGTTGTCTCCTGAGGAGATCATTATGGTTTCTCGTTGTGGCATGTCTGAACTGGCGGTCAATGAGTTGAGCATCGTACCCTATTCTTATGAGAACATCCTTGAGCACCTTCAGGTGTCTGTCATGTTTGTCCTCATCTGAACAGATCCTGTGTATGCGTGGGGTTGTCCATTTGGGATGGCTTTTTTAATATGCTTCAAGTGGAAGCTAGAGAAGTGTAGCATTGTGAGATTATCCATGGGTTTGCGGTAGAGTGAGGTGCTGAAGTGCCCATCCTTGATGGAGAAGCATATGTCCAAGAATGAGACAGATACTAAAGAGTAGTCCATGGTAAGTCTGATGGTGAGATGAAACTCATTGATATCACTGTGTAGTTATTTCGGTAACTCCTCACCATGGGTCCCCAGGAAAAAAATGTTGTCATTATATCTGGTGTATAGTGTTAGTTGCAGGTTCTGTGCAGAAAAGTCGTCTTGTTCGAACCTGTGCATGAAAATGTTTGCATACTGGGGTGTCTTAAAATGTGATGTCCAGAGAAGTTAATGCCAGGGTTTTGCAGATTTTTTTCAGAGCTGAAATGGGACAGAGATTTCTTCCATAGGGCAGCTGAGAGAGGGGTCGATGAGTTCAGTGGAGTGTGAGGATGGTGCCGGAAGGGAGGACAGAGGCAAAGCATGATTCCCAACCTCCAGGCAAGAAAGAGCTCAAGGCAGGACAGGAGAAGGACATCTCCCTCAACTTCCTCCAGCCCCAAGAAAACCTAATGCGTGCAATCCTGCCTGACAACTAAAATTCTCCATTCCCAACACCATCCCCATAAATCTTGACTGTACGCTCCCAAGTGCAATAACATTCTTCCTGTAATGCAGTGATCAGAAATGAGCACAGCACTTGGAACTGTGACCTAACTGGTGTTTATTTTTTATTAGAGTTCAAGCATAGACTTTCTGCTCTTATAGTCTATGACCTGGCCAGTAAAGGGAAATATCTGTTTGCTGCCTTGACCACCTTATCTACTTGTCTTCCTACATCGGACATTCCTTGCCAAGGACTTTCAATTTTCCAACACTTCATAGTATCTTATTTTTTCCCCTATAGTTTATTCCCTAATGGGACATGGGTATTGCTGACAAAGCCAGCATTTGGTGCTCATTCCTACTTGCTCTTGAATTGAATGGCTTGTTAGACCATTTCCAAAGGTATATAAGAGTCAATGTGATTGCTATGGGTCTGGGGTCTGTAGGTCAGACTGGGTAAGGATTGCAGATTTCCTTCTCTAAAGGTCATTCAGTGAACCAGACAGGTATTACAAATTTTTGCCCTCCCCAATGTATTAGATCATGCATTACCTGACTGAATTCCTAATTGCTACTTTTCTGCCCACTCGGTCCATCCATTGCTAGCCTCCTGTGGTCTACACCTTTCATGATCAAACACATGGTGAATTTTGGTATCACTCATGATCATCTTATTTATGGCATCCCTACAGTTGGTCTAATCCACTGATATAGATCATAAGATACACTGTCAGAAAGATTTAGAAAAGATTTCCACCACCTGGTGAATACAGGAGAAATGTCACGAGCAGCAGATAGGACTGTATTGTGCACTGATCTGACAGAGCCTCTGACACTAAGTGGAGAGATATTGTTTGGTTAGTCTTAGCTAAATATGAATATTCTGATACAGCTACGTCATAGTAGAGAACAATTGAATACAGTGTCTAGCCTTCCTTAAGTCATGTGTCAGTGGCCTACTCCTATTTTCTAAATTTCAATCAACTTAAATCTTAAAACAGCCCAAAATGCATCACTAGAGATGTAATCGATCAAAGTTGAGCAGCACTGGGAGAAATTAGGACAGATGACCAAACCCTTGGTCAAAGAGGAAGGTTCTGAACAGCATCTTAAAAAATGAGAGAAAAAGGCTGATACAAGAGGATAGGCGAATGTGAGGACGGCAGATGCTGGAGATTAGAGTAAAGAGTGTGGTGCTGGAAAAGCTCAGCAGGTCAGGCAGCATCCAAGGAGCAGGAGAATCGATGCTTTGGGCAAAAGCCCTTCATCAGGAATGTTCAGGGAGGGAATTCTGGAGTGTGAAATTCGCAGAGAAATGACAAAAATCATGGAATCAGAGTTTGAGGACTGCAGAGATCTCAGAAGATGAGAGGGTTGGAACAAATTTGATATAGAGGTGAAATCTCATGGCAAGACTTGAAAACAATGGGTGAGACTTTCAAAATCTTAAAGGACCCCAAAGTTACCCATACTTTGAAAGCCAGTTGTTGGACTGAACTTCCCTCTCACCAACTTTAATCTGTACAAATAAACTGGTATAAGTCAAAGATAATTCCAGGTTGGATTTATCTCTGTGGTTTAATGCCTTACATTTCTTCAGCAGGGCTCCTCTGTGTCACATCTTTTCAAAGTGAAACTCCTCAACAGAATAACTCTGTCCTGCAGAAGTAGCGATGAGAATCACCTTGTCTTCCTCGTCAAATGTCCCTTTACAGTTTAGTGACAAAAAAAGTAAGAAGGGTGTGTGGCTCCAGAGTGCAGAAGTTAAAATTGTGGGTTTCCAATACCTTAAATAGCAAGCTAAATTTATTGCTATTTTTGTAAAGGAGCTGTTACCTTATTTTCATTTCACACTGTTAACTTAATCACTCAATTCTGATCAATTTGCCAGTGACTTATAATTCTCGGAAGTTTTCTAATCTTTGATAAATCATACTTGCATAGAATTTACGGGGTAGGAAGAGGTTATTCAGGCCAACAGGTCCATGCTAGCACTTATTCTCCACATTAGCTTGATTCCATCCTTCATTTTGCAACCCATCAATGTAATCTGCCATTCATATGAATTATGATCAGGAAAAGGCCACTCTGCCCCTCCAACCTGTTTGCCATTCTATAAGAAATCTGATTGCTCCATATTCCCACCTTACCACCCGTGCCTCCCCACCCCAGATAACCAATCATCCCCTTGCTCATCAAGAATTTATTCATCTCTACTTCAAAAGTATTCAAAGATTCTGCTTCCTCCACATTTTGAGAAAGAGATTTCCAAAGTTTCACAATTCTCTGGGAAAAAGAAGACATTTCTCCTCATTATTCCCCCCATCCCTGTGTTTTTAAATAGTGATACCTAATTCAAGATTCTCCCATATGAGCAAACCTGCTTTCATGTCTATTGTGTCAAGACCCTTCAGGATCATATACATTTCAATTAAGTTCCTTCTAAACTCCAGTGAACACAAGCAGAGCCTGACCAACCTTTTCACATATTCCTTTCTCCCTCATCAGTTTATCCATTGCCACCATAGAGGCATCTCTGCTATTTGAGTTCTCATGGCAGCGAGTTCCAAGTCATATTCAGCGCAAGATTTCCATTGAGTTTACGCCTATGCATTTTTTGTGAAATTCTAGTGGATTAAATTTAGATAAATATTTTAAAATGTGTATGCCGTTAAATAATACATATTGTGAATTAACATTTTAACTAGTAGTTTTAAGATGCGCTTCCTAATCCCACTTGAATCCAATTTTTTCCAATTGGTATGTTACTAATTATAATAGGTTAATTACAGCAGTCCATAGGTCAAGGCTGCTAATTATAGGAGGCTTGTAATTCTCTACACTGGGATAAAACTGATCGATTGAAATAGTTTATAATGGGAGTAAAAAGGAAGAGCTTTCAGCAAGTGGGATCATATTTAGTAGGACTGAATAAGAAGGGGCTCAGCTCATTTGGACTTGGTGCAGTGCAGTGCAGTGCAATGAGAGGACATTTGTCTACAGCAAGGTTTCCTGATGGGAGTCCCTCTGAAATATGTGTAATCCTCTAATTCTTTGCAACCCCCAATTTCAATCACTCCATCATTGGCAGCCATGCCTTCAGCGGCCTTGACTCTGGAATTTTCCCCTTAAACCTCTCTGCTAGGTGACAGAATAATGGTATTGTTGCTGGACACCCAGGTACTGTTATGGGGACCCAGGTTCGAATCCTACCACAGCAAATAGTGGAGCTTGATTTTCCTTTTTGAAAATATGAAATTAAAATTTTAAATCATGATCATTGAACCATTGTCTGATTCACTAAAGCCCTTTAGAGAAGGTCATCACCTGCTCTGGTCAAATGGGAATTCAAACTGGCAAGCAATGTACTAATGGGGAAGACAAAATATTGCAAAATCACTAATGCCCTTTAGGGAAGGAAATTTGCCATCCTTACACAGTCTGACCTACACGTGACTCCAGATGCAAGGCAACCCAGTTGATTCTTAACTGCCCTGTGAAATGGCCCCAACAAGGCAGCCAATTTTATCAACTGCTAAAATGTCTCAAAGAAATGAAACTGGATGGACCACATGATATCAGCCTCGTTGAACCTACAAAGTCCTCAAAGCGTCATAGACTCATACAGCATGGATGCAGACCCATCAGTCCAATGCTGACCAGATATCCTAATCTGATCTAGCCCCATTTGCCAACATTTGGCCCATATCATTCTAAATCCTTCCTATTCATATGCCCATCCAGATACCTTTTAAATGTTGTAACTGCACCTGCCTCCACCACTCCCTCTGGCAGCTCATTCCATACAGGCACTGCCCACCATGTGAAAACGTTGCCCCTTAGTTCCCTTTTAACTCTTTCCCCTCTCACCTTGAATCTCTGCCTTCTAGTTTTGGACACCCCAAATCTAGGAAAAAGACCTTGGCTATTCATCCTATGATTTTATAAACCTCTATAAAGTTACCCCTCAGCCTCCCAAGCTCCAGGGAAATTCACTCCTCTATTCGGCCTCTCCCTACAACCAAACTCTCCAGTCCTGGTAGCATCCTAATAAATCTTTTCTGCACCCTTTCAAGTTTTACATCCTACAGATTAACAGCTTAAGGAACAATTGTCACAAGTCTGAGAGCTGTCCCACAGACTAATCAAGAAATGCAGCCTGATACAATCATACTCAGGGAATCATATCTTACAGACAATGTCCCAGACACCACTATCATCATCCATGGGTTTGTCCTGTCTCATCAGCAGGGGTGGCTGCACGGTAGTATACAGTTGGGAGGTACTCACCCTGGGAATCCTCATCATTGTTTCTGGACCACAGGTAGTCTCATGACATCAGGTCAAACATGGGCAAGGCAACCTCCTGCTGATAACCATGTACAGCACCCCCCAATCCCCTCTAACATCTGTACTAATGAATCAGTACTCCTATTCTTTGTCAAAAAAAATTATTTGTATCGCCATTTTCATGTCTCACAACCATAGGCATTTTTTGAAGTTATAATGTAAGAAACATGGCTGCCAATCTGTGCACAGCAATCACCAACAGAGCAGCAGTGTGAAAATGACCACAACTGCAATGCTGATGGAGGAAGCAATTTTGGTCAGGCCAGTACACAGGGGAGAGCTTGACCCTGCACTTCCTTGAAGTGGTGCAGCAGCAGACAGAGCAGCAAAGAGGGCACCTCAAACAAAACTGCACCTGCTCTGTAAAGCAATTGAGTATCGGTCTTTATTTTTGTGCTCTTCCCCCATCCCTCCTCCACTGGAGTGGGGCCTGAACCTGGTCTCTGAGGCAAGAAGGCTGAACCACAGCTGACATCAAAAATGGAAATTGAGGGGCACAATCAATTATCGTATTCTCTTCTGGGATAAAACTGGGGAGGGAGACATCATTCCCTGCCAGTCTGCTTAAAGGGAACGTAGAGGATATCAGAGAACATCAGATAATAAACCTAAAGTGAAACCCAGCAGATCAAAAAGTAAACTAAAATGGTTCCCATGCGCTCTCTTGAATTTCTCAATCAATACGTCTTAGGCCAATAAGTTTCTGTCACTTTGAGCTGGAAACTGTGCTCCCCACAACTGGAAGCTAACAAAGATTGCTAATGTCAATTCCTTAAATGACGTCATGAGGCAAATTTGCAACGCAACAAGAAAAGATTGTTAAAAAAAATCACACAGGATGGGGTTTAGGACGCAGCTGCACTATTTTTTAAAAAGCCGTGCTTTGAGTCAATGGCCGTATTCAGCTCCCACCTTCTCCCAGCGAAAATAAATCTGATCAAATTTACATAGTGGATGACCTTGCCGAACAGACGCTGGTAAGTAAAAAGGAAATTGCGCTGGTAGCAACAGACATACACGCATACACAAAACCCTCACCTACAAAGGAAATCATTCTGCTGCATAGAGCCTGGCTGAATAATTTAGTGTAACATTCATTCTCTGTGTGAAAGAACCATACATGATTCAGGACCTCAGTGTTCTTGAACGGGGAGAGGTCTCTGTACAGAGCATGCAATCACCACAGTAAATCGAAGGCAGCTTTGAAGTGGCTGAATCACTGAATGCCAAAAAATACCCAAAATTAAAGAGACAGAGACAGTGAGAGGAAAAGGGATTCTTCAAAAGTAACATAACTTATTTTCCAAGTGTCAGATTCATCACTGCATATGAGGAGTTCCTCTCCAAATCATTATTTCACCGCTGGCCTATTGTGGAATGAAGGTCTCTTAAGATAAACCAAACATGTGTCATGTTTTTTTAGTTAAATCAAGTTATTATTAATGATTTTATATTTATCTATATTAATACACACAAATGTGTTGAGGCAAAACTGTAAAAATTAGCTCGTGTATCAGACAATGCACCATCAATTGTCAAATGGCGAGGACAAGGATACAGTTTCAAGGATATTCTGACATTCATCTTTAAGGAATCTGCTTCCAATTGTTCAAAATGGCGACAATCTGTCCGTCAAGCTGCATTAAGCTTTAAGTCCCAATGCCTTAACGATGAAGCAAATCCGCAGAGAGGAGGAATGGAAAGGAAGCACATCCTACCCTCCAGGCCCCACTGGCTCTGCAGGTTAAGGACTGGCCTGTTCAATCATATACAAACATAGGAATTAGAAGATAGAATAGGCCCTTGGAGCATGTTCCACCATTCGAGAAGATCACGGCAATCTGATTGTGTTTTGAATTCCACACTCCATTCTAGCCCCCATAACCTCTGATTCCCACGCAAAGAACTAGGCTGAATGTGAATTTAATTTAAATCCATAAGAGAAATTCACAAGCCTGAGCAGGTCGCACCTTTGAATTGAGGAATAAACAACACAATATATTCAGATATAAAATGGATCCCAGATTAGTTTTGGGGATCTAATTTCTCGTGGACAAAGAACATTTTGATAGCTGACTAAACCTAGGAGCTAGATCCCTCAATATGTAAGTTCTGTGCCTTATGCTTGTCTTAATGCCCTCAGCAAAATTTGATATCACTGTATATTCTTAAGACTCTTCGGTGGTTGCTGGTCACAGGTTAATGATTTTGAATTTTAAAAAAACTTAATTTTTTTGTTGTGCAGTGAGGAAGATTGGTTCCAAAGAACAACTTGCAAAAATATAGCATCTTTATGGTTCACGTTATTATGGTTATCGGCAATAACTGTCCGAGGGATTTTAGAAAAGGTGACCAACATTTTGGTCAGAGAGTAGGTTTTAAGGAGCTTCTTGAAGACAGGCAGAGAGAGAGAGAGAGATTGTGACCCAGAGAGAGAGAGATTCACATTGGGAATTCCAGAGTTTGGGCCCAGGCAACTGAAGTCACAATTACCTACATGCACAACACCAGGCACTGATTCATTTTTAATTCATTATGGATGCAATTTTCCTGGTGTTAGACAGAGTGTGGAGGCAGGCATCTTGGGTGGGGACTGACATGACACCGTCGGAGAGTGGGGACAGATGAAGAGTCTGCATGCGGAATGAAGAAGCTTGGAATGCTTTGCTTTGGGGATTCACTAAACTGGAGACATTGTACCTTAATAAGGGCAAAGCCAATAAAGGCATGAAGCAGAGGACAGTACAAGAATATAGGGAAGAGAAATCTGTGAGATTTCACAGTACAGATAATATGGGACAAAAGACATTCCTGTGCTGGAATGCAATAGGAATATATTTCCTAGGCTGGCATTTTACACCTCTGCAGTTAATGAGAAAGGGAAATAATTAAACAAGGGGAGATACATACCCTCCTCTTGTCAACTTAACAATTAGGTTCTGGCTGAGATTTGAACAAGAGCCCAAATTATATGTTTCAGAACAACAGCCATACAGATGTACAGCATAGAAAAAACTCTTCGGTCCAACTCGCCTGTGTTGACCAGAGATCCTAACCAAATCAAGTCCCATTTGCCAGCATTTGGCCCATATCCCTCTAAACCCTTCCTATTTGTATACCCATCCAGATGCCTTTTAATTGTACCAGCCTCCACCACTTCCTCTAGCAGCTCATTAATTACACGGATCACCCTCTGTGTGAAAAAAATCCCCCTTAGGTCCCTTTTATATCTTTCCTCTCTCACCCTAAAACTATGCCCTCTAGTTCTGGACTCCCCCACCCTAGGGAAAAGACCTTGTCTATTTAACCTATCCATACCCCTCAAGATTTTATAAACCTCTATAAGGTTACCCCTCACCTCAGCCTCCAACACTCCAGGGACAAAAGGCCCAGCCTATTCAGCCTTGTCCTATAGCTGAAACCCTCCAGCACTGGCAACATCCTTGTAAACCTTTTCTGAACCCTTTCAGCTTCACAACATCCTTCTGAAAGGAAGGAGACCAGAATTGCACACAATTTACCAAAAGCGGCCTAACCAATGTCTTGTACAGCTGCAACATGACCTCCAAACCCCGATACTGAATGCTCTAATGAAGGAAAGCATACCAAACACCTTCTTCACTATCCTATCTACCTGTGACTCCACTTTCAAGGAACAAGAAATTGCACTCCAAGGTCTCTTTGTTCAGCAATATCCCCAGGACCTTAACATTAAGTCCAGCCCTGATTTGTTTTTCCAAAATGCAACACCTCGCACCTATCTAAATTAAACTCCATCTGCCACTCCTCAGCCCATTAGCCCATCTGATCAAGGTCAGATTGTATTCGGAGGTAACCTTCTTCACTGTGTAGTGGACAATTTTGCAAACTTATTAACTATACCTCCTATGTTCACATCCAAATCATTTATATAAAAGACGAAAAGCAATGGACCCAGCACCAATCCTTGTAGTACACTATTGGTCACAGATCTCCACTCTGAAAAGCAATCCTCCACCACCACCCTCTGTCTTCTACCTTCGAGCCAGTTCTGTATCCAAATGGCTAGTTCTCCCTGTATTCCATGAGAAACTAACCTTGCTAACCAGTCCCCCAACACGAACCTTGTTAAACACCTTACTGAAGTCCATATGGCTCACGTCTACTGCACTGTCTGCGTTTGTTACTTTGTCAAAAAAGTCAATCAAGTTCATCAGACATGATTTCCCATACACAAAGCCATGCTGACTATCCCTATTCAGTCCATGCCTTTCCAAATACATATAAATCCTATCCCTCAGGATTCCCTCCAACAACTTGCCCACCACCGATGTCAGGCTCACTGGCCTATAGTTCCTTGGCTTTTCCTTACCACCTTTCTTGAATAGTGGCACCACGTTAGCCAACCTCCAATCTTCCGGCATCTCATCTGCGACTATTGATGATACAAGTATCTCAGCAAGGGGCTCAGCAATCACTTCCCTAGCTTCCCACAAAGTCTAGGGTACACCTGATCAGGTCCTGGGGATTTCAAGATGTTTCAAGACAGTGTTTCAAGACATCCAGCACCACCTCTTCTGAAATATGGACATTTTTCAAGATGTCACCATCTATTTCCCCATATTCTATATCTTCCATGTCCTTCTCCACAGTAAATACTGATGCAAAATACTCATTTAGTATCTCCCCCATCTCCTGCGGCTCCACACAAAGACCGCCTTGCTGATCTTTGAGGGGCCCTATTTTCTCCCTAGTTACCCCTTTGTCCTTAATGTATTTATAAAATCCCTTGGATTCTCCTTAGCCCTATTTGCCGAAGCTATTTCATGTCCCCGTTTTGCCCTCCTGAGTTCCCTCTTAAGTATACTTCTACTGCCTTTATACTCTTCTAAGGATTCACTCGATCTCTGCTGTCTATACCTGACATATGCTTCCTTCTTTTTGTTAACCAAAACCTCAATGTCTCTAGTCATCCAGCATTTCCTACACCTACCAGCCTTTCCTTTCACTTCAACAGGAATATACCGTCTCTGGATTCTCAATATCTCATTTCTGAAGGTTTCCCATTTTCCAGCCGTCCCTTTACCTGTGAACATCTGCCCCCAATCAGCTTTTGAAAGTTCTTGCCTAATACCATCAAAATTGGTCTTCCTCCAATTTAGAACTTCAACTTTTAGACCTTGTCTATCCTTTCCATCACTATTTTCAAACTAATAGAATTATGGTCGCTAGCCCCAAAGTACTCTTCCACTGACACCTCAGTCATTTGCCCTGCCTTATTTCCCAAGAGTAGGTCAAGTTTTGCACCTTCTCTGGTAGGTACATCCACATACTGAATCAGAAAACCTTGTATGCAGTTAAATTACTCTTCATTTGAACCCTTAACAGTATGGCAGTCCCAGTCTATGTTTGGAAAGTTAAAATTCCCTCCCATAACCATCCTATTATTCTGACAGATAACTGAGATCATCTTACAAATTTGTGTCTCAATTTCCCATTGACTATTAGGGGGTCTATAATTTTTTAGATTAGATTAGATTACTTAGAATACTTACAGTGTGGAAACAGGCCCTTCAGCCCAAAAAGTCCATACCGACCCGCCAAAGTGCAACCCACCCAGACCCATTCCCCCACATTTACCCCTTCATCTAACACTATGGGAAATTTAGTATGGCCAATCCACCTAACCTGCACATTTTTGGATTGTGGGAGGAAATTGGAGCACCCGGAGACAAGGGGAAAATGTACAAACTCCACACAGAGAGTCGTCTAAGGCGGGAATTGAACCCAGGTCTCTGACGCTGTGAGGCAGCAGTACTTACCACTGGGCTGCCCACCGAATAAGGTGAACATCCCTTTCGTATTTCTCAGTTCCACCCAAATAACTTCCCTGGATGTATTCCCAAGTACATCCTCCCTCAGTACAGCTGTAAAGCTATCCCTTATCAAAAGTGCCACTCCACTACCTCTCTTGCCCCCCTTTCTGCCTTTCCTATAGCATTTGTATCCTGAAACATTAAGCTGCCAGTCCTTACCATCCCTGAGCCACATTTCTGTAGCTATCCCAGTCCTATGTTCCCAACTATGCCGAGAGTTTGTCTGCCTTCCCTGTTAGGCCTCTTGCCTAACACAGTAAACGCAGTTTAATTTATCAGTCCTACCTTGTTGTTTGTTTTGTTCCTCCCTGCCCTGACTGTTTGACTGGCTCCTTTTTCCAACTGTACCAGTCTCAGCTTGATCTCTTTCCTCACCTGGATCCCACCCCTACCCACCTTACTAGTTTAAATCCTCCCGAGCAACTCTAGCAAATCTCCCTGCCGGTATACTAGTCCCCTTTGAATTCAGGTGCAATCTGTCCTTCTTGTACAGGTCAATTCTGGCCCAGAAGAGAGTCCAATGATTCAAAAACCCTTTTCCCCTGCACCAGTTCCTCAGCCACGCATTCATCTTCCTATCCTTCTATTCCTACCCTCATTGGCTCGTAGCACTAGGAGTAATGCAGATATTACTGCTCTCAAGGACCTCCTTTTTAAATTCTTGTCTAACTTGCTATACTCTCCCCTCACAATCTCATCCTTTTCCCCTCCCACATCATTACTTCCAATGTGTACAATGACCTCAGGCTGGTCCCTCTCCCCTTTGAGAACATTCTGCACCCTCTCCGATATATCCTTGATCCTGGCACCAGGGAGGCAACACACCATTCTGAGTTTTCTCTGCTGGATGTAGAAACATCTGTCTGTGCCTCTAAATAGAGAGTCCCTTATCACAATCGATCGCTTGGAACCCAGTGTACCCCTCATTACATTAGAGCCCGTCTCGATACCAGAAACCTGGCTGTTCATGCTACATTCTCCTGAGAGTCATCAGCCCATGCTTTTTCCAAAACAGCATACCTGCTTGAAATGCACAGAAGACCCCTGCCCTACCTGTCTACCCCTCCTATCTTTCCTGGAGTTAACCCATCTACCTGACTGTATATGCGGCTTTTCTATAACTGCCATCCATCACACCCCTTAGCTCTCATAAATTCCTTATTGCCTCTAACTGCCATTCCAACCAATCCAGGTAATCTGTTAAGATTCGCAACCAAAGACACTTCTTGCAGACATAATCATCAGTAGCATGGAAACTCTCCCTAAACTGCCACATCTGACAGGAAGAGCACATCACTCTACTAAAGGCCATCTTCGCTCCTTCACAATCCACAGATCCAGAAAATAGCACTGTCTTATTGCTCTAAAAAAATGCTTCAGGCTAACTTAGTACTTATGGTTTGTATTTTCAAAATGTAATCAAGAAACAGATCTCAATAAAACATATAATCAAGAAACAACCCACTCTACTCACTACTGCAGACTTACAACAAGGTTACAGGTTAAAAACTATGCACTTATCTGTTCCTGTGCTGTGAGCTCTCCCACACAGGTTCCTCCAAGGTTAATTTCACTGTTTGTTAAATTTACCTAGACACACTCTGATGTCCAGACATACATGAACTCAAACAGTGAAGGCAGTAACTGTGCCATGCGCTGCTATGTTGGTTAGCGGTACAGGTTTCTTACTCTCTCTCTCCCTCAATAAATCTATACCGCTAACTAACACAATAGTGCATCTGCACAGTTACTGTCTGTTTGAGTTTATGTATTTCTGGACATTGGAACGCATCTAAGAAAAATTAACAAACTGTGCAATTCACGGCTGACCTTGGAGGAACCGGTGTGGGCGGAAATATAGAAAGTTAGGCAGGAATTTAAAAAGGAGGTCCTTAAAGGTAGTAATATCTGGATTACTCCCACTGCTATGAGCTAGTGAGGGTAGGAATAGGAGGATAGAGCAGATGAATAAATGGCTGAGGAGCTGGTGCAGGGGAGAAGAGTTTTTGGATCATTGGAATCTCTTCTGGGGTAGATGTGACCTGTACAAGGAGGACAGATTGCAACTGAATTGCAAGGGGACTAATGTACTGGCAGGAGAAGGAAAGGGAAAAAGAACAAGCAAACAGCAGCAGGGAGGGCACTCCCCTGCAGCACCTACAACACCAGAGACTGCAGCAGCAGCAGTCTCTCCTGACCCACGTGGGGACCTGACGGACTCACAGGAATTGGCTGTGGCGATGGAGACACTTACCTTGAAAGTTGGGGCTGCGATTGAGGAGATGCATGTGGAGATCGTGCCCAGGTCCAACTTATCGCATCCATGCTACAGAAGCATGAGCAGGAGATCCAGGGCCTCGGAGAGCTGCTGGAGGTGGTGGAGGATCGAACTGAGGCCTCAGAAGCTGCAATGGAGTTCTCATCCAGTCGAATCCAGAGAGATGCAGGCCTTGCGAGACCATATTGACGACCTCGATTTTCGAGGTCAGAGGATAATCTCCGAATTGTCGGGCCCCCTGAAGGTGAGCAGCCACTGAGCTTCTTTGAAAGCGGGCTGCTGAAGTTTTTGGACTTTCACATCAAGTCCAGCAGGCTTCAGATTGAAAGGGTTTATCAGGGCCGGTGCAGCATCCCCGCCCGGTCCTACTGCACTTCCACTCATATAAGGACAAGCAAAAAGTCATAGAAGCTTCCAGATCCCTGGGAAAAGATCCGCAGGCACTGCTGTACAAGGGGTCAAAAATCATGCTTTTCCAGGATTTCTTTGCAGCTGTAATTCGAAAGAGAAAGTCCTTCAATGAAGTTAAAAAGAGGCTGAGGAACCTGGGCATGCAGTACTCCATGAGATACCCTGCAGTGCTCCAATTCAGCCAAGAGGACTCAGTTTATAAATTTGACTCAGCAGATAAAGCTAAAAACTTTGTAGACACTTTAAAATAGAACGGATTGGTCTGAAGAATACGGTCAATGTTTGTTTTCCTTTCTATCTTTCCCCATGTTTTCCCCTCCTTTTTTTTAAATTCCTTTCTTTCTCCCTAATAATTTCCTTTTTGGAAAAGGGGGAAAAGACCTTGGAATAAGTTGTTCCCATTTTTTTAATAGCTGGATTTTCTGATGGGAAATTTTGTGGATGTTCTTTGTTGTCTCTCCCCTTTGTTTAGTTTGTTCTGTTTCTCTTTTAGTCACAAGTCAAGGTGACATGAAGCCAGGCTTGGGTGGAGTACTTATCCGGACTTGATCTTTTCTCTGTTGATTTAAGTATCATCTCCTTGTTTTGTTTTCTGGCCTAAGGCTGGGGCACAGTCCGGGTTTGAAGGAGCTGTGAAGGAGGGGATGGGTAGGGTGAGTGCCCCCTATAGGCAGGGGGAAGAGTCTTCCATTCAAGGTTTTATTGTTGGTATTTTTTGTAGATTTTTGGTAGTAAGAGTTGTTTATAGTTATGATAGAGTAGTTTTTGTATATATAGTTTTTCGACTCTGAGTCTTTATTTACTTATGCACGGCACTTTGTAAGCAGGGTTCTCCCTCCCAGGGGTTCAAGGGTCTCTGAAAGGGGATATGGCTAAGTGTCTTATTAAATGGTGCACCTGGAACATTAAGGGAAGTCATTCACCTGTTAAAAGGAAAAACATGCTTTCTCGCCTTAAGAGGGAAAGGGTTGATATCGCTTTGTTGCAGGAAACTCATGTTGATGAAGGAGAACACCCGAAATTACAACGGGGTGTTGTCACCGGGTATTCTGTTACAACTAAAAGTAGGGGAGTAGTGGTACTTATCCAGAAAAATCTTCCATTCACATCATTAGAGCAGGCGAAAGATGAGCAGGGACAGTTTGTGATACTTAAAGCCCTGATACATGGAGAGGAATACGGCATTTTAAATGTCTACTGTATTGAGACACATCTCCTCAAATTTTTGATTAGTGCTTTCTCTAAGTTGAGTGCTTTTAGTGGGGGGGGGGATTTTAATTGTCTTTTGGATCCGACAGTGGACAGGATGCCTTGTGAGCCCCCAACTATTTCTTCGCAGGCCAAGCAGGTGGTTGATTTATGCGAGGAGTTGGGACTGGTGGATATTTGGAGATGTCTTCACCCTACCAGTAGGGACTTCACCTTTTCAAACCCACATAAATGTAACACGAGGATTGACCTCTTTCTGGCTCCCTCGGCCCTTCTGTATTTGATTATGGGTTGTAAAGTTTGGAATATAACTATCTCTGATCATACAGCAGTGTATTTGATGATTAAGACCAAGAGTGAAGAGCTAGGTTTGTGGCACTGGCGTTTGGAACCTTTTCTCCTTAAGGATTCCAAATCTGTGGACTACTTTTTGAAGGAGTTTCAAGAATCCTTGACTATCAACTCGGGCACAGTTAGTAGTCCATCTCTGCTAGGGGAGACTGCTAAGGCCTTTGCTAGGGGATTAGCTATTTCCTATTCTGGAAAGCCGGAAACGACAAAAGGAGGAACAGCAGCGTCTACTGGAGACGTGGTTGAAAGCCGCCGAGGCAGAACATTTTGCATGGCCTTCGGTGACTAAGCTACAGCGGATCACAGCCCTCCGGGCTTTCTTGAATTCAATACTGACACAAAACGCAAAGAAAGAACTTGCTTTCGCTAGACAAAGGCTGTTTGAATATGGGGATAGGCCAGGGAAGTATTTAGCGTACCTGACTAGGAAAAAGCGTGCGCCCCAAGCCATTACTGCAATGAGAGACAGTGACGTGGTCCTTACATACAATGCTAAAAAGATTAATGAGGCTTTTCAGAGATTTTACTCTGAACTGTCTTGGTCTGAAGGTTGCAAGGACAGGAGGGCTAAAATGGAGACTTTTTTACAAACCTGGACCTCCCAGGGGTAGGAGCTGAAAATGTGTTGCTGGAAAAGCACAGCAGGTCAGGCAGCATCCAAGGAACAGGAGATTCGATGTTTCGGGCATAAGCCCTTCTTCAGGAATGACGTAAGTGTGTCCAGCAGGCTAAGATAAAAGGGAGGGAGGAAGGACTTGGGGGAGGGGCGATGGAGATGTGATAGGTGGAAGGAGGTCAAGGTGAGGATGATAGGCCGGAGTGGGGTGGGGGCGGAGAGGTCAGGAAGAAGACTGCAGGTTAGGAAGGCGGTGCTGAGTTCGAAGGATTTGACTGAGACAAGGTGGGGGGAGGGGAAATGAGGAAACTGGAGAAATCTGAGTTCATCCCTTGTGGTTGGAGGGTTCCTAGGCGGAAGATGAGGCGCTCTTCCTCCAACCGTCGTGTTGTTATGGTCTGGCGGTGGAGGAGTCCAAGGACCTGCATGTCCTTGGTGGAGTGGGAGGGGGAGTTAAAGTGTTGAGCCACGGGGTGATTGGGTTGGTTGGTCCGGGTGTCCCAGAGGTGTTCTCTGAAACGTTCCGCAAGGAGGCAACCTGTCTCCCCAATATAGAGGAGGCCACATCAGGTGCAGCGGATGCAATAGATGATGTGTGTGGAGGTGCAGGTGAATTTGTGGCGGATATGGAAGGATCCCTTGGGGCCTTGGAGAGAAGCAAGGGAGGTGGTGTGGGCGCAAGTTTTGCATTTCTTGCGGTTGCAGGGAAAGGTGCCGGGAGTGGAGGTTGGGTTGGTGGAGAGTGTGGACCTGACGAGGGAGTCACGGAGGGAGTGGTCTTTTCGGAACACTGATAGGGGAGGGGAGGGAAATATATCCCTGGTGGTGGTGGAAATGACGGCGGATGATACGCTATATACGGAGGTTGGTGGGGTGGTAGGTGAGCACCAGTGGGGTTCTGTCCTGGTGGCAGTTGGAGGGGCGGGGCTCAAGGGTGGAGGAGCGGGAAGTGGAGGAGATGCGGTGGAGGGCATCGCCGATCACGTCTGGGGGGAATCTGCGGTCCTTGAAGAAGGAGGCCATCTGGGCGGTACGGTATTGGAACTGGTCCTCCTGGGAGCAGATGCGGCGGAGACGAAGGAATTGGGAATATGGGATGGCGTTTTTACAGGGGGCAGGGTGGGAGGAGGTGTAGTCTAGGTAGCTGTGGGAGTCAGTCGGTTTATAATAGATGTCCGTGTTGATTCGGTCGCCCGAGATAGAAATGGAAAGGTCTAGGAAGGAGAGGGAGGAGTCTGAGACGGTCCAGGTGAATTTGAGGTCAGGGTGGAAGGTGTTGGTAAAGTGGATGAACTGTTTAACCTCCTCGTGGGAGCAGGAGGCAGCGCCGATACAGTCATCGATGGAAAAGATGGGGGGTGGTGCCAGTGTAGTTGCGGAAGATGGACTGCTCCACATATCCTACGAAGAGGCAGGCATAGCTGGGGCCCATGTGGGTGCCCATGGCTACTCCTTTGGTTTGGAGGAAGTGGGAGGATTGGAAAGAGAAGTTGTTCAGGGTGAGGACCAGTTCAGTCAGTCGAAGGAGGGTGTCAGTGGAAGGGTACTGGTTGGTACGGCGGTAAAGGAAGAAGCGGAGGGCTTTGACTCCTTCGTGATGCGGGATGGAGGTGTACAGGGACTGGATGTCCATGGTGAAGATAAGGCGTTGGGGACCGGGGAAGCGAAAATCATGGAGGAGGTGGAGGGCGTGGGTGGTGTCCCGAACATAGGTGGGGAGTTCTCGGACTAAGGGGGACAGGACCGTGTCGAGGTATGCGGAGATGAGTTCGGTGGGGCAGGAGCAGGCTGAGACAGTGGGTCGGCCAGGGCAGTCAGGTTTCTGGATTTTGGGCAGGAGGTAGAAACGGGCGGTGCGTGGTTGTGGGACTATGAGGTTGGAGACTGAACTGGTCCTCACCCTGAACAACTTCTCTTTCCAATCCTCCCACTTCTTCTAAACCAAAGGAGTTGCCATGGGCACCCGCATGGGCCCCAGCTATGCCTGCCTCTTCGTAGGATATGTGGAACAGTCTATCCTCCGCAACTACACTGGCACCATCCCCCATCTTTTCCTCCGCTACATCGATGACTGTATCAGCGCTGCCTCCTGCTCCCACGAGGAGGTTAAACAGTTCATCCACTTTACCAACACCTTCCACCTTGACCTCAAATTCACCTGGACCGTCTCAGACTCCTCCCTCCCCTTCCTAGACCTTTCCATTTCTATCTCGGGCGACCGAATCAACACGGACATCTACTATAAACCGACTGACTCCCACAGCTACCTAGACTGCACCTCCTCCCACCCTGGCCCCTGTAAAAAGGCCATCCCATATTCCTAATTCCTTCGTCTCCACCGCATCTGCTCCCAGGAGGACCAGTTCCAATACCGTACAGGCCAGACGGCCTCCTTCTTCAAGGACCGCAGATTCCCCCCAGACGTGATCGACGACGCCCTCCACCGCATCTCCTACACTTCCCGCTCCTCCACCCTTGAGCCCCGCCCCTCCAACCGCCACCAGGACAGAATCCCACTGGTGCTCATCTACCACCCCACCAACCTCCAAATACAGCCTATCATCCGCTGTCATTTCCGCCACCTCCAAACGGACCCCACCACCAGGGATATATTTCCCTCCCCTCCCCTATCAGTGTTCCGAAAAGACCACTCCCTCCGTGACTCCCTCGTCAGGTCCACACCCCCCACCAACCCAACCTCCACTCCCGGCACCTTCTCCTGCAACCGCAAGAAATGCAAAACTTGCGCCCACACCTCCTCCCTTACTTCTCTCCAAGGCCCTACGGGATCCTTCCATATCCGCCACAAATTCACCTGCACCTCCACACACATCATCTACTGCATCCGCTGCACCTGATGTGGCCTCATCTATATTGGGGGGACAGGCCGCCTCCTTGCGGAACATTTCAGAGAACACTTCTGGGACACCCGGACCAACCAACCCAACCACCCCGTGGCTCAACACTAACTCCCCCTCCCACTCCACCAAGGACATGCAGGTCCTTGGACTCCTCCACCGCCAGACCATAACAACATGACGGTTGGAGGAAGAGCACCTCATCTTCCGCCTAGGAACCCTCCAACCACAAGGGATGAACTCCGATTTCTCCAGTTTCCTCATTTCCCCTCCCCCCACCTTGTCTCAGTCAAATCCTTCGAACTCAGCACCGCCTTCCTAACCTCTCCACCCCCACCCCACTCCGGCCTATCACCCTCACCTTGACCTCCTTTCACCTATCGCATCTCCATCGCCCCTCCCCCAAGTCCCTCCTCCCTACCTTTTATCTTAGCCTGCTGGACACACTTTCCTCATTCCTGAAGAAGGGCTTATGCCCGAAACGTCGAATCTCCTGTTCCTTGGATGCTGCCTGACCTGCTGCGCTTTTCCAGCAACACATTTTCAGCTCTGATCTCCAGCATTTGCAGACCTCACTTTCTCCTCCCAGGGGTAATCTTGGAACAGGCCTCTCTCCTGAATGCCCCCTTGACTGTTCAGGAAATACAGGAGGCAACTAGGCAACTTCAGAGTGGAAAAGCACCTGGCCCTGATGGTTTTCCGGGTGAGTTTTATAAGGAGTTTATAGGGATTCTGTCAGGGCCGATGTTGGGATGTACAATCACTCCTATATGCACAAATGCTTACCACCATCTTTGAGAGAAGCTAATATTTCCCTAATTCTTAAGGAGAGGATGGTTCCTGAGGATGGTGCCTCATACAGGCCCATCTATCTATTAAATTTAGATTTCAAGATTCTGTCCAAGATCCTGGTGCTGAGATTGGAAAGGGTGTTGCCCCATATTATTAAAGAGGACCAGATAGGCTTTGTAAGGGGCTGTAGGTCCTCCAATAATATTAGAAGGTTGCTTAACATGGTCCAAGTTTGTCAGCAATGATCGCTTCAGGGTTGTTGATTTCCTTAGATGCAGAGAAAGCATTTGACAAGGTGGAATGGCCATATCTTTTTTTATGTCTTAGAACAGTTTGGGTTGGAGGGAGTCTTTGCTAGGTGGGTAGAAGTTTTATATTGCCACCCTCTGGCCATGGTCATCACCAATGGGGTGAAGTCTGGGAATTTTAGGATTGATAGGGTAGTCAGCAAGGCTGCCCCTCTCACTGCTGTTGTTTACATTGGTGATAGAGCCGCTGGCAGAGGCTATTCGTCAGAACGCCCACATAACCGGTCCGGAAGTGGGATCGAGGGCACACAAGATTACACTGTATGCGGATGATGTCCTTCTGTTTTTATCAAACCTGATGACCTCCGTACCCCATTTGATACAATGTATCAATTCAATTGGGGCTATTTCAGGATAGAAGATTATTTTTGCAAAATCGGAACCTTAAGGATGTACCAGAAGTTGAGGGTGGCCCTAAGTTCACTTTTAAGTGGTCACAGGCAGGGTTCCGATACCTAGGCATGTTTATTACCCCCAAGTTTGATCTGTTATTTTGGACTAACTTTGCTCACTTGCTCGACAATATTAGGCGAGATCTCCAGAGATGGGAGGCTCTTTCATGGCTGGGCCGAATATTTCTCATTAAGATGAATGTTCCTCCTCGTTTGCTTTATCACATGCATATGCTCCCTATAATGTTTCCCAGGTCAACACTGCGGAAGCTTAAGGGGTGGTTTGGTTCCTTTGTCTGGCATTGTGGGCAGCCCCTCATCAAACTTACTAAATTGCAGTTGTCTCATGGAGGGGGAGGAGTTGATTTCCCAGACATTAGGATGTATCAACTGAGTTCCTTGCTGTCCTTTGTCTGCAATCGGGTAGGTAACGATCCAAACTCAATATGGCTGGATATCGAGGCCTCCCAGGCAAAGTGCCCTCTTGTTAACCTGTTGTTCATGGATAAGATGAGGACAGTTATGGATGATTGCCGGAAATCCATTATCATTAGTACAGTCAAGGCATGGAGGGCGATGCGTCAGAGGGTAGTTTATCCAAGACTTCGCCACTTACACCTATAGTTGACATGCCAGGGTTCCGACCAGGGATGGTGGACTCAGAGTTCAAATTATGGTCAGAGGAGTTTCTAGTTGGGAGATTTGTTTGATGGGGAGCTTATGATGTCTTTTGAGTAACTAAGCAAATATGGGTTGCCCAGCAGAGATCTTTTCCATTTTTTTTTCAGGTTAGAGATTTCATCCAGAAGACTACGCTTCTCACTAAGCCCTATAAGCCCGATACAGAGAGGTTGTTGCTACATTCCACAAGCACCCTTTCGGTTAGTGGGTGGCAGGACCTGGCAGGATATTAACCGCTTATGAGAGGTCTGGGAGCAGAGATCTCTTCTGAAACATGGAAGAATATATGGAAGAATACTCGAAAGATCTCAATCTGTAACAGGACATGCGCTACGCAGTTAAAAGTTCTGCACAGGGCTCATTTGGCACCAGACCCTTTGGCGAAGTTTAAAAAAGGGGCATCTTCAGTGTGCCCCAAATGTAAAATAAGTGTAGGTATTCTTACCCATTGCTTCTGGACATGCCACAGGCTCCGTGTTTATTGGAGGACTGTGGCAGGAGAGAGAGGGAGAGTATTGAGGACTGAAGTCAAAGTAGACCCGATATCTCTCCTCTCAGGTCTACCGAATTTACCATCTTTAGATGGACATGGGAAGAAACTATTTAATATTTTTGCATACTGTGCACAGAAGAATATTCTGATGAATTGGGTGTCTGAGAACCCGCCGGGCTTGCTGGGATAGCAGAAATTAATTATGGAGCACACTCCCTTGGACGTTTTTCACAAACATGGTGCACCACACAACGGACAATTTTTATAAGACATGGCAGCCCTACTTGAGTTATTTGGATATAGATTTGTCAGTTATCTTAACTAGGGCGTTTGTTAACCAAGATGGTTAGATTTGTCAAGCCCTGGGCCTCGGCGGGGGTCTCCTGAGTTAATACGAGTATATAATACAATGCTCCAGTTCCTTTGTTTGGGAGTTTTGCGCCGAGCATAGCTATTCTCTATTTTGTGTTCTCGTTGGTTTTTTTGCTTTTCTTTCTTTTTTTTCTGATGCTGTTTTGCACAGTGTTAGGGTTTGCTTTGTATTATAGGGTAGGTTAGTAGTTAATAGATAATAGCTGTATTGAAATTTGTGTTTTTTTTTCTTTTTATTATACTATTTGTTTTTTTTCAATAATTTTATGAGTTTGTAAAGTTAAAAAAAATTGCCAATAAATATATTTACAAAAAAAAAAGTCAGGTCAGGCAAGGACAATGCAGACAACAAAGTAGGACTGATAAATTAAACTGCATATACTTCAATGCAACAGGCCTAACAGGGAAGACAGACAAACTCAGGGCATGGTTAGGAGCAAGGGACTGGGATATCATAGCAATTACAGAAACATGGCTTAGGGATGGACAGGACTGGCAACTTAATGGTTCAAGATACAGATGCTATATCAAGGATCGACATTGGAGGGGGGCGCATTTTCAATCAGGGATAGCATTACTCAAATACCTAGGGAATATATCCAGGGAAGTTATTTGGGTGGAACTGAGAAATAAGAATGGGATAATCACCTTACTGGGATTGTATTATAGACCCCCCCCCAATAGTCAACAGGAAATTAAGAAACAAATTTTTCAGGAGATTTCACTTATCTGTAAGAATAATAGGGTGATTATGGTAGGGGATTTTAACTTTTTATAGCACTATACGCAACCTCAAAAAACCCCAAAGTGCTCTGCAACCATCAAAGTACTTTCTGAAGTGTTGCCAATGGTGCAGTGCAGGAAGCATGCAGACAATTAATGTTCAGCAAGCTCGCATAAGGAGCAATATAATAGTGACCAGATGATCCATTCATTGATGACCAAAAGTAAACATTAACCAGTGAGAAACTACCCTGCTCTTCATAAAAAGGCGTCATTCAGTACTTAACATCCACCAGAAAGGGCAAATGGGATCTCGGTTTAATGTCTTATCCAGAAACCGGCATCTTTGACAATGCAGCACTCCCTCAGAACAACACCGGAATGTCAATCTAGACTTTACAGGGGTTGATTCCTCAACTCTGTAGCCACTAGAGTTCAGAAGAATAAGAGGTAATCTCATTGAAACATGTAAGATCCTGAGGGGTCTTGACAAGGCTGAAAGGATATTTTCCCTCCTGGGAGAGACTAGAAGAGTTTAACAATGAAGAGCTTTCTTTTGAAATGGAGATGAGGGAAATGGTTCCTTGCAAGTGCCATGAGACTGTGGAAATCTCATCCTGAGGTCAGTTGACATGAGGCTGGTCAATATATCAAAGCTGTTGCACATGAAGTTTTGACCAACAAGGCTAGAGGGAGAACGCAAGTAAGTGGAGTCAAGGTCACAAACTGCCACAACCTTAACAAATAGCAGATTTAGCTAAAGGGGTTGAATGGCCTACTCATGCTCCTAGCTTGTATGATTCAGAACCAAGAAGGTTTACTGAGTCGAGCCTGTTACTGTAAAGGTTTTCATGCTAAAAAAAAAGTCTCAGAGTGAGGACTAGCCAGTGTTGTCACAACTAAGTTCACTAATTGAAGGGTGTTTTCAAACCAATACATCTTAAGTTCATTCAACTGAAGCAAAGCTTCAACCAAAGCAACTGAAGACTCCTCAAACCCATCAGCTCTCCTAGCCCCGGTCCCACATATCCCTGTCCACCCCAGTCAATCTCACTCCACCCTATCATTTTTAATATTTATTTTTCATGGAATTCTGGTTTCATCAACATTTGTTTTCCATCCCTAATTCCTCTGAAAGTGAGTGATTTGCTTAGGCCATTTCAAAGGGCATTTAAGAGTCAACTATGTCACTGAGGGTCTAGAGTCATATATAGGTCAGACTGGGTAAGGATGGCAGATTTCCTTCCCTAAATTTGTGAAGCAGATGGAATTTTACAAAAACCAAGACCATCTTTCAATTCCAGACTTTTTAACCGAATTAAATTTCAGCACCTGTTGTGGGATTTGACCCCTTGTCTCCACATCATTAACCTGGACCTTTAGATTGCTAGCCCAGTGTTATTACCACTACACCACCACATTACCTTGCATTATAAAACTTCGACTCTTTGGAAATGACTTCCATTTCCTCTGAGGAATTTCCTTCTTTGCTATCTCTTTGTCTGGAGAGCTACTGCAGACACAATTCATCCAGCCCAACTACCTCAATCCAGCTCTTCTCATTTCACCCTAGCTGCATACTCTTCTGTTCCTTTCTCCCTTATGTGTTTCTCCAGCTTGACCATTAATGCAACCTTGCTACTAACCTCAAGCATTTCATGTGGTAGGGAATTCCGACTTCCCACTGCTTCTCAGATAAAGAGGTTTCTCCTGAATTGCCTCTTGGATTTAGCTGCAACTATTTTAGATTTGTTGCTTCTGGTTTTGAGATCTGCCAGAAGTAGAGGCATCACATTGCTGATCAAACGACTTCATTGTCAAGGCTGTGCTCAACTACACCTTTCCAGAGAAACATGCACCAGTTTGTTTAATATTCCCTGGTGGTTATCACTTCTCTGTTCTGGCATTATCCCTGGGAAATCTTTACTGCACCTTCTCCATTGTACTATTTCCTCTTCCTTACATGGTGACCGACCCTGTGCAGATCTAGTTGCCCCACTGAAAGGCAAGATGATTGTCATGTCCTGTAAAGCTGTGCTTGGTTAGATTCTGAAGTGTTTCCCAAAATAATCCTCATTTTAAAATAACAACTTTGCAAATAAATCTGTTCCTAATTTTCTCTAATTACTGACAGTCATCTAAAGGTTGCTGCATTGCTTTATTTTCAGAACTGCCAGTCAACATGACAAGAGAACTAGATATAATTGAGCTTGCCGCCTCAAAATCTGGCAGCTGTCGGAGGCTTTGGTAATTAAACATACAACGTGCTGCATGACAAGGTGCCAGGGCTGCTGCCTACTTTAGTTTATACCCTCTGGCCCAATGACAATCCACATCCGTCCACGTCCCCAATTTCATCCGTTGCAGCAATTTCCACCAAATGAGAGTCAAATTGATGGGCCAAAAGGCCTTTTTCTGTGTCTTCGCAACCTTTAAGTGTGAAGTGCTAGCCACTCAAATGCCAGGGAAACACCATCTCCAGCGAGAGAATTTAACCTTCTTCCTTTGACCTTCAATGGCATTGCCATTGCTCCCCACTATCACATCCTGGGTGTTATCACTGACCAGAAACAGGACTGGGCAGGCCATACAAACACAGTGACTACAAGAGCAAGACAGAGACTACGACTCTTGCAGTGAATAACTCACCTCCTGACTCCCCAAAGCCTGTCCACCATCTACAAGCCATAGAGGAATGAAATACTCTCTCCAGTTCTGTGGAATAATACAGCTCCAACAATACATAAGCAGCTCAATATCATCCAGGATGAGGCAGTCAAACTTCACTGATGTCATGTCCATCATCTTCAGTCACATTCCCTCCACCGGGATTTGTAAAAGCAACATGTATCATTTACATGATGCACTGCAGCAACAGCACATTCCAAACCTGTGACCATCACCTCCCCAGAAGGAAAAAGGCAGCAGATACAGGGGTACACCACTTCCTGCAAGTTCCCCTCTGAGCCACATACCATCCTGACTTGGAATTATGTCACCATTCCTTCAGTGTTGCTATGTCAAAATCCTGGAACTCCCTCCCTAACAGCATCTACCAGACTGATTACTGAGATGGCAGAACTAACAAAAGAGAGGGTGGGTCCGTTAAGACAACATTTATCAGACTTCAGAAAAATGAGGGGGAGATGTCATAGACACCCATAAAATTCTTACAGGACTAGACAGAGTAAACACAGGAAGGATATTCTTGATGACTGAGGAGTCCAGAACCAGGGGTCACAGTCTAAGGATATGGGGTAGACCATTTAGGACTGAGATGAGGAGAACCCAGAGAGTGGTGTGCCTGCAGAATTGTCTGCCACAGAATGTAGTGAGATCAATCCATAGAATGTTTTCGAGAAGGAGTTTGGATATAGCACTTGGGGCTAAAGGGAGAAAGTGAGAACAGAGTGTGGCATGATCGTTTTGAATGATTGAGAAGATTTGAAAGGCTAAATAGCCTACACAATTTCCCATTTTCTGTGTTTCTAGACTAGACTAGACACTCAAATGCCCTCCAGTTTGAATCCCATCTTCCAAACTCCAATAACATTCAAAATCACACAGCCCTTGTCCTGACTTGTACCAAGTCCCAGTTGCCCAGCAGAACAGTGCTCATTGGACTACATTGTCTCCTAAGCTAGCAATACTTTGTCTTAAGAAATCTGCATCAACTCCATATCCCTCCATGACTTTCTTCTTCCTTGTGAGGCTCTCCTTGAATTATACCACAGCTTTTAATAAAACTATATTTTAATCAATTTATATTACATTAAATTATGTATAATTTACATTATACGAATATAAATATAACATTAATCTACTTAATATACACTATACATTACATACATATGTATATTTAGTAGGCCCAAGGCACAGCATGTTATTCTAGCTATTTTAACCATTTTGTTATACTAATGTAATAATAATTATGCATTACATTATGTACACATTAAATAATGTACAATTACGTAATTGTACATTTTATTTATGCAATTACACTAATGAACATGCAATATATATCATACATTATGTATAGTATATAATATATACAATGCATAATTATAATAATATAAAGTAAATTGATTAAAATAACATGCCATGCTTGAGGCAGATGGAACTTGAACCCAGACCTCTGTCCCAGAGGTAGGGATAATAACAGTGTGCCTCAAGAGCGACCCTGTCCATGGAATTACCACTTTTCAGAAATGGCTATACTTATTGTCAACACCACCATAAGAAGAATTGGGGTGGCACCGCTGCCTCACATTGCCAGGGACCTGGGTTCGAGTCCAGCCTTGCATAACTACCTGTGTGGAGTTTGTATATTCTCCCGTGTTGCATGGGTTTCCTCTGGGTACTCCAAAGATGTGCAGATGAATTGGCCATGCTAAATTGTCCATCGTGTTAGGTGCGTTAGTCAGAGGCAAATGGATCTGGATGGGTTACTCTTCGGAGGGTCAGTGTGGACTTGTTGGGCCAAAGGGCCTGTTTCCACACTGTAGGTAATCTAATCTAATTTACAAAACCATGCACATGCACAAACACAGGTCCAGTGTCACTCGATCAAAATCCTCTGAAACTCCTTCTCTGACAACCCTGTGGGTGTCCCTATGCTACTTGGACTGCTACAGCTCAAGATGGCAACTGACCACCACCTTCTCATGGGGCAATTAGGATGGGCAATAAAACTGACCCAGCTAGTGACACCCATATCAAATAAATGGAAAAAAGAACCTGCAGTGAGGCCCTTACCTGAAGTTGGAGAGTGTTGTCTCCTGCACTAAAGCTGTAACTGACTCCTGATTACAGAAATAACTTTAGTCAATTATTCTTCTAGAATCTACAGAAGGGAATTGGTTGAAATGGGACAAATGCACTTAAATGCTGCAAAAGAAATGCAAGCAGAACCGTTGCTTACTAAGGTGTCGATGCAATTCTGAGGTGTTCACTTTACTGCCATACCTATCACCATTGGCAGGTGGTGCTACCTTTGTACTAGAAGCACACTCTCTGGTCTTAAATAAGGAATCTGAAACTGTACTCATTACACCACATGTGGTCTCACCAATGCCCTATATGGCCTTCAATGAAACCTCCCAGCCTTAATATTTCATTCCCCTTGCAATAAATGACAAAGACTAGTCTGTGAGAGATTTGGAGAGTGAAAATGCTGCTGAACTGAATGGTCATTCCTTCCTCTATTTGTGTTCTTGTGCAGCAGTGGGAATCCATTTCATTTTGGGAAGAGGTCAGCAATGATGAGCTTGTGGCAACTGCTGTGTAAATGGAATGTGCACATTAAATAAACTGGTGCACTTATGGCAATAATCCATCACAATTTATTTTCCTATCCCGTTAAGGTGAGAGTGGTAGAACATTCTGCAGGAATGGAACGTTGTTCTGTAGCTAGAGCCTGTTTCAAAAAAAATCTTGTCAGGAACAGAACAGGCTGTAATCAGAATACTGTAGGATAGAACTGAGAGGGAACACTATACAAGAAAGGCAGATTTGGCTGAGGGTCTTTTCCTGAGACAAAGGAAGTCTGAGGAGTGACTTTAGGGAGGTTTTTAAGACTACTAAGGGATTTGATAAGGTAGATGCAGGATAGATGGTACACTCTCCATGGTGATGCATCAACTAATCAATGTCAATCTACTAATCAATCAATACTACTTTTATCATGCAGTATGAAGTGTCACTCACATTGAAATTTGGCATTCTTGCATCCATATGGATGTACAATACACAAAGTTTTGATGCACACACTCTTTTCCAGAAATAATCATGCTTTCATTTGTGAGGCAGACCAACCCAAGATGAAGATAACAAATGCAGGAATTCCTCGGATTATGTGAATGACTTCCATTTTGGAGCCTGTTTGCAAGTCAATTTGCATGCAGATTGGGACACAATGCAGGACAATATAAAATCACCACTTTTAGGTACAAGGAATGTTTATCAGGTCTGTAAAATGAAACCCCTCACACGAGATCCTGTTCACAAGAAAGAGCATTTGTAAGTTGGATGTTCATAAGTTGGGGACCTCCTGTAAATCTACTTGAGGATAATCTTTTTGTGTGGTGTCTCATGGTGCCCAGTGACGTGGACTTTGGGGCAGAATTGGGTGAGGGGGCTGATGAGGCCTATCTGGATATCAGGAGCATTTTTTCTTTGCTTCTGCCAAGTGATCGGGAGGGGAGGGGGGATGGAGGGAGGGGAGGAAGAGTTGTCAATTTATGAAGATTATAATTGGTTAACTGTCTCATTAATACTGTAAACTGCTTCAATAATATTCAGTGTCCTAACTTCCTGCCGAACAAGCCTGCCTGTCACTCACCAAACAACAGCTCAGGGATCGATCCATGGGCAGGAACCTCAATCATCCCTCATCCATGGACACTGGCAGCCAACATGTGCCAACTTTTCACGATCCTGATAGGCTCTCTCCCAATCACAGGCAGGAAGCACGGAGCTACAGTCCAGGGGGCAATACCACCAAGCATTTGCGCTAAGGGACAGGTGCCCAGTTGACCAATTAAACCAGGCTGCAGGGCTGGCTTGCCTTCTCTCTCAGCTGCTGTTCACTGAGCACCCCTCTGCATAGGTAGATCTTCAGCCTGCGCCAAAGGCCATCACATTAGTATCACATGATGTGCTGTTTTGCACAAGCAGACTGTTGACCATCGGGGACCTGTCCGGTGTCAGTCGGTTGTACACCTGGGCATAAACAGTGTTGAAATATCAACTGACAGAGAGCAAATAGACAAACAGTTTGAAGTGACTGAATGGCCTTCTCCTACTCCTGTAGCTTGATAATAGGTCTTAAAAGGAAAATGGATAGATATTTGCAAAATTAAATTTGTCTAAGGAAAGGGCAGAGAAATGAGGCTAAGTGGAAAGCTGCCAACAAGCCACCAAGTTTCAAAAATAACTTGTTAGCTGATTAAATATTGGGAAGACTGAAGACATTGTTTCAGTCCTTGCTCCAAATCCTGTTTCCCAGCTACCAACTCCATCCCTTTCCGAGAACAGTCCAAGATTAAGACAGTATTTTTGTAACCTTGGTGTCATATTTGACCCTAGCAGAACTCCAACCTCATTTATTTCCACCTCCATCACAGCACACAGCTTTGCCCCTCTTCTCAGTCCATCTGCTGAATCTCTCACTCAGCCCTCTCTCATTGTCATAGAGTCATAGAACTACACAGCATGGATCTTTAGACTGGGCTATCCCTGACCACTCCTGGCTGTTCTCCCATGTTCTACCCTTGTAAACTTGAGGTCATCCAAAATGCAGCTGGCTGTGTCATAACTTGCACTTAGTTGCGTTCCTCTATCAGCCCATATGCTGGCTCCTGATCAAGCAGCATACAAACACAGAACAAGAATAGGTCACTTGACCCTTTCAGCCTACTTCCCCCATTCAATATGATCTTGGCTGATATGATTGTAAGGTCAGCTCGGCCTCATTTTTGCATATCCTCTGATAATGCTTGGTTATCATGAAACTATCTCAATCTGCCTTAAAAATAGATTGATAGAGTTGTACACATGGAAACAGACCCTTCAGTCCAACTCGTCTGCACTGACCATATATCTTAAATTAATCTAGTCCCATTTGTCAGCGTTTTGCCCATAACCCTCAAAACTCTTCCTACTCATGTACCCATCCAGATGCCTTTTAAATGCTGTAATTGTACCAGCCACCACCACTTCCTCTGGCAGCTCATTCCATGCGTGCACCACCTTCTGTGTGAAAACATTACCCATAGGTCCCTTTTAATTCCTTCCCCTCTCACCTTAAACCTATGCCCTCTAGTTTTGGACTTCCCTACCTTGGAAAAAAGACCTCGGTTATTCACCTTATCCATGCCGCTCATGATTTTTACAATCCTCTATAAGCCTGTAGGTAAAATAGCCCCAGCCCAGTCAGCCTCACCTATAGCTCACTCTCCAACCCCAGCAACATTCTTTGAATTTTTTTCTGCATCCTCTCGACTTTAACAATATCTTTCCTGTAGTAGGGAGACCAGAAATGAACACAGTATTCCAAAAGTGGCCTAACCAATGTCGTGTACAGCCGTAACATGACAGCTCAATTCCTATACTCAATGCACTGATCAATAAAGGCAAGTGTACCAAATGCCTTCTTCATCTTCAAGAAACTATGAGCCAGCATCCCAAGGTTTCTTTGTTCAGCGACACTCCCAATTAAGTATAGGTCTGTCCTGATTTGCCTTACCAAAATACAACACCTCACACTTATCTAAATTTAACTCCACCTGTCACTCCTTGGCCCATTGGTCCATCTGATCAAAGTCCTGGTGAACTCTGAGATAACCTTTCTCACTGTGCACTACAACAACAATTTTAGTGTCATCTGCAAACTTACTAACCGGTCCTCTTACACTCACATCTAAATCATGTATCTGAATGACAAAAGGCAGTGGACCCAGCACTGATCTTTGCAGCACACTGCTGGTCACAGGATTCCAGTCCAAAAAAACAAGCCTCCACCACCACCACCCTCTGTTTCCTACCTTCAATTCAATTTTGCATCCAAATGGCTAGCTCTCCCAGGGTTCATATGATCTAACTTTGCTAACCAGTCGATCATGCGGAACCTTCTCATGTGCCTTGAAGTCCATAGAGACAACATCCACGGCTCTGCCTTCATGTTTGTCATCTCTTCAAAAGATTCAATGAAGTTAGTGAGACACGATTTCCCACACACAAAGCCATGTTGACTGTCCCTAATCAGTCCTTTTCAAATACATGCAGAACTTTGTCCCTAAGAATCCTCTCCAACAACTTACCCACAGACATCAGGCACATTGGTCGATAGTTTCCTGCCTTTTCCCTACCACCTTTCTTAAATAATAGCCACCACATTAGCCAACCTCCATTCTTCCAGCATGTCACCGGTGGCTATTGATGAAACAAATATTTCAGCAAGGGGCCCAGCAACCCCCCCCTTCCAACCTTCCCACAAAGTTCTGGGACAGACCTGACCAGGTCCCAGGAATGTATCCACCTTTACGCATTTTAAAACATCTAGCATCTCCTTCTCTGTAATATGAATACTTTTCAAGATATCGCTGTTTATTTCTTTAAGTTGTCTAGCTTCCATATCCTTCACCACAGTAAATACTGATGGAAAATATTTAAAATTTTACATCCACTGTCTTTTGAGGAAGGGAATTCCAACGATTCACAACCCTCTGTGAGAAAAAGGTAGCATCCTCTGTTTTAAATGGCCGACACCTTCATTTCAAACAATGACCCCTAGTTCTAGATTCCATAACAAAAAACATCCTTCCGCATCTAGTCTCCTCAGGATTGAATGTCTTGATATCAAAATTCTAACCCTCATTTTCAAACCCTTCCATGGCCACATCCTCCCTATCTCTGTAATCCTCTCAATTGCCCATAACCCTTCAAGATCTCTGTGCTCTTCTAATCTTGATCTCCGCTCTTCTACCATTCTAGTCTCCGCTCTCCTATCATCCTGATCTCATCATCCCTACTTTAATCATGAATGGCAGATCCTCAGCTCTGCAATACTCTCCCTACAGCTCTCCACCTTTCTGTCTCCTCCTTTCAGATACTTTAAAACATATCACTTTGAAATAATTTATAGCCACCTGGCCTAATATATCCTCATGTGACTCGGTGTCAAATTTTATTTCATAACACTTAAGTGAAGACACTTGGACATTTTGTTAAAGGCGTTATATACAGGGCACATTCTGTTGCCAGTGACGGCCATTACATCCTCTGGGGACTGTTTTTATTCATTCACAGAATGTTGGCCAGACCAACATTTATTGCCCATCTCTAATTTCCTGTTGAGAAGGTGGTGGTTAGCTGCCTTCTTGAATCGCTGAAGTCTGTGTGGTGTACAGACACTCACAATGCCTTCAGGATTTTGACCCAGCAACAATGAAGGTATGGTGATATATTTTCAATTTGAGAGGATGAGTGGCTTAGAGGACAACTTGCAGAGGATGGTGTTCCCATGTATCTGCTGTCCTTGCCCTCCTAGATGGAAGTGGTTGTGGGTTTGGAAGGTGCTGTCTGAGCACCTTTGGTGCATTTCTGCAGTGCACACTGCTGCTACCGAGCATTGGTAATGGAGGGAGTGGATGTGGTCTCAATCAAGTGAACTACTTTGTCTTGGATGGTGTAGAGCTTCTTGAGTGTGGTCAGAGGTGCACCCATCCAGGCAAGTGGGAAGTATTCCATCACTTGTGCTTTATCGATGGTGGACAGGCTTTGAGAGGTGAGTTACTCACTGCAGGATTCCCTACCTCTGACCTGTTCTTGTAGCCACCATATTTAAAGGGTTGGTCCAAATTCAGATTCTGGACAACGGTAAACCACCCCACCCCCACCAAGATGCTGATCTTACAAGTGTGAAAGATGCAACACAAGCACTAGCTTGTTATTCCAGAGTCATGTGGTGGAATCAGCAGCAGTAAGTACCTATCGTAAAATGAAACCACAACAGAAGCTGGGTGATACTGTCACGGCATTTGCAATGTTTCACTGAAGGTATCTGCTGCGCAGGCAGGCTGTTCCCCCTTTTCTTTAAACTCCTTTTTAATTGCATGTTCTGAATTTGCATACGGAGACATCACAGCTGTGTGTTTACAGTACATAACACTCCTAATAGCTTTGTCCTTAGGCAATTAAGAGCTGTTGTTCAAGGCTATCATTAACCAACACAACATCAATGAATGCTCCACCTACTCTGTTTTTTGGGGTTTTTTTTCATGCAATTATGCCTAATTATATGTTAAACAGACAATGTACGTCTTGTTCAGCAGGATGAACACACATGCATGTATGGAGGGTGTTTATGTATATTGCATGCGCACTGTGACAATGGGACTGTATTTCTTTCTCACCTTCTATCCATATGACTGCCCAGTCAGTTTTGCTGTTCATACCTATGCTCAAGGATGGCACAAGTGCTGAAAAGCTATTAAATTCGCAGCCTGTTCTAATAAAACATAAAACACCTCAGAATCCCAACACAGTAACCCAACTGGGCAACATCAAAGGATAGAAAGGACTCATGGGCATCATTTGGATGCCACTTTAAAACGAGGGCACCATTTCCTCTCTGAGCTGGACTTATTTAATCCCTCAGCCCCACTCTCTGTGCTTTGCCCAATAATCACAGCATCATTATGATGCCAATGAAGGCCATTCACCCCAGTGCATCTGCATTGGCTCTCCAAATACGATTCACAGCTATCTCCCAGTATCCTACCTTTTCCCCATATCCCTGCACATCATTTCTACCCAAATAATTAGCCAACACTTTCTTAAATGAATCTGCATCTACCACATGTCCAGGCAATGCATTCCAGCCCCAAACTACTCACTGTGTGAAAAAGCTTTTCTCCTCACATCATCCTTGTGTCTTTTGCAAATCAGTCTCAAATTGTGCCCTCTTCTTCTCAATCCTTTTATAAGTGGGAGGAGTTTCTCCCTATCTACTCTGTCCAACTTGCTCAAAACTTCCTTCAAATCTCCTCTTAGCCTGCAACTGGGGAAAAGAAAAACATCAGCCATTATCTCTTTGTGGGAGGTCTCTGTGTGTACATTGACTGCTGTATACCATCAATTACAAACATTCACTTCAGACACAAACACTCATTGGTTGTATTGCCATAGCAAAAGGTGTTATGTCAATACAAGTCTTGCTTTTTGTACTGTCTTCATCCATTCATCTCTCAGCTGAGCCGCTGGACTACAACATCTTTAGGGAATCGCTCTGAAGTACATTCAGGAGGTTCATTCAAAATTAGCAAGGAATTAGGCCAGAGGAATAGATACTCAGAGGAACAACAAATGGATTGGTGAGGGGAATGTGGTGATCTTTAATTGGGGGTTTGGAGGAGAAAGGCTGGTGGGGGAAGGAGAGACTAGTTCCTGAGCACAGGACGAAAATGTTTAAAGTATTGCCCTCCATGAATGGGCCAGCACAGTGGCTCAGTGTCAATGCTGCTGTCTCACATCACCAGGGACCCACATTCGATTCCAGCCTGGGGTGACCCTCCATGTACTCCCCGTGTCTGTGTGGGTTCCTCCCACAGTCTAAAATGTGCAGGTTAGGTGGATTAGTCATGATAAATTGCCCATAGAATTTAAAGATGTGCATGCTAAGTGAATTGGCCACAGGAAATGCAGTGTTAGAGGGATAGGTTAGTGGGTGGGTCTGGATAGGATGTTCTTCAGAGGGGCAGTGTGGACTCAAAGGCCCCCACAATGTAGGGATTTTATGATTTTAAGAATAGGTTGAACAGGAATATGCTGGAGGCATAAGAGACAGCATTGAGAGAAACAGAATGACAGAAAATTAGTTCCGGGCTACATCATATTCCCAGTGCAGAACGTAAGGTCTGAATTCAGCCGCATGATCTGTATTCCTGATGCCCACAGTGGGATGTTTGCTGTTGAGGTTAATAGGCCTTAGAAAGAGAACTACCAGCTCTGATGCCTTAGCTATGTCCCCAGGGAAGGTGGTGGCTGCAGACAGGGAGCCTTCAATGGTTATGTTGAAAAAAACAATCCTTTAATTCTTTTTTAAAATAATTTGGTTTTAGCCGGACCAACTGTCTCACACCCCACTTTCCACAGTATGGTTGAAAAATAGACATTAGGGAGAGGAGGTCACCATAACTTAGCATGAACAGTCAAGTTTCTGGTATTGAGACTGGTTCTAATGCAATGAGGGGTATGTAGAGTTCCAAGGGATCCATTGTGTTAGGGGACTCACTAGTCCGAGGTACAGTCAGATGGTTCTGTTGCAAGCAACAAAAAATCAGAATGGTGCGTTGCTTCCCTGGTGTCAGGATCAAGGATGTCTCAGAGGGGGTTCAGAATGTTTTCAAGGGGGAAAGGGACCAGCAGGAGGTTATTGTAAACATTGGAACCAACAACATCTGAAGGGAAAAGGTTGAGATTCTAAAGGGAGATTACAGAGAGCTAGGCAGGAATTTAAAAAACAGGTCCTCGAGAGTAGTAATATCTGGATTACTCCCGGTGCTACAAGCTAGTGAGGGCAGGAATGGGAGGATAGAACAGATGACTGAATGGCTGAGGAGCTGGTGGATGGGAGAAGGATTCACATTTTTGGATCATTGGAAGCTCTTTTGGGGTTGAAGTGACCTGTACAAGAAGGACGGATTGCACCTAAATTGGAAGGGGACTAACATACTGGCAGGGAGATTTGCTAGAGTCACTCCAGAGGATTTAAACTAGTGAGGAAAAGGATCAATCTGAGACTGGTACAGGTGATGACAAAAGCAAGTCAAACAGTCAGGACAGGCAGGAACAAAATAGAGAACAAGGTAGAACTGATAAGTTAAACTGCATTTATTTCAATGCAAGAGGTCTAACAGGGAAGGCAGAGGAACTTACGGCATGGTTAGGAACATGGGACTGGGGTATCATAGCAATGACAGAAACGTGGCTCAGAGATGGGCAGGACTGGCAGCTTAATGTTCCAGGATACAAATGCTACAGAAAGGATAAAAAGGGATGCAAGAGAGGAGGCAGAGTGGTGTTTTTGATAAGTGATAGCTTTACAGCTGTACTGAGGGAGTATATTCCTGGAAATACATCGAGGGAAGTTACTTGGGTGGAACTGTGAAATAAGAAAGTAATGATCGCATTATTGGGATTGTATTACACAACCTCTATAGTCAGAGGGAAACTGAGAAACAAATTTGTAAGGAGATCTCAGCTATCTGTAAGAATAATAGGGTGGTTATGGTAGGGGATTTTAACTTTCCAAACATAGACTGGGACTGCCCTAGTGTTAAGGGTTTAGATGGAGAGGAATTTGTTAAGTGTGTATAAGCGTGTCTGATTTAGTATGTGGATGTACTTACCAGAGAAGGTGCAAAACTTGACCTATTCTTGGGGAATAAGGCAGGGCAGGTGACTGAGGTGTCAGTGGAGGAGCACTTTGGGTCCAACGACTATAATTCTATTAGCTTTAAAATAGTGATGGAAAAAGATAGACCAAATCTAAAAAGTTGAAGTTCTAAATTGGAGAAAGGCCAATTTTGACACTATTAGCCAAGAACTTTCAAAAGCTGCTTGGGGGCAGATGTCACAGGTAAAGGGAAGGCTGGAAAATGAGAAGTCTTCAGAAATGAGATAATGAGAGTCCAGAGAAAGTACATTCCTGTTAGGGTGAAAGGAAAGGCTGGTAGGTATAGAGAATGCTGGATGACTAAAGAAATTGAGGGTTTCGTTAAGAAAATGAAAGAAGCTTATGTCAGGAATAGACAGGATAGATAAAGTGAATCCTTAGAAGAGTATAAAGGTGGTAGGAGTATACTTAAGAGGGAAATCAGGAGGGCAAAAAGGGGACATAAGATAGCTTTGGCAAATAGAGTTAAGGAGAATCCAAAAGGTTTTTATAAATACATTCAGGATAAAAGGGTAATTTGGGAGAGAATAAGGCCCCTCAAAGATCAGCAAGGCGGCGTTTATGTGGAGCCGCAGGAGATGGGCGAGTTGCTAAACAAGTATTTTTTATCAGTGTTTACTGTGGAAAAGGACATGGAAGATATAAAATGTGGGAAACAGATAGTGACATCTTGAAAAATGTCTATATTACAGAGGAGGAAGTGCTGGATGCCTTGAAACGCATAAAAGTGGATAAATCCCCAGGAACTGACAGTGTACTCCAGAAATCTGTGGGAAGCTAGGGAAGTGATTGCTGGCCTCTTACAGAGATATTTGTACCATCGATAGTCACAGATGAGGTGTCGAAAGACTGGAGGTTGGCTAATGTGGTGCCACTGTTTAAGAAAGGTGGTACGGACGAGTCAGGGAACTATAGACCAGTGAGCCTGACATTGGTGGTGGGCAAGTTGTTGGAGGGAATCCTGAGGGACAGGATGTTCATGTATTTGGAAAAGCAAGGACTAAATAGGGATAGGAGGAGAAAGTGAGGACTGCAGATGCTGGAGATCAGAGCTGAAAATGTGTTGCAGGAAAAGTGCAGCAGGTCAGGCAGCATCCAAGGAACAGGAGAATCAACGTTTCGGGCATAAGCCCTTCTTCAGGAATGAGGAAAGTGTGTCCAGCAGACTAAGATAAAAGGTAGGGAGGAGGGACTTGGGGGAGGGGCGTTGGAGATGCGATAGGTGGAAGGAGGTCAAGGTGAGGGTGATAGGCCGGAGTGGGGTGGGGGCGGAGAGATCAGGAAGAAGATTGCAGGTTAGGAAGGTGGTGCTGAGTTCGAGGGATTTGACTGAGACAAGGTGGGGGGAGGGGAAATGAGGAAACTGGAGAAATCTGAGTTCATCCCTTGTGGTTGGAGGGTTCCTAGGCGGAAGATGAGGCGCTCTCTTCCTCCAACCGTCGTGTTGCTATGGTCTGGCAATGGAGGAGTCCAAGCACCTGCATGACCTTGGTGGAGTGGGAGGGGGAGTTGAAGTGTTGAGCCACGGGGTGGTTGGGTTGGTCCGGATGTCCCAGAGGTGTTCTCTGAAACGTTCCGCAAGTAGGCGGCCCGTCTCCCCAATGTAGAGGAAGCCACATCAGGTGCAGCGGATGCAATAAATGATGTGTGTGGAGGTGCAGGTGAATTTATGGCAGATATGGAAGGATCCCTTGGGGTCTTGGAGAGAAGTAAGGGAGGTGGTCTGGGCGCAAGTTTTGCATTTCCTGCAGTTGCAGGGGAAGGTGCCGGGAGTGGAGGTTGGGTTGGTGGGGGGTGTGGACCTGACGAGGGAGTCACGGAGGGAGTGGTCTTTTCAGAATGCTGATGGGGAGGGGAGGGAAATATATCCTTGGTGGTGGGGTCCGTTTGGAGGTGGTGGAAATGACGGCGGATGAAATGCTGTATATGGAGGTTGGTGGGGTGGTAGGTGAGAACCAATGGGGTTCTATCCTGGTGGCGGTTGGAGGGACGGGGCTCAAGGGCGGAGGAGCGGGAAGTGGAGGAGATTCAGTGGAGGGCATCGTCGATCACGCCTTGGGGGAATTTGAAGAAGGAGGCCATCTGGGCTGTACGGTATTGGAACTGGTCCTCCTGGGAGCAGATGCAGCAGAGACGAAGGAATTGGGAAAATGGGATGGCGGTTTTACAGGGGGCAGGGTGGGAGGAGGTGTAGTCTAGGTAGCTGTGGGAGTCAGTCGGTTTATACTACATGTCCGTGTTGATTCGGTCGCCCGAGATAAAAATGGAAAAGTCTAGGAAGGAGAGGGAGGAGTCTGAGACGGTCCAGGTGAATTTGAGGTCGGGGTGGAAGCAGTTGGTAAAGTGGATGAACTGTTCAACCTCCTAGTGGGAGCACGAGGCAACGCCGATACAGTCATCAATGTAGCGGAGGAAAAGGTGGGGTGTGGTGCCAATGTAGCTGCGGAAGATGGACTGTTCCACATATCCTACGAAGAGGCAAACATAGTTGGGGCCCATGCGGGTGCCCATGGCAACTCCTTTGGTTTGGAGGAAGTGGGAGGATTGGAAAGAGAAGTTGTTCAGGGTGAGGACCAGTTCAGTCAGTCGAAGTAGGGTGTCAGTGGAAGGGTACTGGTTGGTACAGCGGGAAAGGAAGAAGCGGAGGGCTTTGACTCCTTCGTGATGGGGGACAGAGGTGTACAGGGACTGGATGTCCATGGTGAAAATAAGGCGTTGGGGACCGGGGAAGCGAAAATCATGTAGGAGGTGGAGGGCGTGGGTGGTGTCCCGAACGTAGGTGGGGAGTTCTTGGACTAAGGGGGACAGGACCGTGTCGAGGTATGCAGAGATGAGTTCGGTGGGGCAGGAGCAGGCTGAGACAATGGGTCGGCCGGGGCAGTCAGGTTTGTGGATTTTGGGCAGAAGGTAGAAACGGGCGGTGCGGGGTTGTGGGACTATGAGATTGAAGGCGGTGGATGGGAGATCCCCTGAGGTGCGAGGTTATGGATGGTCTGGGAGATGATGGTTTGGTGGTGGGAGGTGGGGTCATGGTCAAGGGGGCAGTAGGAGGAGATGTCCGTGAGCTGGCGTTTAGCCTCAGCGGTGTAAAGGTCGGTGCGCCAAACTACTCCCTTGTCTGCCGGTTTGACAGTGAGGTTGGGGTTGGAGCGGAGGGAGCGGAGGGCTGCACGTTCCGAGGGTGAGAGGTTGGAGTGAGTGAGAGGGGTGGAGAGGTTGAGGCAGTTAATGTCGTGGTGGCAGTTGGCTATGAAGAGACCGAGGGTGGGTAAGAGGCCAGCACGGGGCGTCCAGGTGGATGGGCTGTGTTGGAGGCAGGAGATGGGGTCGTCAGAGGGTGGGCGAGAATCGTCACAGCCTATCATCCTCACCTTGACCTTCTTCCACCTATCGCATCTCCAACGCCCCTTCCCCCTACTGATTAGGGATAGTCAACATGGCTTTGTGCATGGAAAATCATGTCTCACAAACTTGAATTGAGTTTTTTGAGGAAGTAACAAAGAGGTCTGATGAGGGCAGAGCTGTAGATGTGATCTAAATGGTCTTCAGTAAGGCATTCAACAAGGTTTGTGTTGGGAGATTGGTTAGCAAGGTTAGTTCTCATGGAATACAGGGAGAACTAGCCATTTGGATACAGAACTGGCTCGAAGGTAGAAGACAGAGGGTGGTGGTGGAGGGTTGTTTTTCAGACTGGAGGCCTATGACCAGTGGTGTGCCACAATGATCGGTGCTGGGTTCATGACTTTTCATCATTTATATAAATGATTTGGATGTGAACATAAGAGGTATAGTTAGTAAATTTGCAGATGACACCAAAATTGGAGGCATGGAGGATAACAAAGAAGGTTACCTCAGATTACAACGAGATCTTAATCAGATGAGCCAATGGGCTGAGACATGGCAGATGGGGTTTAATTTAGATAAACGTGAGGTCCTGCATTTTGGGAAAGCTAATCTTAGCAGGACTTATACACTTAATGGTAAGGTTCTAGGGAGCATTGCTGAACAAAGAGACCTTGGAGTGCAGGTTCATAGCTCCTTGAAAGTGGAGTCACAGGTAGACAGGATAGTGAAGGCGGCGTTTGGTAACCTTTCCTTTATTGATCAGAGTATTGAGTACAGGGGCTGGGAGTCATGTTGCAGCTGTACAGGACATTGGTTAGGCCACTGATGGAATATTGTGTGCAATTCTGCTCTCCTTCCTATCAGCAAGATGTTGTGAAACTTGAAAGGGTTCAGAAAAGAGTTAAGGATGTTGCCAGGGTTGGAGGGTTTGAGCTGTAGGGAGAGGTTGCATAGGCTAAGGCTGTTTTCCCTGGAACGTCGGAGGCTGAGGGGTGACCTTTTAGAGGTTTATAAAATCATGAGGGGCATGGATAGGATAAATAGACAAAGTCTTTTCCCTGGGATCAGGGAGTCCAGAACTAGAGGACATAGGTTTAGGGTGAAAGGGAAAAGATATAAAAGAGATCTAAGGAGAACTTTTTCATGCAGAGGGTGGCACTTGTATGGAATGAGCTGCCAGAGGAAGTGGTGGAGGCTAGTACAATTGCAACATTTAAAAGGCATCTGGAAGGGTGTATGCATAGGAATGGTCCGGATGTTGGCAGGTGGGACAGGTTGGAACGAAGGGTCTGTTTCCGTGCTATACATCTCTATGACTCTATTTGGCTCAAACTACGTTATTCTAAAGCAACAGGGCCAGTCCTCTAGACTTGCATGTTTATTTTTCTCAACGTGGTCACCCAATTTCTATTTTTTTCATTCATTCATGTGCTATGTGTATCACTGGCTGGGCCAGCATTTCTTACCCATCCCTAACTACCCCTGAGAAGATGGCGGCTTGATCCGCTACAGTTCTTGTGGAATTGGGACACTTTCAATGCTGTTAAGAAGAGAGTTCCAGGATTTTGACCCAGCAACACTGAAGGAATGGTGACATAAATTTCCAAGTCAGGACGGTGAGTGGCTTAGAGGCAGACTTGTGGTTGATGATTCGTGTCTTTGTTCTATCAGATAGTAGAGGTCACAGGTTTGGAAGGTACTGTCTAAGAATCCTCAGTGAATTGTTGCAGCAAGTACCATTGATGTTTAAAGCAATGAAAGGAATTGAATTTTAATGATTTGAGGGACAAGGACCCAACTGAGATTGTTGGGTACGGGAGAGGAGGACAGTGATGTAGCAAACTGGAGTCATGTTATAGTTTAAAGAAGTAAATTCTGGAAAAAAACTAAAGCATAGATAAAAGCTTCTTCATATGGGAGATGAAGATAAGTGAGGAGATGGGAGTTACTGGATAGAGGGATGTCATCCTTCTGACATCTTTATGGAGTAACCATTAAAGGCATGTCCGGATTTGCAATCTGACAGGGCAACACTGTATTGTTTTTGGACCTTTGCTCTCTTCTTGTGGAGTACCGTGGAAAGATTCACAGGTCAATAGCAGTTAGACAGTTGGTGACATCCCATCATGATAGTGGCCATTTCTAAATGAGCTGCTAATGGTACGGTTTTGCCCAAATTGGGTCCAGCAACCCATTTGAAGTTTTTTGTGAATGGTTAGAGTTTGGACTTGGAAGTGTAGGACTAAGGAACAGGAACAGGCCATTAAGCCCTTTTGGCTACTCTTCCATTCAATGAAATCAGCTACTGCAACACCATCTACTTGTACTATCCTGATATCCCGTGATATTTTTCATATCTATAAATCTTTCAATCTCTATCTTGAATATCCCCAATGACTGAACCTCCATAGCCATCTGGGGCAGAGTATAGCAAAGATGCACTGCCCTCTGAGGGAAGAAATTCCTTCTCAGCTCAGTCCAAAATGGCCAACCCTTTATCCTGAGATTGTGTCCCTGAACAAAACACTAACATCTTTGCCCTTCTTTTACTCTCCAGAAAAGACAGACACTGAGGCCAACTTATATCACCCATTCTGAGCATTTTCCCTGTTAAGTTGTTCTGCAAATCACCCTACGGATGACTGAATTCTACTCAAATTCTGTCTAAATTAAAGTGTTTTTTCCGTGCGGTTACAATGGGGTTTAAATAAAAAGAGTTGATTGCTTTTCACTCCTCCACTGTCATTCCAGTGAACACTAACAATTCAATCAAGGAAACAAGCCCATTTTAGTATCTCCACAACAAAACTGATGATAAATCACAATCTTGATGAGCGACCTATTTTATAGAGATCAGACATGAGGCAGCTGAAGCACTAACTGGAATCGGCAGCTGACGAGTCACTGGTCCAACAAAACGTTGAAAGTAATTGACTGCGCCTTTTAGCGCAAGAGGAGTCTGTCAGGGCAGGTCTGGCTTCCCCTCCCCCATTAGTCCTGCTAGATTATTTTTGTCCAGGCAGAGGATATCACTGGCTGGGCCAGTATTTATTGCCCATCCCTAATTCTCTTGAGAAGGTAATGGTGAGCTGCCTCCTTGAATTGCTGCAGTCCGTGTGATATAGGGCACCCAAAATGCTGTTAGGGAGGAAGTTCCCAGGCTTTGACACTGAAGGAATGTCTAATATACAGTCGAGGTCTGCTATAAAGCAGTGATTGGGTCCCAAAGTATAAAACTACATTCTAGACGGATCACATCAAAGCTGCACCTCATTAATAAGAAAATTTTTATTTTTTCATTCATTCGTGAGATATAGGTGAGGGGCATTTGTTGCCCATCCTTAGTTGCCCCTTGAATGGAGTGATTTACTAGGATGATTTCTGAGGGACAGTAACAGATATTGTTGGAGAAACTCAGCAGGTCTGGCAGCAACTATGGAGAGAAATACAGAGTTAATGCTTTGAGTCCAGTGACCCTTCTTCAGAACTGATTGCAGCTAGGAAAAGGTGGTATTTATGCTGACGATGGGGGTGGGGAGGGGCAAATGAGTTAGCTGATAAGCGGTGACAGAGCACAGAGAGAGAGAAAGATAGACAGACAAAGGGATGATTGATAGTAAGTCAGGGAAGAAGAAAAATTTAAAATACAGTTCTGAACAAGGGTCAGTGAACTCGAAACAATAACTCTGTTTTTCTCTCTCCACAGCTGCTGCCAGACTTGCTAAATTTCGTCAGCAACTTCTGTTGTTGTTTCGATTTCCAGCATCCACAGTTCTGTGTTTCATTTTACCATTTCAGAGGGAGGTTAAGAGTTGATAAAGTGTGGTGCTGAAAAAAGCACAGCAGGTCAGGCAGCATCTAAGGAGCAAGAGAATCGACATTTCGGGCATTACCCTTCTTCAGGACAGAAGGGTCGTGCCTTAAACCTCAACTCGCTTGGTCCTCGAATGCTGCCTGACCTGCCGGTGCTCTTCCAGCAACACGCTTTATCAACTGACTCTCCAGCATCTGCAGTCCTCACTTCCTCCTAGAGGGAAGTTAAAAGTCAATCTCATTGATGTAGGTCTGGAGTCACATGTAGACCAGGCTGGGTAAGGATAGTAGAATTCCTTTCCCTAAAGGGTATTAGTTGTTTGCCAGATTTTACTGAATTTAAATGTCACCATCTACCGTTGAGGGATGCAAACCATGTCCCAAGAACATTAGCCTAGGGCTCTGGATTGCTAGACCAGTAACATACCAGTCAGCCACTGCCTAACTAGCAAAATGAGGATTTTGAATGCAAATTTGCCTCTTTTGGGAGCAATAAGACCCCTGTAGTTCAAGAGAATTCGTAATGGAATTCTGAACAGTAGTTCTAAGTCAAGACAGTGTGTAACTTGGAGAGAAGTTGTAGGGGAGGTGGTCTCATGTATGTGCTGCCATTGTTTTTATAGGTGTTAGAGATCACAGGTCTGGAAGGTGCTGCCAAAGGAGCCTTGGTGAATTACTGCAGTTCATCTTGTAGATGGTACACACTGCTGCCACTGTGCAACAGTGATGGAGGAAGTGGTGTTGAAGTTGGTGGTCAGTTAAGCAAGCTGCTTTGTCCTGGATGTGGAACACTTCTTGATCATTGTTTGAGTTGTGAATTTTTGGAATCCTCTATCCAGGAGGGTTGTGGATGGTCTATTGTTGAATATATTTAGGTCTGGAACAGTCTCTTGGTCTCTCAGAATGGAGAGGCGGCAAAAAAGTGAAGTTGAAGCCTAACATCAGCAATGATTGTATTCAAAGGTACAGCAGGCTCGATGAGCCTGGGCTTGACTTTCCAAAATTGGACCATAAAAATTAATGGACAAACCAAGTAAAAAAATTCTACAAGTGTTACAGAAAAATACTGGGTTACTTTTCCATCTTTTTTGTATATTAGTCATATTGAAGAGGGGAACAAAAATAGACAATAGGTGCAGGAGTAGGCCATTTTGCACCACCATTCAATATGATCATGGCTGATCACCCTTAATCAGTATCCTGTTCCTGCCTTATCTCCATAACCGTTGATTCCACTATCCTTGAGAGTTCTATCCAACTCTTTCGTAAATGAATCCAGAGACTGGGCCTCCACTGCCCTCTGGGACAGAGCATTCCACACAGCCAGTATTCTCTGTGTGAAGAAGTTTCTCCTCATCTCTGTTCTAAATGGTCTACCTCATATTTTCAAGCTGTGTCCTCTGGTTCGGCACTCATCCATCAGCGTAACATGTTCCCTGCTTCCAGAGTGTCCAATCTTTTAATTATCTTATATGTCTCAATCAGATCCCCTCTCAGTCTTCTAAACTCAAGGGCATACAAGCCCAATCGCTCCAGTCTTTCAGCGCAAGGTTATCCCGCCATTCCAGGAATTGACCTCGTGAACCTACACTGCACTCCCTCAAGGGATATTTGACAAAGTATTAAGAGTTATCCACCTTGATAATGAAGTGATTTTTCACACTTTCCCTTGGTGTGGTATCAACAGCTGTATAACACTTTTGTGTTTGCCATATCCCGAACGTAACTCACACTAGGATCCCATTTATCCACCACCCCTGTGCTCCCTGAATTGCAATAATCCCCTGCGCTGAAACATATTGGTTTTAAAATTCTCCCCCTCCTTTTCAAATCTCACCATGACTTCACTTGCTCCTGATCTCTGCGAATTCCTCCAGACCTACAACCTTTGTAAATAGCTCTTCGATCTTCCAGTTCTGGTATCAAGCACAGCCCTCAATCGTTCAACCACTGGTGATATTATCCTCAAATGACCAAGGCTCCCGGGCTCTGCAATTCCCTTCTTAAATGTCTCCACCTCTCTTGCTTCTTTCAAGATTCATCTTGAACCTGATCCCTTTGACAAAGCTTTTGGCTACCTTTCCAAATGTCTTCAAACATGGCTCAGTGTCAACCTTTGATCACAATGCTGTGAAGGATCTTCAGAACTTTTACTGCTTTAAAGAATGATGTATAAATGCAAGCAACTGTGGTTTAGCTGATTTTGGTCATTAATTGTAAACTCAATTCATCCTCCAGAAACCTTGCGCATGTGTGTGGGATTGTGTATCTGTGCTTGTCATTGTGACTGTGCACATCATGGTGTTTATACAGACATTGTGTGCACGTCATAGTATGTGTGTGTGTCACTGCACATGTGCATCGTTGTGTCTGCATGTCAGTGTCTGTGCACGCATCATTGCAACAGCATGATGTATCTGTGTGTTACTGCATCTGTTCATAAAATTGTGTCGGTATCATGGGTATATGAATAATTTAGGTTTGGAGGGATATGAGCTGGGTGCTGGCAGGTGGGACTAGATTGGGTTGGGATGGCTGGTCAACATGGCCAAGTTGGACTGAAGTGTCTGTTTCCGTGCTGTACATCTCAATGATTCCATTTGCAATGGATCACCCTGGTCAACTGCATATATGCATCATTGCGACTACATGTCATTGTCTGTGCACTTCACTGCACGTGCTCACGTCATTGTATCTGTCCCTCTCTATAAGAATGGTGGTAAGCACAGCAAAAAGTGCCACCAGGCTCTTCACAACAGTATTATTAATCAAAATTCAACACTGAGCCACAGAAGATGACCAAATGCCTGGTCAAATAAGTAGTCTAGGTTTCAGGAGGGAATTTCAGAGTTTGGGCTTCAGGCAGCTGAGAGCAAGGCTATCAAAGGGTGGAGCAATTAAAATTTGGGATGCACAATTGACCAGGGTGATCCATTGCAGATGGAGTCATAGAGATGTACAGCACAGAAACAGACCCTTCAGTCCAACTTGGCCATGCTGACCAACTATCCCAACCCAATGTAGTCCCACCTGCCAGCATCCAGCCCATATCTCTCCCAACCCTTCCTATTCATATACCCATCTAGATGAGGCATCTCTCACAGGATGGGAAGAGCCATCATCATCCTTGCTTCTATCTTCTCACTGAAATATTTTTATCTATTCTTTCATGGGATGTGAACTTTGCTGGCAAGACCAGCATTCATTGAAGATCCCTCACTACCCTTGAACTGAGGGACTTGTTCGGCTATTTCAGAGGGAATTTAAGAATCAGCTAACATGGCTGTGTGTCTCTTCATGCCTGCTTGACTGTTTAATAAAATCACAATGCGAATTACATTAACTCAATTTTCCTGTAATTTCCCATAATTCTCTGTGTTAAAAAAATCTGCCCATCTTAGTCACACCAAGACTGAGCTCTCTGGAGCAGACAATTCCAAAGACTCACACCTTCTTCATAAAGAATCTCCTTCTCACAATTCAAAATTGCTGATCCCTTATCCTGAGACTATGACTCAAAGTTCTAGATTTTCCAACCAGTTGAGGAGACTGCCTTTCAACAGATACCCTGCCCAAGCCTCTCAGAATTTCACAACTTTCGCCAAGGTCACCATCCAATCGTCAGAGAGGATAGGCCCATTCTGCCCTAACTTGCCATTGTTGGCTCAACATACCTTTTACAGAGATGTTAGGTGGGGGCCCCTCAATCCTCAGGTTCCATGGAGGATCCCCCAGATTGGCAAAGTCCCTCATCCGGAGGTAGCTGATGGTCAACCGGATGATGGAGGCCTTGTCCAGCTGGCTGGTGATAGCTCCCGGGAGTGGAAGCATCTTCGCCAATTCGTAGAACTCAAAGTTTTCTTTCCCCCGTCGAAAGCGAGCAGCATTGCGACTCTTCTCCTTCCGGAGGGCTTGCAAACTGGGAAAGAGGACAAAGACATTCTGTTATTAGATTTTCATCCCCTCACCATTCTAGACTGCTTCATCATTTTTTATTCTTGTGTCCAAAGTCATTCTCGTTAAGGAGAATCCCTACTTATGTTGAATGAAACCATCAAACTCTCTCAGCATAACGCTCCCTCTACACTGACACACCCTATCAAAAACACACACACACACACACACACGATACAGAACAGGATTAAATCCAGAGTAAAACTCTCAAAACACTGTCCTCATCAAACACTTCCAAGACAGGAGCAGCAGGAGGTTCGATACAGTATCTCCAACAAATAGTCCCAGATAATTGGAGGGATATTGGCCGGGTGCTGGCAGTTGGGACTAGATTGAGGTGGGATATCTGGTCAGCATGGACACGTTGGACCGAAGGGTCTGTTTCCATGCTGTACATCTCTATGACTTTATGAAACTGAACTCAGCTTGGGCAGTTACTAAACTCTGGATTCTGGAAGGCATTAGCTCCCAGTGGCATTCGCTATTGCATGGAATGTATGTGAGCACCAGACTGGATTGGAGTGGACTCCATTAGTCCCAGTGAGGAATCACTGACACTCACTGGCTCAGCAGCCAGGTAAAGAGTAGGTTTTTGGGAGAGTAAAACAGAGGTGGGGAGTGTCAAAGGGTTCTAAGGGGGAAAGAACAAGTCCATTCCTAATGTTTCTAGCCGTCTGCAGTTTAATTTTCTGCTTCTCACCATGTCTGTCCTTCCTTCCAATAAAGTTCAACTCCAGCTCAAGAAACAGAAACTTCATCTTCCTGTTAGATACTTTGAAGACCCACAGATTCAAAACCAAGTCCAACAATTTCAGATCATAACTTTGTTCTCCAGTTGTTTACAATGACTCCAGCTCCTGAACATTTGAAATACTGTTTACAATTTTGGACTCTTTACATAAGGAGGGACATACTTTCAAGGTTTGTGCGAAGATTTGTAGCTCGGGTGCTCGTTGTTGTGGTTCTGTTCGCTGAGCTGGAAGTTTTTGTTGCAAACGTTTCGTCCCCTGGCTAGGCGACATCATCAGTGCTCTGGAGCCTCCTGCGAAGCGCTTCTTTGATGTTTCTTCCGGTATTTATAGTGGTCTGTCCTTGCCGCTTCCGGGTGTCAGTTTCAGCTGTCCGCTGTAGTGGTTGGTATATTGGGTCCAGGTCGGTGTGTTTGTTGATGGAGTTTGTGGATGAATGCCATGCCTCTAGGAATTCCCTGGCTGTTCTCTGTCTGGCTTGCCCTATGATAGTAGTGTTTTCCCAGTCGAATTCATGTTGCTTGTTGTCTGCGTGTGTGGCTACTAGGGATAGCTGGTCGTGTCGTTTCGTGGCTAGTTGATGTTCATGTATGCGGATTGTTAGCTGTCTTCCTGTTTGTCCTATACAGTGTTTTGTGCAGTCCTTGCATGGTATTTTGTAAACTACATTAGTTTTGCTCATGTTGGGTATCGGGTCCTTTGTTCTAGTGAGTTGTTGTCTGAGCGTGGCTGTTGGTTTGTGTGCCGTTATGAGTCCTAAGGGTCGCAGTAGTCTGGCTGTCAGTTCTGAAACGCTCCTGATGTATGGTAGTGTGGCTAGTCCTTTTGGTTGTGGCATGTCCTCGTTCCGTGGTCTGTCTCTTAGGCATCTGGTGATAAAGTTGCGCGGGTATCCGTTTTTGGCGAATACCTTGTATAGGTGTTCCTCTTCCTCATTTTGCAGTTCTGGTGTACTGCAGTGTGTTGTGGCTCTTTTGAATAGTGTCCTGATGCAGCTTCATTTGTGTGTGTTGGGGTGGTTACTTTCATAGTTTAGGACTTGGTCTGTGTGTGTTGTTTTTCTGTGTACCCTTGTGGTGAATTCTCCGTTCGGTGTTCTCTGTACTATCACGTCTAGGAATGGGAGTTGGCTATCTTTTCTTCTTCTCTCGTGAATCGGATTCCTGAGAGTGTGGCGTTGATGATCCGGTGTGTTTTTTTCTATTTCCGTGTTTTTGATGATTACAAACGTGTCATCGACATATCTGACCCAGAGTTTGGGTTGACTTTGTGGTAGGGCTGTTTGTTCTAATCTTTGCATAACTGCCTCTGCTATGAGTCCTGAGATTGGTGATCCCATGGGTGTTCCGTTGATTTGTTCGTATATCTGATTGTTGAATGTAAAGTGTGTAGTGAGGCACAAGTCCAGTAGTTTAAGTATGTCGTCTTTGTTGATAGGTTCCGCCTCCTGTTTTCTGTTCTGTATGTCCAGTAGGTTGGCTATTGTTTCTCTGGCTAGGGTTTTGTCAATCGAAGTGAACAGTGCCGTCACGTCGAATGAGATCATGGTTTCTTCTTTGTCTACGTGTGTATTCCTGATGACGTCCAAGAATTCCTGTGTTGATTGTATGGAGTGTTTGGATCCGCTGACCAGGTGTTTCAGTTTCTGTTGTAGTTCTTTGGCCAGTTTGTATGCTGGTGTCCCTGATAGTGATACTATGGGTCTGAGTGGGATGTCTGGTTTGTGTACTTTGGGTAGTCCATAGAATCTGGGGGTGTTGTTGCTTTCCGGTTTCATTCTTTGTAGGTCAGCTTTGGTTATCTGTCCGTTTTTTTGTAGATTCCTTAGTGTGTTATTTATTCTATTGGTGAGTTGTGGTGTGGGGTCAGAATCCTTTTTTTATTCTTTCATGAGAAGCGGATATCAAGCAAAACATTTAAAACATAACATCAAAGGCAAAAAAAACATGCCCACCCATACTTTCCCTAAAACTGTTTAGAGTCAACCACATTGCCATAGATCTGCAGTCACACATAGGTATGGCAAATTGAAGTTGGGTTTTTACATCAACCAACAATGGTCACCATCGGTCCAGCTTTTAATTCACTGAATTCAAATTTTGCAATCTTCCATGGTGGTATTTGAACCCATGACCCCAGAACATGAGCCGAGGTTCTCTGGATTACTAGCCCAGTGACTTACCACCATGGATACAAAATTGGCTTTATGGTAGGAAGCAGAGCATAATAGTGGAAGGATGTTTGTCAGACTAGAGGCCTGTGACTAGTGAAGTGCCTCAGGAGTCGGTGCTGGGTCCTTTACTGTTTGTTATCTCTATCAATGATTTGAATGAGAATGTACAAGGCATGATTAGTAAGTTTGCTGACGACATTAAAATAGGCAGTATCATGGACTTAGAAGAAGAACTTAGAATCTCTATAGTGTGGAAACAGGCTTTTTGGCCCAACAAGTCCACACCAAAGCTCCAAAGAGTAACCCACATAGAAACATTCCCCTTCCCTATATTTACCCCTGACTAATGCACCTAACCTATGCATCCCTGAATATTATGGGCAATTTAGCTTGGCCAATTCACCTAACTAGCACATCTTTGGATTGTGGGAGAAAACCAGGACACCCGGAGAAAAACCATACAGACGCTGGGAGAATGTGCAAACTTCACACAGACATTCGCCCGAGGTTAGGATCTAACCCGGGTCCCTGGCACTGTGAGGAACTGCGCCGCCGTCAAAGAGGAATATTATCAGAAATTGCAGCAGGACCTTGATCAGCTGGGGAAGTGTGCTGAGAAATGGCAAATGGAGTTTAATATAGATAAGTGTGAGGTCTTGCATTTTGGAAAGTCAAATCAAGGTAGGAGTTTCACGGTGAATGGTAGGGCCTTAAGGAGTGTAGTGGAACAGAAGGATCTTGGAGTTCAGGTTCACACTTCTCTGAAAATGGAGTCACAGATAGACAGGGCAGTGAAGAAAATGGTTAGCACACTGGCCTCCAGTCAGGACACTGAGTATCGAAGTTTAGAAGTTATGTTGCAGTTATACAGCATGTTGGTGAGGCTGCACTTAGAGTATTGTGCTCAGTTTGGGTTACCTTGTTATAAGAAGGAAGCTATCAAACTGGAAAGAGTGCAGAAGACGTTTACAAGGATGTTACCTGGACTCAATAGTCTGAGTTGTAGGGAGAGGTTGGGCAAGCTAGGACTTTTTTCTTTAGATTGTAGGAGAGTCAGAGGGAGAATATTTTGATGTGTATAAGATATTGGAGAGGCATGGATCGGTGAGTGCACTCAGTCTATTTCCCAAGGTTGGGTATCGAGGACTAGAGGACATCGGTTTAAGGTTAGATGGGAAAGAATAAAAGGGAACCTGAGGGTGGTACGCATATGGAATGAGCTGCCAGCGGAAGTGGTTGAGGCAGGTACATTAACAACACTTAAAAGGAATTTAGACAAATACATGGATATGAAAAGATTAGAAGGATATATGCCAAGTGCAGGAAAATGGAGTTAGCATGGATGGATATTTTGATCTGCATGGATGAGTTTGGGCCAAAGGGCCCGTCTCTATGTCATCAACCTTCTCCATTTGCAAAGGAAGCTATTCAGAGAAAGTTCATTCCACTGACTGCTGGGATGAAGGGAGATTTGCTTTCAAAGAGAGGTCAGGCAGGTTGGAGCTTGTAGTCATTGGAGTTTTGAAGAATGAGAGATGATCTTATTAAAGGCGTACAAGTTTGAAGGGGCTTAACAGGATGGGTACTAAGAGGATGTTTTCTTTCGTAGGGGTGCAATCAAGAACTTGGGGAAATCCATTTAAAATAGAAATTATGAGAACTTTCTGCGCTCAGAGGGATACTAGTCTTTGGAATTCCCTTTCAGAGGCTTCAGGATCGCCAAATATATTCAAACTTGAGTTAATTGATGAGGGAGTCCAATGTTTGGAGGACAAGTGTGGGCTAAAGGGAATTATACTTTCATTCGGAGACTGGCTGCTGAATATGTTGAACACCATTGAACTGAAAGCCGGTTAATAAGTCTCCAGGTAAAAGCATCCTTGACGACCATCCTATAGTTATGTTCAATAAAAACCTGTGACTGTTCACTCACAAGACAGTCAATCCCAGATTATGACCATGGACGAGCAGGCTCGATGGGCTGAATGGCCTCCTCCAGCCCTTATATTCATTCACGCCATCGCCTTCTCTTCGTTTTTCTTCTGACCTCCCACCATCATCCCCTCTTCAATGTAATCCCTCGTGTTTTCCAGTCCCTTCCTCTTGCTTAAACCCATTTGCTCCCACTTCGGGGGGGGGGGGGGGGGGCAAAAAAAAGGCGCGAACTTGTCAGTCTCGCTCGCTGGCCGTCGATGCTGGCCAAACGGCTGAGCACTTCCAGAAACTTCCATCAGTGCGCGCACTTCCCCCCCCCCAACGGCAGAGGCCTCACGCGTGGAGTGAATGTTTGAAGGAATCAGTAAAACATCGGAAACGTATGGAGTGTTGGCCAGGTGGGTTTTAGGAAACAAGTCTTAAACAAAACAGGAATACGCTGGAGAAACTCAGCAGGTCTGGCAGATCTGTGGAGACAGAGAGAAAAGCAAACACTTCGGGGCCACAGACTCTGCACCAGAACGCGCATTTTTTCTGTTTTTATTCAGATTTCCAGTACCCGCAGCTCTTTGGCTTTTCTCTTTTTCGAAATGTCGAGAGTTGGCTTCTTGCCAGGAAGGGACATAAACCATTATAATATTTACACAGCTGCAGGGGGAGAGAGAGAGAAAAATAATACTGAGTGGAATGTGTAAAGACTCCTCGGGTCGCTTCTTCTGGCATTGAATTCCAAAAGTAAACTGTACGAAGTAGCTTCAGAAACACTCACTCCAAATCGCTGTGACCAGAATACACAACTGTATGTGTAAAATGGTATTAAATCAGATAACAGACGCAAAATGTTACCAGATTCACGTGCAGGAGCTATGCAAAAATAGGGTTATATCTAGAATCTCCTTAGACAATACCATGCGTGACACTTCTGTTCCTAATTCCAACATATAGAGACAACATTTACAACAATGTGTAACAGGTATACATCCAGATCAATGTTCCAGCTCTTGACACTAAGGTTTATCAGTCAACCACACTCTTGCTGTTATTTGGACCCATGAAACATCTCTAACATGAAAGCATTGGAAAACTCGCAGCTTCTTTCCTCTGAAAAAAACCCCTGGAACAAATCTGTATCAGAATTAAAAACGACCTCCATTGTGTCTTCGAGTGGTGCACCGAAGGGGTCTGTCCAGCAAAAGGATTATGATTAAAAACCAAAAGAACTGCGGATGCTGTAAATCAGAAACAAAAACAGAAATTACTGGAAAAGCTCAGCAGACTTGGCAGCATCTGTTGAGAAAAATTAGAGTTAACATTTCGGTTTGAGTGACCCTTCCTCAGAAAGGTTCTGAGGATAGGTCACTCGACCAGAAACATTAACTCTGATTTCTCTCCACAGATGCTATCAGATCTGCTGAACTTTTCCAGTAATTTCTGTTTTTGTTTATGAAAAGGATTGTGAGCTGTGATTTTAAATTCACGTCTCTGGAGAGTGTCTTGAGCCTGCCATATGTGCACCTTGCCGTTAAAGACAGTTTGCTTTTAAGGATTTGTGTTGTGGGTTTCCAGTGTTGTTTGATTAGATTACTTACAGTGTGGAAACAGGCCCTTCAGCCCAACAAGTCCACACCAGCCTACCGAAGCGCAACCCACCCAGACCCATTCCCCTACACCTAACACTACGGGCAATTTAGCATGGCCAATTCACCTCACCTGTACATTTTTGGACTGTAGGAGGAAACCGGAGCACCCCGAGGAAACCCACGCAGAAACAAGGAGAATGTGCAAACTCCACACAGTCGACTGAGATGTGACTCTACCTATCAGTTCGTCTGCTATAGGTCTGTAAGCTATACACAGAAATTCACTGATTAGCTGTAATGTCTGCTTTGTAACTTATATGTGTTTTACTATTTAAAATAAACTAACCCACAGAGTTAATCCCTGATCAGCAATTGATGATTAGACTAATATGAACATCAGAGTCAAAAAAGTGTGGTGCTGGAAAAGCACAGCAGGTCAGGCAGCATCTGAGGAGTCGTCGCTTCCTCCAATTATCATTAACATGCTGAGCATGTTAACATTGCGCTTATAAGGCCTATTGTGCTTGCCCAGTCAGGAAGCAAATTAATCTTCAAGTGAAAAATATATTCGCCAATCTTATATTGTGCTAAAATGCATGAGACAGCCCTCTATATTTTTGCTCATTACAGTGCCATTGAAAACACAGCTTTCTGGTAAGCAGCCAAATTCCTATAAAGAAGCCAATTTAACTCACTTAAGAATGGCAAATGTTCAGGGTGTGCACCAGATTGATAGCAAGCGGGGAAGGTCAAAGGCATATTGTCAGACTATCCACAAAGTTACCCAGTTTAAATTGAGACACAACAGACCTCTTAACAGAACTGAACATGTTTAAGCAATGTTCACAGTTGTGGTTTCAAGATTTGGATATGTCAGATGAAAAAAAAACATACCACTAAGATTTGCTTAGCAATTTGTAATAAAGGGCTATATAGACTGAAGACATCAGGATTAACAATCAGAAATAAAAGAGTTCCAAAAGATATGTGTCACATTACAGCAGCAATTCAAAGTCAGATCAAACTTCAGACAGAGACAGAATGCATAGAGCATTTTGTGAACAGATTGAGAGAAAGGGGTTCATTCTGTGATTTTTCAGGTGGGGAGCTACAAAACAGGACAAAACGGCTACAAGAATTGGTGATTGTATTTAAATTATCTGTGCTCAGAAAACTGGTGACTAATAATTATGTCAGAGACAAAAAAAACTGCAGATGCTGGAATCCAAGGTAGATAAGCAGGAGACTGAAGAATACAACAAGCCAGGCATCATCAGAAGGTGGAGAAGTCAACACTTGGGGTGTAACCCTTCTTCAGGACTATTAATTATGAGCTGAAATTCCCAATCAAATCACAGAACCAAATAGAACTCAGCAGTTCAACAATGCAGTTCACCACTATCTTCTCAAGGGTAACTAGAGATGAGCAATAAATGCTGGTCCAGCCAGAAATGCCTACATCCGATGTATGAATGAATTTTTTTAAGAATACATTGATATAGGATCAAGTATATGGGATACTCCTGCTCAGTTCACAAATGAAGAGCTGAAAGAAAAAGCAAGGCAGCACAAAAAATTACAAATACTGCATTATCAGTCCAATTAAAAGACTGCTCAATTGCAGGAAGATCTGGAGCAACTTGCATATCAAAGAGATCATGCTTAGCAGGAAAAGCTACAGAAGCATTAGCTTGAGCTCAGAACAATGCTGGAGAACACAACAGACTTGCAAAAATAAATGGAGATATACAACACACACATCAAGGAGTTGCCATTCATTCAGACAGTATTCTTCAAAACTAAATGCTAGCTTCAGTGCTCCAGCAAAAGAACTCAGCAAGACATGGAAGAATCCAAATAATCACTGGAGCAGCAAGTGAGAGAGATCCAGGCATCAAATAAAATAAAAAAGTGAAAACATTGAAGGGCCAGACGGTTAGTGCAGCAGGATGTGAAGGAGAAAATATACCAGAGCAACAAAACGCAAAATCTTTGATAGAATTAGAAGAACCCATGGTGAAAAATCAGAAACTTCAAAATAAGCTGTTAAGAAATGAAAACTACATGCCAAAAAGGTTTGAAAAAAGCTTGAGGAGCAAGATCAGGCAGCAGCTAATCTTGAATAAAACTTGGCTGAGCTGCATCAGGATGAGCAAAGTCTAGGACAGAACTGCAGCCCATGGTATAGAAACTTGACGAGACAAACAGGAGCAACAGACAATATCACTGATAATCAATGGCATTTCTGGACAAAGTCCCATCATGGAATCAAAATATTGCAGATGGTGGAAATCTGAAACAAAACAGGAAGTGAGCTTCTCCAGCACTTTTCATTTCACTATGGTGAGATCTGTAAGTATCAGCAGATTATCAACATATTACAGAGACTTATAGGCTCTGGAAAGTTTTCTTAAGGAAAGGAGGATGTTGCATATACAGTATTGTGACTCTGCCTATCTGTTAGTCCGCTGTAGGTTTACAAGCACCACATGCAAAAACCAGTTTGCTGTAATGTCTACTTTATAATTATGTGTTTCAAATAAATTAACCCACAGAGTTAATCAGTCCCAGATGAGTGACTGATTGTTAGACCATTATCATGACAATCTACAAACTTCTGATTCAGATGCAAGAAGACAGCTCATTAAGCCATGGTGACACTTGAAGGAAAAATGACAGTGATTGGAAGGGGGCATGGAAGTAAAAAGAACAAGTGAGACACGATATGGGTGAGACAGAAAGCAAACAAGAGAGTGAGAGCAGGACAGTTAGCAAGAAGGCAAGGGAGAATCAAGGATGAAGAGTATAAAGGAATGAAAGAACACAGAAAATCTGAACAAGGTGAAGGAGAGAGAATTTATTTAAAAGGACGATATTAACAAAAGTGAGTTACAACGGAGAAGGCCCAAATCACAGCAAAGGTCACAAAATTTAAAAAAATCTCCTTACTGACAGATTAAAAGAGCTTTCCCCATTTGAATAGAGTGAGAACTGAAAGAGAAATTTTAGTAGCCACTAAATCAAGTGAAATCACAGGAGATGACCACACAGCACAGGAGATGACCACTTGGCCCATCATGTCTATGCCAGTCCTCTACAAGAACAACTCCCCAGTCCTGTGCCTTTTCACTAGATCCATGCTTTCTGTATTTGTTCATCGCATGTGGGCATTGTTAGTCAAGGCAGCATTTATTGCCCTCCCCTAATTGCCCACATTAACAGGACAATCACATTACTTTAGGTCTAGAGTCATTGGTAGCCCAGATGAGGTAGGGATGGCTGATTCAATTCCCTGTGGGACAGATGGGTTTTAACAACAATGGTTACATGGTCACCATTTAGCCAGTTTTTATTAAAGATTTTTAAATTCATATTTCACCATCTGCCAAGATAGACTTCAAAGCCATACACCTAGAACATTAGCCTAAGTCTAACCCCAACCTGTCAATAGACATTACCGCTAGGCCACTGACTGATCAGAAATCATTTTTCTTTTGTTAATTATCCAATTCCCTTTCGAAAGCCATGGCTGAACTGGCCTCCCCCACATTCTCAGACAGTGCATTCCAGATCCTTAACCACTCACTGCATGAAAAATATGTTTCCTCAGATTGCCAGTATTTCAATTGCCATTCAACATCCTTCACTAATGGGAATCATTTCTCCCAATCTGCCTTGTTCAGACCCTTCATGTTTTGGGTAGCTTAGTCAAATTCTTTGCCAACATTGCTTTCTCCAAGGATGATAGTCTCCGATTCTCCAATCTATCCATGTAACAGACCATTTGTTGGAAATTCCAGGAACCATTCTTGGAAATTCTGAAGCTCCCTAATGCTCAATTCAGTGTCCCCCGTTGAGGAGATATTTTGCATAAAGAACATGATGATGCCTCCACAAAGTGGAGAGAACTGCATGTTATGTACTTTCATTGTCATGTTTTGCTTTAATTTGTAACAGCAGTCTTCCTGTTTGGTAACTTTTCGTTTTTGGGATCCGATTTGTGTCACTTTAACTTGCAAGAGTCTCATAGTTCACTAGTAAACATCACAGTTAGTGCTATCTCACTGTGACTAACTTAATCAATTCTCTACCTCCCCCTCACTCTTCTCAAAACTTCCTTAAGTGCTTCTTCACTAACAAAGTAAAATGCCCTCAAAAAGCTTCACAGCAATCATCAAAACAATTTAGAGTCGTAGAGATGTACAGCATGGAAACAGACACTTCAGTCCAACCCAATCTAGTCCCACCTGCCAATACCTGGCCCATATCCTCCAAACCCTTCCTTTTCATATACCCATCCAAATGCCTCTTAAATGTTGCAATTGTACCAGCCTCCACCACTTCCTCTGGCAGCTCATTCCATACTCATACCACCCTCTGTGTGAAAACGTTGCCCCTTAGGTCCCTTTTATATAAGACCATAAGACATGGGAGTGGAAGTAAGGCCATTCGGTCATCGAGTCCACTCCGCCATTTAATCATGGCTGACGGGCATTTCAACTCCACTTACCAGCATTCTCCCCGTAGCCCTTAATTCCTTGTGACATCAAGAATTTATCAATCTCTGCCATGAAGACATTTAGCGTCCTGGCCTCCACTACACTCTGCGGCAATGAATTCCACAGGCCCACCACTCTCTGGCTGAAGAAATGTCTCCGTATTTCTGTTCTGAATTGACCCCCTCTAATTTTAAGGCTGTGCCCACGGGTCCTAGTCTCCCTGCCTAATGGAAACAATTTCTTTGCGTCCACCCTTTTCAAGGCATATATTATCTTGTAAGTTTCAATTAGATCTCCCCTTAACCTTCTAAACTCTAATGAGTACAATCCCAGGATCCTCAGCCGTTCCTCGTATGTTAGACCTACCATTCCAGGGATCATCCGTGTGAATCTCCACTGGACATGCTCCAGTGCCAGTATGTCCCTCCTGAGGTGTGGGGCCCAAAACTGGACACAGACTCCAAACAGAGCCTAACCAGAGCACATCACTTCTTTTATATTCCAACCCTCTTGAGATAAACGACAACATTGCATTCGCTTTCTTAATTATGGTTTCCACCTGCATGCTTACCTTTAGAGAATCCTCAACTAGCACTCCCAGATCCTTTTGTACTTTGGCTTTATGAATTTTCTCACCGTTTAGAAAGTAGTCCATGCTTGTATTCTTTTTTCCAAAGTGCAAGACCTCGCATTTGCACACATTGAACTTCATCAGCCATTTGCTGGACCACTCTCCCAAACTGTCTAGATCCTTCTGCAGCCTCCCCACTTCCTCAGTACTACCCGCCTGTCACCTATCTTCGTATCATTGGCAAACTTCGCTAGAATGCCCTCAGTTCCTTCATCCAGATCATTAATATATAACGTGAACAGCTGCGGCCCCAACACTGAACCCTGTGGGACACCGCTTGTCACTAGCTGCCAATCCCAAAAAGAACCTCTTATCCCAACTCTCTGCCTTCTGTCAGACAGCCAATCCTCAATCCATGCCAGTAGCTCACCTCGAACACCATGGGCCCTCACCTTACTCAGCAGCCTCCCATGTGGCACCTTTTCAAAGGCCTTTTGGAAGTCTAGATAGACTGCATCCACTGGGTTTCCCTGGTCTAACCTACTTGTCACCTCTTCAAAGAATTCCAACAGGTTTGTCAGGCACAACTTCCCCTTACTAAATCCACGGTGACTTGTTCTAATCCGACTCTGCTCTTCATGAATTTAGAAACCTCATCCTTAACGATGGATTCTAGAATTTTACCAACAACCAATTAGGTTAGGCTAATTCGCCTATAATCTTTCATCTTTTGTCTTGATCTTTTCTCGAACAATGGGGTTACAACAGCGGTCTTCCAATTATCTGGGACTTTCCCTGACTCCAGTGACTTTTGAAAGATCTCAACCAACGCCTCCGCTATTTCCTCAGCCACCTACCTCAGAACTCTAGGATGTAGCCCATCGGGGCCAGGAGATTTGTCAATTTTAAGACCTTTTAGCTTTGCTAGCACTATCTCTTTTGTAATGGCAACCATACTCAATCAGCCCCCTGACTCCCTTTAATTGTTGGGATATTACTCATGTCTTCCACTGTGAAGACTGACGCAAAGTACTTAAGTTTTCCAGCTGTTTCCTTATCTCCCATCACTAGGCTTCCAGCATCAGTTTGAAGTGGCCCAATGTCTACTTTTGCCTGTCGTTTGTTTCTTATGTATTGAAAGAAACGTTTACTATCATTTCTAATATTACTGGCTAGCCTACCTTCATATTTGATCCTCTCCTTCCTTATTTCTCTTTGTTATCCTCTGTTTGTTTTTGTAGCCTTCCCAATCCTCTGATTTCCCAGTGCTCTTGGCCACTTTATAGGATCTCTCTTTTTCTTTGATATATTTCCTGACTTCCTTTGTCAGCCATGGCTATCTAATCCCTCCCCGGATAATCTTTATTTTCTTGGGGATGAACCTCTGTACTGTGTCCTCAATTATACCCACAACTCCTGCCATTTTTGCTCTACTGTCTTCCCTGCTAGGCTCTGCTTCCAGTGTATTTTCGTCAGTTCCTCTCTCATGCCCTCATCATTACCTTTGTTTAACTGTAACACCATTACATCCGATTTTGTCTTCTCTCTTTCAAACTGCAGACTGAACTCTACCATATTATGATCGCTGCTTCCTAAGTGTTCCGTTACTTTAAGACCTTTTATAAACTCTGGTTCATTACATTGCACTAGGTCCAAAATAGCCTGCTCCCTTGTGGGCTCCATGACAAGCTGTTCCAAAACACCATCCTGTAAGCATTCCAAGAATTCCCTTTCTTTAGATCCACTGGCAACATTATTTACCCAGTCCACCTGCATATTGAAGTCCCCCATGATCACCGTGACCTTGCCTTTCTGACATGTCTTTTCTATTTCCCGGTAAATGTTGCGCCTCTGGTCCTAACCCCTGTTAGGAGGTCTGTACATAACTCCCATTATGGTTTTTTTGCCTTTGTGGTTCCTCAATTCCACCCATACAGACTCCACATCATCCAACTCTATGTCATTCAGTGTCATAGATTTAATTTTGTTCTTAACTAACAAGGCCACCCCGCCCCCTCTGCCCACCTCCCTGTCTTTTCGATAAGTTGTAAATCCTTGGATGTTTAACTGCCAGTCCTGAACCCCCTGCAACTATGTCTCTGTGATGCCTACCACATCATAATCATTCACGATGATCTGTGCCGTTAGTTCATCTACTTTGTTACCTGAATGCTCGTAGCATTCGTAAAGTGCCTTAATGCTAACATTCTTTTGTCAGAGATATTGGAAGTGATAAGATGTCCTAAGTTATCCTTTCTTTTTGTTGCATTCCTAATCTGCCTCAAGGTTAAATCCACCTGCATACATGCTATCCTCCTGCTTATCTTCCCATTTAACTCCATACTCCCAGTCGCTAATATCTTTCCCCTCTCCACCCTAAACCTATGCCGTCTAGTTCTGGACTCCCTGACCCCAGGGAAAAGACTTTGCCTATTTGTCCTATCCATGCCCCTTATAATTTTGTAAACCTCTATAAGGTCACTCCTCAGCCTCCAATGCTCCAGGGAAAACAGTCTCAGCCTGTTCAACCTCTCCTTATAGCTCAATTCCTCCAACCCTGGCAACATTCTTGAGAAACTTTTCTGAACCCTTTCAAGTTCCACTGTACAAGATAAATGGATTGCACCTAAATTGGAAGGGGACTAATATACTGGCAGGGAACTTTACAACAGCTGCTCGGGAGGATTTAAACTAGTAGGGTCGGGGGGTGGGATCCAGGGAGACAGTGAGGAAGGAGATCAATCTGAGACTGGTACAGTTGAGAACAGAAGCGAATCAAACAGTCAGGGCAGGCAGGGACAAGGTAGAACTAATAAATTAAACAGCATTTATTTCAGTGCAAGGGGCCTAACAGGGAATGCAGAGGAACTCAGGGCATGGTTAGGAACATGGGACTGGGATATCATAGCAATTACAGAAACATGACTCGGGGATGGGCGGGACTGGCAGCTTAATGTTCCAGGATACAAATGCTACTGGAAGGATAGAAAGGGAGGCAAGAGAAGAGGGGAATGGCATCTTTGATAATGGATAGCATTACAGCTGTGCTGAGGGAGGATATTCCTGGAAATACATTCAGGGAAGTTATTTGGGTGGAACTGAGAAATAAGAAAGGGATGATCACCTTATGGGGATTGTATTATAGACCCCCTAATAGTCAGGGAAATTGAGAAACAAACTTGTAAGGCAATCTCAGCTATCTGTAAGAATAATAGGATGGTTATGGTAGGGGATTTTAATTTTCCAAACATAGACTGGGACTGCCAGAGTGTTAAGGGTTTAGATGGAGAGGAATTTGCTAAGTGTGTACAAGACAATTTTCTGATTCAGTTTGTGGATGTACCTACTACAGAAGGTGCAAAACTTGACCTACTCTTGGGAAATAAGGCGGGGCAGGTGACTGAGGTGCCAGTGGGGGAGCAATTTGGGGCCAGCGATCATAATTTTATTAGATTTAAAATAATGATGGAAAAGGATAGACCAGATCTAAAAGTTGAAGTTCTAAATTGGAGAAAGGCCAATTTTGACTGTATTAGGCAAGAACTTTTGAAAGCTGACTGGGGGCAGATGTTCGCAGATAAAGGGACGGCTGGAAAATGAGAAGTCTTCAGAAATGAGATAATGAGAGTCCAGAGAAAGTATATTCCTGGTAGGGTGAAAGGAAAAGCTGGTAGGTATATGGAATGCTGGATGACTAAAGAAATTGAGGGTTTGGTTAAGAAAAAGTAGGAAGCATATGTCAGGTACAGACAGGATAGATCGAGTGAATCCTTAGAAGAGTATAAAGGAAGTAGGAGTATACTTAAGGGGAAAATCAAGTGGGCAAAAAGGGGACATGAGATAGCTTTGGCATATAGAATTAAGGAGAATACATTAAGGACAAAAAGGTAACTAGGGAGAGAATAGGACCCCTCAAAGATCAGCAAGGCGGCCTTTGTGTGAAGTTGCAGAAAATGGGAGAAGACACTAAATGAGTATTTTGCATCAGCATTTACTGTGGAAAAGGATATGAAAGATATAGGATGTAGGGAAATAGATGGTGACATCTTACAAAATGTCCATATTACAGAGAAGTGCTGGATGTTTTGAAACGGGTAAAGGTGGATAAATCCCCAGGACCTGATCAGGTGTACCCTGGAACTCTGTGGGAAGCTAGAGAAGTGATTGCTGGGCCTCTTGCTGAGACTTTTGTATCATCGATAGTCACAGGTGAGGTGCCAGGAGACTGGAGGTTGGCAAACGTGGTGCCACTGTTTAAGAAGAGTGGCAAGGACAAGCCAGGGAACTATAGACCAGTGAGCCTGACCTCAGTGGTGGACAAGTTGTTGGAGGGAATCCTGAGGGACAGGACGTATGTGTATTTGGAAAGGCAAGGACTGATTAGGGATAGTCAACATGGCTTTATGCGTGGGAAAGTAAGATTGGTGACCAATAGCTCAGTCAAAGAGGTAAATTTTCAGGAATGTCTTAAAAGAGGAGAGAGGCAGAGATGTTTAGTGAGGGAATTCCAGAACGTATCACCCAGGCAGCTGAAGGCACAGCTATTAAGATAAGGGTATCCAAGAGGCAAGAGATAAGGGAACACAGAGATCCCAGAAGGTGTTAGGGCTGGAGGAGATCTTGGAAATATGGAGGGTTCAGATGATGAAAACAAGGGTGAGAAATCTAAAATGGAGGCATTGCCAATCTGCAAAATGTGGGCACAAAGGCTGATGGATCAAATGGATTTGGTGCAGGTTAAGACATGGAGCAGCAGAAGTTTGGACACGCTGAGACGGAATGGAAGTTGCAGTGCTGGACAGGAGGGAGTGAGAACAGCAAAGTCCACAGCAGCCTGGTGCTGATGATTTGCTAAACTCCATAAATATTCACAATTTGGAGGTGCCAGTTGGACTGGGGTGTACAAAGTTTAAACAACCACCTGATGAAGAAGCAGCTCTCCAAAAGCTAGTGCATCCAATTAAATCTGTTGGACTATAATCTGGTGTTGAGAGATAAATATTCATACTTGTCCTCATTCTTCAATAGACTGAGCGGTATTCCCACCACTTCCTCTTTATACTTTAGATGACAATGCAGTACCAAACTTATCTTCATACAAATTTATATATTGTTGACGCTCAAAATGTAAAGACAATTGCACTGCAGAGGTTACGTGACATACAACAACTTTCAAATCTTACACATTTTGATGTCAGGAGCTTAAAGATTTGAGTGAACATTCCTATTAACTGAACTGAGATCAATATCCTTGCAGTGTTCACTCCATGCAACTTTGCTTACACTGAACTGCAATTCCAGTCTGATTGAAAATTCTGGTATCTCCCTACAGTTATCTTCTCCCCGTGACACCAACTCTTAATAATATGTCTCTATGTGTTTGTCTGCATGTGCAGGTGTTTATGTTTGTGTCTGCAAAGTATATCTTATGTGCATATGTTTGTGCATACATAGGTGTGTTTGTATATGCGTATGTATGAGTATGTCTTTACATATGTATGTCTCAGTGGGTAAATGCATTGCTAAGTGTGGAAAGGGGTCAAATAGACTAGCAACATTCCATGCCCAATGTTTGTTGGCGCAGAAATAGATGGTTGTCCACATTTCAGACAGCTGCTGGCATTTTAATCTTCTGGTCTCCTTGCTATAGGAATGATGTTGTGAAACATGAAAGGGTTCAGAAAAGATATTGCCATTGTTGGAGGATTTGAGCTATAGGTAGATGCTGAATAGACTGGGGCTGCTTTCCCTGGAGTGTCAGAGGCTGAGGGGTGACCATCATGAAGGGCACTGATAGGGTAAATAGACAAGGTATTTTTCCCAGGGTGGAGGAGTCCAAAACTAGAGGGCATAGGTTTAAGGTGAGAGGGGAAAGATTTAAAAAGAACCTCAGAAGCAACATTTTCATGCAGTGGTGGAGGGTGGTACAATGCTGAAAGTGTGTTGCTGGAAAAGCGCAGGTCAGGCAGCATCCAAGGAGCAGGAGTGTCGGCGTTTCGGGCATGAGCCCTTCTTCAGGAATCCTGAAGAAGGGCTCATGCCCAAAACGTCGACTCTCCTGCTCCTTGGATGCTGCCTGACCTGCTGCGGTTTTCCAGCAACACATTTTCAGCTCTGATCTCCAGCATCTGCAGTCCTCACTTTCTCCTGGAGGGTGGTACAATCACAACATTTAAAAGCCGTCTGATTAGGTATGTGAATAGGAAGGGTTTAGAGGAATATGGGCCAAATGCTGACAAATGGGACTAGATTTATTTGCATGGACAAGTTGGGCTGTAGGGTCTGTTTCCAGGCTCTCTCTCTCTATGGCTCTGTAACTGCTGCACCAGTAAGACGGTGCGGATGTCACATTGTCAGTAACCCACCATCCCTCCTCAATCCCTCCTGCTAAACTGCTGACACATCCACAGGCAGCCTGAAATGACAGTCGCATTCCCGGAAAATGCTCATGCCTTCCCACAGCTGTCAAGTACCCTATAAATAATTACATGTTTTTTGGGACCTCTTGTAAATACAGATGGACTCACCAAATTCCCTGCAAACACTATCACACTCCTGGTACTCCCTGTAAATACAGACGCATGCCCTGGGGACACTGTACTAAGATCCTCCCCCAGGGATTTCCTGTAAACACTGACACATTCCCCCAATGGAGCCTCTGCAAATACTGACACACTCCTTCCTGTAAGTACTGACACACTTTTCCCCAGGACCCCTTGTAAATACTGGCACACTTCCCCAGGGGCCCCTTGTAAATACTGACATATGCCCCCCTCCAGAGACCACCTGTAAAGGACATACTTCCCCAGGAGACTTCCAATAAATACTGATACATTCTTCCCCAGGACCCTCTGTAAATACCAACACACTCCCCCAAGGGAAACCCTACAAATAATGACACACTCTCTCAGAGACTCCCTGTAAATACTGACACATTCCCTCAAAGGATCTATGTAAATATTGACACAACTCTCCCCACTGCCCCCCAAAATAACCAATGTTGGGCAACTCTCTGTAAATACTGACATGGAGGCACGACAAGATATTGCCAACAGTCCGTGTTACAAAGTATTGTTCTTGCTGTCAGTCTGCCATCTCCTTTAGCCAGTAAAGCTACAGACCTCCTCCTCAGCAACCCTTGTGTCCCTCTGAGAGAGTTGACAAAGAATGTGTTTTTATCACAGGTCCCTACACCTACATCTGCAACTGCCTTGGCAGATTAAAGTCTTGTAATAGCTAGATATGATATGGTTAAACATATCTGCTGATTGTCAGTCCAATAGTCACTGGTGCAATATCAACTTGAATTCATATAGCACCAACTGAGCCTGATAAAGCTATATTGATTTAAGTTATCAACAAATTAGTTCAAAAGTAAGGTTTAAGGAATGCCTTAATAGGAAGTGTGAAAAGTTGAGAAGGAGAGAGGTTTAGAGAGGGATGTCTAGAGCCTGGACCCAGGTAGGTAAAGGCATGGCCACCAGTGATGTAATGGTGAACATCAAGACACCAGAATTGGAGGAGCAAAGGAATTTTAGAGACATGGAGGATCATGGGGAAATTTGAAAAGTAAATTGGGAACTTTTTAAAAAATTGGGCATTGCCATACCAGGAGACAATGTAGTCAGTGAGCAAGGAATACTGGATTTTATCACAGATGGCTTAAGCTCAAGTATAAAGAGAGAGTAGGAATGACAGAGAGCATTGGATAGCTGATTTTGGAGGTGACAAGTGTACGAACTAGGGTTTAGGGGCAGATGAGGTGAGGCAGGATCAACCACGAGAATAAATACTAACTCTTACACTTCAAGGATTCAGCAGTTTACAGTATGAAAGGCCCCTATATCCATTTCATCTTTGACCCTACAGACACAGTTTCTGTTGCAAGGGGCTATAACCAGAATGCCCTTGTAGCTTAATCTACTGAAAGAATTTGTCACTGGTCATCCTGTGATACACACAGATGATGGGTCTCAATGCATTGGCTCCATTCTATAGGACAGAAAAAGAAAGTCCACCACAAATGTCCCTCCCTCAACGCCAGAAATGTAACTCAGCAAGAGACATTTCTTTTTTAAAAAGTCTTCATGAGATGTGGACATCACTGGCAAAGCCAGGCTTTATTGACAATCTCTAATTGCCCTTGAAAGCTGTTAAGAATCAGCCATTTTGCTGTGCATCTGGAGGAGTTGGGGTAAGAAAAGATTTCCTTCCCTAAAGGGGCATTAGTGAACCAGATGTGTGTAAATAATAAGGGGGGTAATTTCACAGTCATCACTGAGATTGGACTTCCAATTCGAGATTTTTAATTAATTTAATTAATCAGGTAATTTTACTTGAATTAAATAAATGGAGATTCTACCAGGTAACCCAGCAAGATTTGAACACTATCATTGGTCCAGGCCTCTGGTTTACTAGTCTAGTGACATTACCACTACACCACTGTCACCCCACCATGGATAACATGAAGCCACGCGAGTCTTACCAAGGGACTGGTTGGTTCTTTACGAGCAGTCCTTGAAGGAAGTCCCACTCTACGCTAACACATTTCAGTTCATTGTTGTATTGAGTTGCCATCTTTAACATTCAGCCACCTTCCCAGATTCACCTGGCTTTACAGCATCCCTACAGAGTTTCTGATTGGCTGGCTTCTTGAGATGACCTTGACTTCCTAAAAAGATAGGCAAGAGAAGAAAATGAGGTTGGATTTGACACAATCAATGGTTTTCTCTTGCTTATTGCACATGAATATATGTTTTATAATTAGCTACCTGATAGAAATGACTACTACAGTGAGCAAGTTACTTGGTCAAGATAGTTTTTGGCTTTGGGTGGGTCAAAACCATAACCAGGTACATCATTTCTACAATTAATTAGTTGGTGCCCAAATGTAGATGTAAATGATTGGAAATTCCATGAGATCTTTCGCCTGTGCTCAACTGACCAACTTCAAATGTTAGGCTGCCATAAGTAGTCTCGGATTCTCAGACTCATTTATTTTATGATTTGAAGGTGCCAGTGTTGGACTGGGGTGTACAAAGTTAAAGATCACACAACACCAGGTTATAGTCCACCAGGTTTAAGTGGAAGCACTAGCTTTTGGAGCACTGCTCCTTCAACCACCTGATGAAGGAGCAGCGCTCCAAAAACTATCACTTATTTTAGTTTTTAAAAAGGTATGAAACTTGTAAATATTGATGCTCAGAGATAATTGGGTGTTCTCATATAAGGCACACAGAGTGTTACCATGCACATACAGCCAACAATTAGGAAAGCAAATGCTGTGTTCGCCATTCAAAGAGTACCAGAAAGAAGAAGCCTTTGCCACAACTGTACTGAACTTTGTTTAAGCTGGAATACGGAGCACAGGTTTCGGTTTCATATTTCAGTATTGTATCAGAAGAGGTACAGTGAAGCTTCACCCTGGGATGAGAGGGTGGTCCTATGATGAGACACTGAGTATAAAACGTTGATATTCTCTGTTTAGAAGAATGAGATGATCGCATTTAAACATACAACAATCTGGAGGAGTTGTGGACAAGGTAAATGCTGAGATTGTTTCCTGTGAATCTGGATGGGATGTGGTTGTGGTGGTGGTGTTGTGATAATGTTGTTGGATCCAGTGCACCAGGTTAATGTTTTGGATAAGTAGTGAAAGTTGAGTTCAATTAAAGATTCTGACATTAATAAAAAAAAACTTAATAGCAACAGTGTAACTACGGCTTATTGTCACTAAAAGCCATCTGGTTGACTAATGTCTTTAAAACCATTCAGTCCCCTCAGACTTTCTGGACCATTAAATAGAATCATGCTCATTTCTGCCTCAATTGATCTCTACCCACTCCTAATGTCCCAAGAACATGACTGACTCTTACCTTTGGGAAGCAAAGCTGCCATCCTTACCTCATCTGGCCCACATGTGACTCCAGACCCTGCAATATGATTGATTCTCAATTGCCTGCTGGGTAATTTAGGACAAGCAATAAATGCTAGCTTGGATAGCAATGCCTGCAATTTGTAAAGTAATTTTTAAAAAAATGTCAGGTTAAGGGACAGATCATTTAGAAATTTGATGAAAAGAAAGTTATTTAACGGAGTTGTGACTCTTTAGAATTCTCTGTCCCAGAGGGCTGGGGAAGCTCCATCGCTGAATATGTTTAAAGTGAGGCTTTTAAAATTTCCATTCATCCATTGCCCAATATTAATTGCCCAGAGGTCATTTAAGAGTTGTCCACATCTGTTGGGATATGGGGAATGGATGGGAAATCAGCCATGATTGTAATTAATGGCAGTGAAGGCCTGAGGAGGTTGAATGGACTTATGGCCTTACTGCTGCTCCATTTGTGAGTATTCTTATATTTTAACTTTTTTTTTAATTTACTCACGGGACATGGGCATTGCTGATCAGGCAACATTTATTGCCCAAACCTAATTGCCCTTGAAAGGTGGTGGTGAGCTGCCTTCTTGAACTTCTGCAGTACATGTGCTGAAGGTAAACTCACAATGCCCTTAGGCATGCAATTCCAGGATTTTGACCCAGTGACAGTGAAAGAACGACAGTACATTTCCAGTCAGGATGGTGAGTAGTTTGGAGAGAATGGTGTTTCTATGTATCTACTGTCCTTGTTCTTTTACATGGTTAATTAGTGCAGAGTTGGCAGTAAGGAATATTTTGCTGGCAAAAAAATCAGGTTTGATCTTGGCCCCATCTGACCTTTGATCCTTGCTGCACATGAATCAAGGGTGGACTCACTTATGATCTGTTTCACAGGTAAATTGACTGTTGTCAACTTTGTCTATTGCTCATATTGGCCAGTTAGGGCATATAGCTGGTGGGTGCACCAATGTCATGGAAAGAAGGTACTGGCAAATGTCATAAGGATTTACCTCTAGGTGGAGAATTGAAAAATATAGAGGAGTTCAGTCAAACTTGTGGTTAATCTATACCTGGAAGCAGAGTGTACAATCCTGGTCAATATTTTACACAAAGCTGTTTCTGTATATTAAAGACATCAAATGAAATAGGGATGGTATGGGAAATTGCATCGAGATAGATGATCAGTCATGATTTAGTTGAATGTCAGAGCAGTTTTGATGAGTGGAAGGGCCCAGTCCTGGTCCTATTCCCTGTGGAATGATGCCAAAATGAAATGATTTCCATGAATGAAACCGGAAGTGCTTTTAGAGAGATTGAACCAATATATCTTTTTTCTGGCAGGAAGAGAAAGCTGAGGGAACCACCTATAGTGGTCTTTAAGCAATGACAGGTTCTGAGAGAGTAGTTACGGAGAGAGAGTGTTTCCACTTGTAGGGAAAAGCAGGATTAAAAGCCTCTGATATGATCCAAGGAATCAAATATGGATTTCAAAAAGAGAGTGACTAAGTGTGCGGAATTCGCTACCAATTGAAGTGGGTACGATAAAAACTACAGATGTATTTAAAAGGAAAGCAAGACCAGTTTGTGAGGGAAAAAGAAATGCAGCATTATTTGGATGGAATGAAATGAGGTAACCTCAAACAGGTGAATAAATACCAAAATGGACTGAATAGGCTGAATGATCTGTTCCTCTGTAAATTCTCAGGACTCTGGCATACTTGACTGCGTGAAACAATATCAGACTTATTAGTTACTCGTTCAAAGGTATAGAAGATTCACGGTGCAGTGGGTAGCATCCCTGAATCAGAGCAAGAAGCTCCAGGTTCAAGTCCCATCCCAGGATATGACAAGCAAGGAAAGTGTGTTCCTAACACGGTCAGAAAGACCGGAGTTCCAAATCCTTGCAACATAAGGTAATGTTGGGTAGTGATAGAGTCATAGAGATGTGCAGCACGGAAACAGACCCTCCGGTCCAACCTGTCCATGCCGACCAGATATCCCAATCCAAACAAGTCCTACCTGCCAGCACCTGGCCCATATCTCTCCAAACCCTTCCTATTCATATACCCATCCAAATGCCTTTTAAATGTTGCAGTTGCACTAACCTTCATCACTTCCTCTGGCAGCTCATTCCATACATATACCACCCTCTGCGTGAAAACAGTAGGAGAGATCCCCAGTCTTTGAAGTTACAAATAGAATGGAGCCATGACCATCACTAATTGTGATTCTAGGCTACAACATGCATTGAAAGTGTGCACTGCCTTAGCAACTCAGACTCCTTGAATAAACCATGACATATCATCACTGGATGGAAATCACTGAAGGAGCTGCAATTTTAGAAGTAATAGAAGGTAAATGCCCCAGTACAATCAGCCTGTGAGGGAGATGTTGATGTAGTGGAAATATCACAGGACTACTAATCATAGCCCCAGGCTAATGTTCTGGTGATATGGGTTCGAATCCCACCAAAATGTAAATTCAATAAAAATCTGGAATTAAAAGCTAGCACAGTGGTGACCATGTTTGACAGTTAAGAACCCATCTGGTTCATTAATGTCTTCTTAAGAAGGAAATCTACCATCCCTAACTGGTCTGGCCTACATGTGAAGCCCACAATAACATGATTAGATTCCCCTACAGTGTGGAAACAGGCCCTTCGGCCCAACAAGTCCACACCAACCCTCTGAAGAGTAACCCACCCAGAACCATTTCCCTATGACTAATGCATCTAACACTATCGGCAATTTAGCATGACCAATTCACCTGACCTGCATATCTTTTGGACTGTGGGAGGAAACCAGAGCACCCGAAGGAAACCCACGCAGACACTGTGCAAATGTGCAAACTCCACACAGTTGCCCGAGCTGGAATCGAACCTGGGACCCTGGTGCTGCGAGACAGCAGTGCTAACCACTGAGCCACTATGCCACCCTGGTTGACTCTTAATTGCCCAGTGGGCTGTTAAGAATGGGCAGTAAATGCTGGCCTAGCCAGTGACACGCACATCCCATGAATGAATAATTTGTAACAAAAACGTCTTGATGCAGGTGCCACAGCAACAGCTGTAGTCTTGCTGAAGCTTTAAGCCCTTTGACCGGAAGGTAGAGAATGAGAAATTTCCTTAAACAAAGAAGTAGTGAAGAGGGTGTAATGTACCAATGCACGAGGAAACTTGTTTGAGCATTAGATGCTGGAGGAGCACAGATTTTTTTCTCAAATGTGAGGTGCATAGGAAGAACTTGTCTTGCGAAAACATAAATCCATTTTCTAGCCAGCTTATTTCTGCACTTCAGTACTCTGGACTTATTCTTTAGTGAGGTTTTCACTGAATTCTTCAGGAGCAGATAAGCAAATATTCAAAACTTGAACCTTAATTCCACTTCCACCCTGCCAGGGAGAAGACGACGAAAAAAGACAGACAGTGAGAAACAAAGAGAGCGCAAGAGGAAGAGAGCAAAGAAGTGAAGCCAAGAAAGAATGAAATAAAGAAATGTCTCAGAAATCCTCACAACCGTGGATTATATTTGAAGGTGATATTCACTGTTATTATGGACTCAGCAGTCAATATGCACATCGTATGATCCCAGAAATAGCAATGCCTCCCTTCATCTCTTTTAGTGGTGGTGCTGGAGGGAGGTAAACGGTGAGATGATGGGCTCTAGGCACCTGCATTTTTTCAATTAGAGCCATGAGATCCTTCATATTGACAAAGCAACAATCCTTGTGAAGGCAACAGGAGAGTTCATGAAACAGCTGTTGAGGTCAAGGCAGTTAGTGGATTTGGAGTCACATGCCTGGAGGAATGCAGGTCAAACAACACCAAAAAACTTTGATATCACCCAGAATAAAGCAGCCCCACTTGATCAGCATGCTATCCATCATCTGAAACATTCATTCCCTCCACTACTGGCGCTCAGTAGAAGCAGTATATACTATGTACAAGATGCACTGCAGAAATTTATCAAAGATTCTTCAATAGCACCTTCCAACCTGTAACTTTTGCCACTAGAAGGACAAGGGCAGTAGATACAAGGGAACACCACCACCTTCAATTTCCTCTCCAAGCCACTCATCATCCTGACTTGGAAATACATGGTTGTTCCTTTAGTGTCACTGAGTCAAAATCTTGGAATTTCCTTTCTCTTCTGTGAGTCTACCTGCAGCACATGGACTGCAAGAGTTCAAGAAGTTGGCTCACCACTGCCTTTTCAAGGAGCAGTTATTGACAAGCAAAAAGCGGTGACCCATTTGTCAATGACCAGAAAATAATACCAGAAACTAGTGCTGAATGACATTACAGGAATGCAGGAGGTGATTTCTGCCATCTTCTGGGACAGACAAACAGAAGGCTGGAAGAACACAGCAAGCCAGGCAGCATCAGAAGGTGGAGAAGTCAACGTTTTGGGTGTAACCCTTCTTCCAGGACAGCTTTCATCTGAAAGAATTGAGTGAATAAATTTCTGTCATCAGCCTGCAGACTCTTCCTCAGGTCAGGTATTCTCTTGCGGATAGTGAGTGAGTGAGTTATCCCTAATAATGATGACAATGCTTGTCCATGGCAAGAATCAGCATGTGGAATCTTTACCTGTTGCAATGCAGCTACTGCACATTGCTGGCTGCCAATATCTATCCCACTCTTACTGCCTGCCATGTCAGAAGGACTTAAAGAGTGATAATCAACCTGGTTAGCCACATTACAACACAGTGTCCATAGCTATCAAGTCCTGGAGTGGTATTTGAACCTGGAGCTTCAGCTCTAGTGTTAGGGAACGGTACCCACTGCACTACAAGGAAATACAGAACTCACCACCACTTGTGGCATCCAGTCTGGAGTTGAGTGAAGCGATAAACATTTCAGGGAGACGGGAATCGAAGGCTACGCTGGTCGCCTATTTAGGAGGAGGTTCACATTCACCAGCCACACTGACAAGGGTTGGTAGGCCCGATCAGTTGGTTCGTGTTGTACATTTTATGGACGTTTGACAGCTGTCTGGATTGTGCTGGCTTCCAACTCACAGCTGTGGATTATCTCTTCTAATTCAATATTCCAACTTCAGACATCTGAGACTAACCAACCGTCTGTTATATTCCGCTGCAGGACCCGCAGAGACTCATTGCTTCAGTCCTCTATTTGCACTATAAAGAACCAAACTTCATTCACTGCTGCACACTGTCACTAACACTCACTCAGCACAGGTTGCACTGCTAAGGTTGCTAAACTGCTAACTTTGAGATTCTGCTCTGCTGTGCCCTCCTCTCCTCCAATTAGTTAACTCCTTCTTGGAATCGTCTACTTGAATACAAATCTGTTATAAGACACAGGCTATTTAGTCCTTCCACTGTGCCCTCAATTCAACCAAATCATGGTTGATCCTCAGCCTTAACCCCACTCTCCCTGCCACCACCTCATCTCAATATTCCTTGGGATTAGAATCCAAACATTCATCAATCTCTTTCTTAAACATACCCACAACTAAGGCAGCCACAGCCCTCTGGGATGGAAAGAGATTCATAATCCTCCGATTGAAGAAATTTCTTCTGATCTCAGTCTAAAGCAGTTGACCCCTTATGCAGAGACCCTGGACTCCCCATGCAACAACTTCTCATCATTTACCCTGTCAGGCCCGTTAAGAACTTAACGTGGCAGCAGTGTGGACCATCTAAAAGATGCAGTGCAGCCAATTTGCCAAGTTTCCTTTGAAAGCACCTTCCAAACCTGCAATCTCTACCTCTAGGAACACATAGGCAAAGACACACAGGAGAACTGCCAGCAAGCTCCCTTGTGAAGCCACATAGCAGGGGAACTATCAATATGCTGGGATTACTATTGACCAGAAACTGAACTGAACAAGCCAAATAGACTCAGTGGCTACAAGAGCAGATCAGAGGCTAGGAATACTGCAGCGAGTAACTCCACTCCTGACTCACTAAAGCATGTCTACTATCTACAAGGCACAAGTCAGGAGTATGCTGGAATACTCCCCCCATGCCTGCATCACTCAAGAAGCTTGAACCCCATCCAGGGCAAAGCAGCCCCACTTGATCAGCATCTTATCCATCATGTGGAATATTCACTCCCTTCACCACGGGTGCTTAGTAGCAGCAGTGTGTATCACCTACAGGAAGCACTGCAGAAATTCATCAATGCTGCTTCACAGCACCTTCCAAACTCATGACCAACTCCATCCAGAAGGGCAAGGGAACACCACTATCCGCAAGCTCGCCTCTAAGCCACTCACCATCCTGACTTGGAAATGGATTGCCATTCTTTAAGTGTTGCTGGGTTAAAATCCTGAAGATCCCTCCCAGTGGTCTTGTGGGTGTCCTTACACCATACAAACTGCAGCAGTTAAAGAAGGCAGCTCACCAGCCGTTCTCGCATCCCACAAATGAACAAAAACAAAAGCAGCCTGTTCCTGTGGTTCGTTTCTCCCAACTTCTTATTGCCAACTTCTCCCACGTTTAAACAAAACAACCAACGTTTTTGAACTCAAGATGGTGTATGTCCATTGCACATAATCTTCCATCCTAGCACAACTGAGGAATCAATCTAGTGAACCCTCCAAGGTATTTATGCCATAAATCTGAATGCTTGTCAATGCTATGTTCACATGGAAGACTCTGGAGATTGAATGGCACTGATAAATGAGTGACTTAGACCATTTTTAATTTTTCACATGACACAAGCCTTGGAAATATATCATCTGTTCCTTCAGTGTGGCTGGGTCAAAACACTGTGGGTGTCCCTACATCTCACCGATTGCAACAACAAAGCATCTTACCACCACCTTCTAAAGGAGTAATTAGGGATGGGCAACAAATGCTGGCCCAGCCACTGATGTCCACATTCCACAAATAAATAAAGAGATGTTGAATGGATTCCCTCCCCAGACTAGAGAATCTAAATGAAGGGTCATTCATTTTGTGCCAAGGTTAAATTAGATTTCTTGTTGATCTTTCGAATTCTGAACCCTTGGGGCAGTGAATATTTAGTTGTTGAGCATGTTCAAGCTTGTGAGTTTTGGGAACTAAGAATAAAGGAATTTGGGGGAAGGCTGAGAGAGTGAAATCATAGAATCCCTCCAGTGTAAAATTTGGCCAATCAAACCTATTCCACCATTCAATATGATCATGGCTAATCATCCAACTCCGTCCCCCATTCCCACTTTCGCCCAATACCCTTTGATCTCTTTAGCTCCATGAACTACATCTAACTCCTTTAAAACATTCAATGTTTTGGCCTCGACTTCTTTCTGTCGTAGAGAATTTCACAGGCTCACTACTTTCTGGGTGAAGAAATTTCTCCTCATCTCAATCCTAAATGGCCTATGCCAAATCTTTAGACTCTGGTCATTGGGAACATCCTTCCCACATTTACCCTGTCTGTCCGTATAGAATTTTATAGGTTTATATGAGATTCCCCCTCATTCTTTTGAATTCCAGTGAATATAATCCTAACTGATCCAGTCTCTCTTTATACCTAAGTCCTATCTTCCCATAATAGCACATAGGAAAACTCAAGGAAGGAAATCTGCCATTTTTACCCAGTTTGACCTATGTATAATACCAGACCCACAGCAGTGTGACTCACCCTTAACTGCACTCTGAAATGGCCCTAGCAACCACTCAGATCCAATGCCCAAGCCAACAATGCCCACATCCCATCGAAGGCCAAAAAGACAAGATTGCTTCAGATGGCAGAGGATACTGTGACAGCTAACTCAAAATTTAATGAGCATTTTGAGAAGTGCAACTGGCACCATGGTTTCTTAACAAGACCAATTTTAAAGACAAAAATCTCGAAAGTTAATTCCTATGTCCATCCACAAGCAAATTCACTAAGCAAATATCTGCAATCAGTCAGAAGATTCTTAATTTGAAAATATTCAGTCAGCATCAGTAAACAAAGGGGACAAGGCAAGATTCGCATTTTTGGAGCACCTTTTAGTACCTCAGAACATCCCAATGCAGTTTGCAGCCAATGAGGTATATGTGAAGTGTAGTTGCTATTGGATTGTGTGCAATACCACAACTGCTGTGTGCACAGCAAGCTCCCACATCCAAAAATTTGAAATCGAGCAGATAATTTTTTTTGTCAGATGTTAAGACATAAATATTCACAAAAAAAAACTGATTTTCTTCAAACAGGATCTTTTACATTCACCTAAGAGGGCAGGTGAAGACCCAGTTAAATGCCTCATCTTAAAGATATTTCCTCCAAATGTATTTCCTCAGTAAGAGTCAGCTTCAGGACAACAGGAATGGTACTTGAACCTGTTACCTTCTCACTCAGATGTGCCAGACATAGAGGCAAACCCAAGAAGGTGAAGCTTCTGAATTGACATTCATCCCAGAGAGAGCTCATTGGTGTCTGATTGGGCAGAAAACCTGTTGTTCTTATCTGGTCATGTAAAAGGTGAAGTGCCCATAGTGTTGATGTGAGTCTTGACCACAGTTTCTCCATATTGACAACACATCGAATCACACCAGGGAAACCTTGTAAATACTATCACACACTGGGGATCTCTCAACAGGGACCCTCTATAAATACTGTCACATTCTCCCTGGAGACTCCCTGCAAATACTGATACACTCTCTGGGGCCTCCTTGTAAATACTGGCCTCCATTCACGGGCTCACCACATATATTGACACATTTCCAGGGTGACCAACAATCATCAACTCATTTCCCAGCCACAAGCTACTATTACCACATTCCAGGATTTGGAGATGCCAATGTTGGGCTGGGGTATACAAAGTTAAAAATCACACACCACCAGGTTATAGTCCAACAGGTTTAATTGGAAGCACTAGCTTTTGGAGCGCTGCTCCTTCATTAGGTGGTCCAAGAGTGCTTCCAGTTAAACCTGTTGCACTATAACCTGGTGTTGTGTGATTTTTAACTTTGTCCATATTCCAAGACACACTCTAAAAATCAGTGACACTGAGGACCCCCCCCCACCAACACAAACATTTTGCCAGAGACTTATCTATATCCAAAACAGTTGCTTGCATTTATATAGTACCTTTCACATAGCAAATCAAACCAAAGTGCTTCGCCGCTACATAACCTTACAAAGATTCACAATGATAAAAGCAAATATTAGAGAAGGTGAGCAAAAAACTGGGCAAAAGTTGTGGTTTTAAGGAGTACCTTAAATGAGGAGAGAGAGAGACAGGGAGAGGTTTAGAGGTGGAACTGCTAGTGAAATACTTTCAATGAAGGTGATACGAGAGATCAGAATAAGGTATGTCCAGGATGTCATTATCACAGAGAGCGGAAGGGGTTGGAGAGACTTGCAAACAAGGATGGGAATTTTAAAACTGGACATTGACGGACTGGGAACCATTAGACAGCAGTGAGCACGAAGATGCAGTTCCCACATTTGCACCCTCCCCAGGCTCCCTCATGGTCCAGTTAATTTTTATTCACTCATGGGATGTTGGACATGGATACTGTTGGCTGGGCCAGTATTTATTGCCTGTCCCTAACTGTCCTTAAGAAGGTTGTGGTTAGTTAATGAGTTCAAACTTCACATTTCTGTGTTCACACTGGCCTGTAATTTGTGCCTGCCTCCTTTCTGGGATATCCTCCTGATTTGCTGATGCTCTGCAAATCCCCAACTTGTGAACTCTGACCTGTGCTGTGACCCTTTTGGATATATGCCAAATGTGAAGTCCCAAGCTTTAAAAGTAGTGCGCAGCATTAACCTGTTGGCCTGGGGCAGGTGGCACTCCTCCATATCAAAGATGAGGGCATAGAGGAAATAATTGTGTGACTCTCAGCACCAGGGATTTTGGTTCAAATTCATGTTTGAGTGACTGAGTGGAGTTTGTACAATCTCCCTGTGACTGCATGTGTTTCCTCCCACAGTCCAAAGATCTTCAGGTTAGGTGGACTGGCCATACTAAATTGCCCATAGTGTCCAGTGATGCGCAGGCTAAATGGATTAGCCATGGGAAATGCGGGGATAGTGTAGGGGGTTGGGTCAGGGTAGGATGCTCTTCAAAGGATCAGTGTAGACTCAATGGGTTGAATGGTCTGTTTCCACACTTTAGGGATTCTGTGATTCTATGACCAGCTGCCTTTAGTGATGACCTTACCTGCAGTCCAATGACATCGGAGGCAATACTTGCCCTGATCTGAGGCGCCGCAGTGGCAAGTGAAAATAGATCTAACCGCACACATTGAGAGTGAAGAGTTGAAAGTCAAGAGTTCTGAAAGGGTCACAGGGCTGCAGAGGATGAGGAGGGATTTCAAAAGAGGAATGGGAGTCTTAAACCGGAGGCTTTGGTGGGTACACTGGGTGGGGATACAGGCACTCAAGGGGCTGTTGGTGCCCACTTCCCCTTCCCCAGAAATCAACTGATCAACGGCACACAAGCGCCAAGAAAGGTTACGCCTGGTTCAAGGTTTGGCTGCCGAGCAGGCTGAAATCAAACAAAGCAGAAAGGAAGCAGCAAAACAATTAAAAAAACGAAAAGAACCTCCCGCAGCAAATGTTTTCTGTGTCCTTTCGACCTCTGCACTACTCCCCGGCACACAAAGGGAACCTTGTGAAGGGGAAGGCAACAATGGGACATTTTAAATGAACGCGCTGTGTTAGCATTCCCGTGGTCAAGGAGTTCAATCGCCAGTGGTTGACGACACTGAAACCGGCACATTCTGACCGCAGTCTCAAGCATCTTCCCAGCTATCCATCTTTATATATTCAACAAGCTCCCCGCTTCTGATCTCCCGCTCTCTCTTGCAAATGCTCTCTGTGCTGATCAGTTGTTATTCTTCACAGCTAACTTTGCAATCTTACACACAATTCCGCCCACCATCTCCACTCCTAATTCCGACAAACCACCACCCCCTCCCAAAAATAAAGAACGTTTGCTCCAAGCCCTATACAGTAGGGATCAAGGGTCAGAAGATGCAGGGAATCCTGGGTACTGAGGCCACATTTGGTCAAGGAAGAGAGGTCAAACATGGCCAATGTCAGAGGTCAAAGACAATCAATGCCTGAGGCCTAGATCTACACTCGCTTTTAGTAGTGACAAGAAATCGCTGGATTAACATTATGAGGTAAGCCTTGAATAAAATGGAATGATTGTCTTCCACACATCAACAGGAGTTCATGTGTGTCATTTTTCTTTTTGTAATGGGAGGAGGGGAGAATGATTTTTATTTTTGTTGAAAATGGATCTTGGCCTCACTCAAAGCTTCAGTTTGAGTAAAGCTAGGGGTTTTGATGTAAATGCGAGAGGAACGAGTTATCCCCAGACAGCAGTGAAGATTTCCCTTGCAGCTCCCCCCAGTTGCTCCTGCATGACAGATGTTGTGTGGAGTTGGTAATAATGCTCCATTTATAAAGCTACAGGGGAACTGGCCTCCTACCAAACAGCAATAATGTAGGTACACAGTCGACTAAGTAAACACACAGCAGGAGAGGAGATCCCGACTGCATGCTTCATTCTGCTGAACACATTCACTCTCAGTTGTCAGTAAAGCTTCTATTGACTGTATCAGTTTTAGACCCCCATTGCATGAAGGCACATATTGTGTGCACCATTTGTGAGTACACACGAGATGTGAACAAGGTGCATTGGGTGGATGCAAGTATTTTTGCTGCGTGCCATGTTTCAGGAAATTCTACACTGTTCTCAGTCTGGTGCGATGGTTGAGCAGTTCACCTGGAACTGCCTGATTGCTGACAGATGGGTAATGGAAACTCCATTCTGACTTGGAGATATATTGCTGTTCCTTCACTGTCGCTGAGTCGAAATCCTGAAATTCCCTTCCATGGTGGGACATTGCAGTCTACTTACACCAAATGGATTGCAGCTGTTTAAGGCGGCAGCTCACCACCACCTTCTCAAGGGGCAAGTAAGGACTTAAGCCATCCTTACCTAGATCATCAGCAAAGTGATGGGAGGTGCCATCAACAGCATTAATAAGCAGCACTAACATAATCAGTGATGCTCAGTTTGGGTTCTGCCAGCTCCAGTCCTCATCAAAGCCTCTAAACATTGAGAAAAGAGCTGAGCGCTCCACAGGGGGAGATGACAATGTGACTGACCTTGACATCAAAGTAGTTCTTGACCAAAAATGGCACTCTAACAAAACTGGAGTCAATGGGAATCAGGGGCAAACTCTCCACTAGTTGCACCTGGCACATAGGAAGATGGTGGTGGTGGTGGTGGTTTGATATTTTCTAATCAATCTGCTTGGAGATGTTATTGCTCATCTCCAAAGTGGGTAGGACTTCAATCCAAGATTCCAGGCTCAGAAGAAAGGACACTGCTGAGGCAGTGACCATGGCCCAACCATATTCAGCTACATCATCAATGACCTGCACTTACTATAAGGAGTGTTGGGGTGGGTATTTGCAGTAACTGTAAGTGGCTTAGTGTTTTTCATGATTCACCTGTGAAATACCAAGGGGATGATTTGCTATTTTAAACCGACTGTGTCATCATTTTATGATTCTACATTTCTGCAGTAAAGTCAACATATTCTTTTCCTGATGAACCCTGCACTCAGCAGCAACAGCTCAATTTGAGATGAACGCCAAAGATGGTGAGCAGTTGGGGCCTTGGAGGGAATTGAGTTGCGACCTGGGAGCAAAGTTTAGAGTGGGGACTGAAGGCAGGCTTCAATCACCCAGAAACCAGGTTGGAGGAAATTTCTGTTCATCAGGTGGAGGAAAATGCTTAAAATGGGGTAACCTGGGTGAAGCACGATCAAGTTGGACATAGAAGAATGGTCCCTCTGCTCTGCACTGCAAATTTTCCCCGCAACATTCTCAAAAATATACAGAAAGCTGGTACAGACATGATGAGCTGAATGACATTCTTCTGCATCCTGACAACTCTGTGATTCTATCCAGTCCCATAACAATGTCCTATATCCAAACATTCCTACGTTTGTGTTGAACTCATGCTCACACTGCTGTACTGGGGATTTCATGTTAATGCAGATACAAGAATGCAGCTCCAGCCTTGCCCAAGGAGCTCAACACCACCCAAGATAAAGCAGTCCGCTTGATCGGCACCCCATCCACCACTTTCAATATTCACTCCCCCACGGACAAACCGTGGCACTAGTATGTACCATTTACAAGATGCACCGTAGAGATTCACCAAGTCTTCTTCAAAAGTAGCTTCCAACTTCCACCAACTGAAAGGACAAGGGCAGCATGTACATGGGGACCACCCCTTGCAAATTCTCCTTTGTGCTATTCATCATCCTGACTTGGAAATATATTGCTGTTCCTTTCTTGTCACTGGATCAAAATTCAGGAATTACCTTCCTAAAGGTATTATAGGTCTACCTACAGCACATGGATTGCAGTGGGTCAAGAAAGCAGCTCACCACAACCTACTCAAGAATAATAGGGATGGGCAATAAATATTGGTCTAGCTAACTATACCTACATCCCACAAAAACGTAATTTTATGAGGCTTTGATGAGATAGCACAGGAGATTTGCTGTATTCAAATTTAGGCTCCTTAGCAAGGAAAGATATCATTGCTTTAAATAAGTGCAACAAGGGTTGATTCCAAGGATGAGATGGCTGACCCATGAAGTGAGATCAAATAAAATGGGCCTCTACTCTCTCATGATTAGGAGATTTAGAGGTGGTTATATTAAGTTACATACATTTCTTAATGAGCTTGACAGTGTTGATGTTGCAAGAATGCTTCGTTGGCTGGGGAAATCTAGAACAAGGCCTCAATCTCAGAGTTAGAGTCACAGAATCGCCACAGTGCGGAAACAGATCCTTTGGCCCAAACAAGTCCATGCCGACCCTCCGAAGAGCAACCCATCCAGAACCTTTCCCCTAAGCTATCACTCTATATTCACACCCGACTAATGCATCTAATCTACACATCCCTGAACACTATGGACAATTTAGCATGGCCAATTCATCTAACCTACACATCTTTGTGATTGTGGGGGGAAACCAGAGCACCTGGAGGAAACCCACGCAGACACAGGGAGAATGTGCAAACTCCACACAGACAGTCACCCAAGGCTGGAATTGAACCCGGATCCCTGGCACTGTGAGGCAACAGTGCCAACCACTGAGCCACCATGCCATTGGGGAAGTGATGTCCTTATGGTAGTCTATTGCCACTAAGCTAATAAGCAGAAGCCTATGTAATGTTCTGAGGGCCTATAATAAATGGCGAAATATGATTCAGTGGAAATCTGGTATTAAAAGTCTAACAATGACCATTAAACCACTGAAGCATTCTTGCAACATCAACACTGTCAAGCTCCTTAAGAAATGTATGTAGCTTAATATAACCACCTCTAAATCTCCTAACCTTGAGAGAGTAGAGGCCCATTTTATTTGATCTCACTTCATGGGTCAGCCATCTCATCCTTGGAATCAACCCTTGTTGCACTTATTTAAAGCAATGATATCTTTCCTTGCTAAGGAGCCTAAATTTGAATACAGCACTCCTGTGCAATCTAATCAAAGCCACATAAAATTACATTTTTGTGGGATGTAGGTATCGTTAGCTAGACCAATATTTATTGCCCATCCCTATTGCCCTTGAAAAGGTTGTGGTGAGCTGCTTTCTTGAACCACTGCAGTCCATGTGCTGCAGGTAGATCTATAACATCTCATTTACAAATGTCCTTTAAGGTAAGGAATCTGCTATCCTTACCCGGTCTGGCCTACATATGACTCCACACTCTCAACAACGTACTCTTAACTGGGAGTAGAGATGAATGTATAGATAAAAAAGTATGTAAGGCGATGGCAATTTAGGACTGAGATGCGGATAAATTTCATCCCTCATTGTAATTCTCTGCCAGAGAGAACTGTCAGTGGTCAGTCAGAGTGTTTAAGATCGCCAGGTCATTTTGGGTACTACAAGAATCATGGAGGCTAAAGAGGATAAAGATATGAAGTAGGCTATTAAGGAGTGATATGAGGAGAAATATCTTCACCCTGAGAGTGGTGAGCCTGTGGAATTCTCTGCCACAAAAAATCACTGGGGCCAAGTCATTGAATGTTTTCAAGGAGGAGTTAGATATTGTTCTTAGGGATAAAGGGATCAAAGGATATGGGGAGAAAGTGGAAACAGGGTACTGAATCCGATGATCAGATTAATTTGGACAACAGACTCGGGGTGAATGGCCTACTCCTGCTCCTATGTTTTATCAAAGTGTAACTTATGTTGATGATCAGGCATAATCTAGATGAATGGTGAAGATTTGAAGGGCTGAAAGAGCTCTTCCTGCTCTTACTCCTCATGTTTGGTCTACAACACAGCACTGTTTCCTCTCTCCCCAGCCCCTCTCACATGGAAAAAAAAACCCAGTAAAACTGGCAATTGAGACATATTGGTCTGATTCATTGTGCATACTTAAAAACTGGATCATGACCTGAGCTTTCATTTCTAGGTATTTTTTTTTATATAATGGATATTTTCCCTCTGGGAGCGGGAGCATATGAGTTACACTAGCGGCCTCTGAGCTACGACCCCTCTCGTTTGTGCATCCAAACTAGGAACTTTAGTGCATGCTATGCCAATGCATTTTGGTTCTGGAAACCAGTTCCACGCAGAGAGATTGACACAGTGGGAAACAAAAGAATTACAGAGAGCTTAGCCTCTGAGCTTGTTTTCAAGTCAGACATCCCCTTTATTTCAGTTGGAGAGATTTTTGCATTCTTTCATACCTGGACCCAGGGGCTGCACATCTTCACAATGAATCATTACTTGGGAAAGCAGAGCCATTAGTGGTAATGGAACACAGCCAACCCATGATACACCTGCAGTAATGATTTTTTTAATGCTTCTCACGCAGCTAATTAGCCATTAAAACAACATAAACATTAGAAAGTTTGTTCAGCTACCATGCAGACCCTGCAATTGAAGGGAAAATAGCCAACTGCTGGTTCAACCAGATTTTACACATAGAAACTCAGAATCCCTACAGTGCAGAAAGAGGTCATACAGACCCACATCCCACTCCTGTAACCATAGCCTCGGATTTGTAATTAGTTACTTTGGTGCTGTGTGTGGCAACATTGTAGACTTTTCACCGTACTTTTGGACTTGCTTACATGTGACAATAAACCTAACTCTAATTCTAATCCCACATGGGGTTTTGGCAGTGGCTAACCCACCTGGCCTGCACATCTCTGGACACAGCAATTTAGCATTGCCAATCCACTTCACCCACACATCTCTGGACTGCAGGATGAAACCCAAGCAAACACGGGGACAACGTGCAAACTCCACACAGACAGTCTCCCGAGGCTGGAATCAAACTTGGGTCCCTGGCACTGTAAGGCAGCAGTGCTAACCACTGAGCCACCATTAGTAAACAAACTCCATCTGTAGCATTTCAGCTCCACATTTCAGGAAAGTCTGTTGAGGTGGTTACAGCATAGATGAAGCTAGGCTGAAAGAAAGAATGTTAAATAGCATCCACAATCTACACAGTTCTTCCAAAGCACCTTCCAATCAATTAAGAACTTTGCACGGTACAGTCATGTCAGAAACACAGCAACCAATTTGCAAACAGGATACTTCCAAAAAATGACTGTTTTCTTTTTGAAGTAAAATCGGTTGAGGGGCTAATGAGGTCCCAAGAAGTCTGAGAAAACTTGCCTTTCTTTGGAATACTACTTCTTTTAAATTTACCTTGGAGGGCTGACAACGCCCCAGTTTAACACCCCATCTGATAGACGGAGCCTCCAACTGTGGAGCATCCTCCTAGGATAGAGTCTGTCCAGATTTGGATGCTTCCCTGTGCTGAAAGTGGAGGCAGCAGTTTGTCATGATGATCGGTCATTCATCTGGGAAATCCTGTCCCAATACGCAGACTCCTGCTGTGCAGGATTCGTAGCCTCAGGATAAGAAATCAAGTGGCACAATGCTGTCCACCACCCTCATCCACCCACCAAGGGAAAAGAAGTGAGGTTATTTTTAGAAAGTGTCTGCACACTACCCAGAGATTGGGCATGGTTTGGAAACAGATACTTGGTTTCAACCTTCCCCAGATTTTGTAAGCACTTTATCCACCAATAATGTTCTCACCTATTTGTTAGTCTGTGTAAAAGCTTACTAAGAGTAAACCATGATCACATTCAATTGTATTCTGTCAACAATTGTCATCAACTATACTATTAGCTAGCTGCTCAGTCTATTTACCCATTAAGGGTGACATGGTTGCTCAGTGGTAAGCACTACTGCCTCACAGCACTTAGGGACCTGGGCTTGATTCCAGCATTAGGCTACTGTCTGTGTGGCGTTTCCACATTCTCCCTATGTCTGCAAGAGTTTTCTCCCTGACTGTGTGGAGTTTGCACGTTCTCCCCGTGTCTGCGTGGGTTTCCTCCGGGTGCTCCGGTTTCCTCCCACAGTCCAAAGATGTGCGGGTCAGGTGAATTGGCCATGCTAAATTGCCCATAGTGTTAGGTAAGGGGTAAATGTAGGGGTATGGGTGGGTTTCGCTTCGGCAGGTCGGTGTGGACTTGTTGGGCCGAAGGGCCTGTTTCCACACTGTAAATCTAATCTAATCTAAAGATGTGCAGGTTAGGTGGATTGGACATAGTAAATATGGGGTTGCAGGGATACAGTCGGGGGATGAATCTGGGAAGTGTTTTTATCGGGTCAGTATGGATTGGATGGGCTGAATGGCCTGCTACCACACAGTAGGGATTCTATAATTCTATCCCATTGTAATTCTTCCTTTCTCACCAGCACTCCAAATGTCCCAAAGGGCATAGCCACCTTGAGTCATCCTCAAGCCACAAGGCTTTGCTGTTGCCTGAACATAAAGGACAGTCTCGCATGTACATGGCACCTTCCACCATCTGATGACACCCCAAAGCCCTGCCAATCGGACATATGGTCACTCTAGTAACTATAATGAGGTCAGCCAGCTGGACCTCAGAATATGTGTTCCCTAATTGGGGCTGTTAATCTGGACCAATTAGGGAGCCCTGGCTGACATAGGGCTATTGAGCCCCTGAATGTCTGACTCAGTCTTTTATCAAAGGCAATGCATTTGTACATAAACAGTTATTCGTGATGGGATGCCAGCCTCAAGAGTTACTTAAGTCACTGTTGCAGTTATAACTTGGGGCAGCAACAGCTGGTATCATATGAAGGGAGTCAAACTCAAGTTTCCTAGTGCCCAATGACTTCACAAGTGCATGCTCCAACAGACAGTCATTGAATAATGACCCTAATTAACTTTCCCCTTTCCAGGGAAAAGTGAGCAGCTCCCCCTTCCACTGGTTGCCATGGTCAATATCTACGTCTCCATTGACACTGCTAACAAAACTAAAGATGGCTTGGCCGTGGCTACATTGCTACTTGTGGGAGCTTGCTGTTCTACTGTTTTCCCTACATTACAAATAGGGGTGATGATGGCCTAGTAGTATTATCGCTAGACTGTTAATCCAGAGACCCAGATATGTTCTGGGGAGCCGGGTTTGAATTCTGGTGGAGTTTGAATTCAATGAAAAGTTAACTGGAATTAAGAGTCTAATGTTGACCATGAATCCATTGTCAGTTGTCAGAAACACCCATCTGGTTCACTTATGTCCTTTAGAGAAAGAAACTGCCATCCTTACCTGGTCTGGCCTACTTGTGACTCAAGACCCACAGCAATGTGGTTGACTCATAATTGTCCTCTAGGCATTTAGGGATAGAATAGTACAGCACAGTACAGGCTCTTCGGCCCTTGGTGTTGTGTTGATCTTTTACCCCACTCTAAAGTCAAACTAACCTCATTTTACTATCATCCATGTGCCTATCCAAGTGTAGCTTAAATGTCCCTAATGTTTCTGACTCTATTAGCACCGCTGCTAGTGCATTCCACACACCCATCACTCTCTGTGAAAAGAACTTACCTTTGACATCACCCCTAAACTTTCCTTTAATCACCTTAAAATTATGCCCCCTTGTGATAGCCATTTCTGCCCTGGGAAAAAAAATCGCTGACTATTCACGCTATCTATGCCTCTCATCATCTTATACACCTCTATGAAGTCACTTCTCATCCTTGTTCACTCCAGTTGAGAAAAGCCCTAGCTCCCAGTCCAGACAGCCTCCTAGCAAATCTCCTCTGCTCTCTCTCTAAAGCTTCTACATCCTTCCTATAGAGAGGCGACCAGAACTTAACACAATATTCCAAGTGTGGTCTAACCAGGGCTCTGTAGAGCTGCAGCATGGGCAATAAATGCTGGCCTAGACAGTGGTGCCGAGAATAAAAAAAAGGTAACTGCACTTCATAAGTGGCTATGAGCTATTTTATCATCATTGTCCCACAATTGTGAAAGTAGTAGCTAGGAGCAAGTCTTGTTTTAAATTTTGGAAATGGTAAAGGCTTGAGTGCAATGCCAGGTGGCTGTCAATGACAGCAGTTGGCACCAACAGAAGGTTGGAGAGAAGGGAATAGTGACCTTTGCTGGCATAAAGTGGTCCATCCCAGCTGCAACAATCATATCAGCGTGGACCAAGCTCATACAGACATATGAACTCTGAGATGTAGGCCACTTGGTCTCACAAGCCTGTTCCATCATTCAATAAGATCATGACTGATGTGATTATTCCACATTTCTGCAAACCCCCCAATCACCTTTCACCCCCTTTACCATCAAGAATCTGTCAACCACTGCCTTACATCTATTTAAATACTCTGCTTTTGCCATCTTTTCATAATGTGGAAGAGTCGGTATTGGACTGGGGTGGACAAAATTAAAAATCACACAACACCAGGTCATTGGATGAAGGAGCAGCGCTCCAAAAGCCAGAACTTCCAAACAAATCTGTTGGACTATAACCTGGTGTTGTGTGATGTTTAACTTTAGCCATCTTTTCAGGATGAGTTCCAAAAACTCAATGGCTCAGTGAGAGAAAAATGTCTTCTCATCTCTGTCTTAAATGGGCAACTTAAGCCCAAATATAAGCCGAAACATTGATTTTCATGCTCCTCGGATGCTGCCTGACATGCTGTGCTTTTCAAGCACTACTCTAATCTTGACTCTAATCTCCAGCATCTGCAGTACCCACTTACCCCCCCCCAGGGTCTTATCAATCAAGACACCCCTTTAATCTTCTTAACTCCAAAGAATACATAAGACAACCTGGCCATTCCAGGTATTAAGCTGATATATCTCCAAACTGTTTCCAACCCATTGACATTCTTCCTTAAATAAGGTGAGCCAATACTGTGCAAAGTGTACTCCAGATAGAATCTCACCAGCACAGTCTGTGATGTCATGTGTTTAATACAACCTTCAGGGATAGATATTGCTGGCAAGGCTGGTACTTGGTGCCCATAGTCAAAAATAGTGATGGGTATTCCTTCATAAACTGGAATTCTTAGTAGGCATGGCTTAGAAACTTGTGAAACCAGGAGTAGGCCATTCAGAACTTTGAGCCTGCTTCGCCATTCAGTATGATCATCGCTGGTCTTTAACCATAATGCCACATTCCCACACTGATGCCTTTCTGTCCCATTCTTGAATATACTTAGTGACCATCTTCAACAGCTTTCTCTGGTAGAGAACTGCATAAGTTGACCACCTTCTGAGTAAAGAAATGTTTCCTCATCTCAATCCTAAATGGCGCACCCCGTATCCTGATGTCCAGGAATGCGAGTTTGTTGTCGGTTTCTTGCATTCCTGGACATCACAGTCGAAAGAACGGGCAATGGAGAATTACAAACTTGCGTATACAGAAAACTGACAAACACTGACCAAATACTTAACTACACCAGCAACCATCCTCACACACACAAACGAAGCTGTATCAGAACACTACTCCAATGAGCCACATCACACTGCAGCACAGACGAACTTCGGAAAACAGAGGAGAACCATCTATACAACATATTCAAGAAGAACGGATACTCAAAAAATACAGTCCACAGATTCCTCAAGAACAAACCAGGACAAGCAGACCAAACACAGCCAGAAACCCTAACCACCTTACCATACATCAAAGAAGTTTCAGAAATGACAACCAGACTACTAAGACCCCTTGGAATCCTAGTAGCACACAAACCCACCAACACTCTCAAACAAAAACCAACAAACTTAAATGACCCAGTACAACCCATGGACAAAACCAATGTCGTCTACAAAATTCCATGCAAGGACTGCCAGAATCACCATGTAGGACAAACAGGAAGAAAGTTAGCCACCAGGATACACGAACACCAGCTAGCCACAAAAAGACACGACCCTCTCTCCCTCGTAGCCCTACACACAGAGGGAAAAAAACCACCATTTCAACTGGGACAGGCTAAGCAAAGACATGCCAGAGAATTCCTAGAGGCCTGGCACTCCAACCACAACGCCATAAACAAACACATAGATCTAGATACCATCTATCAACCCCTCAGAAAACGATCAGGAAATGACAACACCACAAACCCCTGGAACCCCATCCAGGACAAACATATAAATAGAAAGCAGGAGACAACAGCTTTGCTTCACTTGGAGGTCGCCTCTGATGTTACCTAACCAGGTAATGAAACATCTGGATATCAAACCTACAGCTCAGCAAGCAAACCTACACCCTAATCCTCAACCTGAGCTACAAATCTTCACAAACCTTGCACTCAAGATGCAGTCTCACCAAGGTCTCATATAACTGCAATAAGTTACCTCTATTTCTGGATTACTGGGCCAATTCAGAGGGGGATAAAAAAGTCGAGTGTTTGTCTAGAGTCACTACTAAAGGACAGCAAGCTTCCTGGTTAGAAATGACTCTCAGCACCCCCAATACCTCAGTTCCATGGTCACCTCTTTGCTCAGTACAACCTCTGACGATGCAGTTACCCACCAAACCACTAAGGGGAGTCTTTGCTGGCTTCACGTGAATCGATTTGGCAATGGAAAGAGAGTTAACAGGCCTTCAAAACCTGGTTGACAACTCTCACCTTCATGGGTTGCTTTGAAAGGCATTCAAGGGAGCCAGGCTTACAAATTGGAAAACCAAGACTGGTGGGTCATTGTGCAAGACTCTTGTGCACACACTCACACAATGCACAGAGGCAATTTACACACTTGAAACCGCACCCTGTGGACTTGGCATCATCGCTGGTAAAAATATGTAAAAAGTACTGTGTTCCTCGTTAACCCGCTGTTAATTATTTTTCAGCCACACAATGAAGGAAGCGCATCGTGCAAAGGAAACAGGGGAGTAGGGGGGTGTTTACTGCTTAGATTTTCTCTCCGTAACACAATCATTAGCAATTGTGCAAGGGACCTGCTCAAATGAGTAATGACTTGGAGCCAGTGTGTTTATGTGCTTCCTCGACAGCTAGGGGAGTCATAAACAACTTTTGCTGTGCAGAGTGGAGCGTTAAAAGCATCGGACGCTTCCTAGCAAGTGCCATGCCTTCTTGCTGGAATGTTTTATGCAGCTTTCCTGTTAGCGAGAGAACCATAAACAGAGCACATTAACTAAATCTCATTATAACAAGCTCATATCACAAGTCAGTTCTCAAATGACTCTCATCCATCTAGACTGAAGAGCATCTTGAGATTCACTTCTATACATTTATTAACAGCAAGAAACACCTAAATTCCTTCCATTTTTTAAAGGAGATTACTTTTAATGATTTTACTCTTAATCTGAGCTTGAATTATGATTCAAAGCAACCGATATTTCTGGTCTCTCTTGGTCTCCCTCTCACAAAACAAACTTGTTACACATTCAGCCTGCCAAGGCAGCATTCAAATGCTGTTACTTAACAAGACTAAAGGGACAGTTTAAACACCGCCACCTCACTACAAACTTTAGGCACTATCCCATGAGCAATCAAAGTCACCACTGAGCACAAAATGATGCCACTCGGCCCATCGGAATTGTACAAGAAATAAACAGTTGGCCCTACTGTGCATTTCTCCAAAGCCCTGAAATTTCTTGCCTTTCCAAGTAACATCCAATACCTTGGTGTGTCAATTCTGTGCATGATCTACAACTCTCGCCTCTGCGTCTCTATGGCTCAGGGTTTCACGCCCCACTCCAGGATTTGAGTGCAGAAATCCAGATTGAAATTCCAGTGTAATACTGACAGCAAGCTGAGTTGTGCCATCATTTGGAAATGTCACATGGAGGTTCTGCATGCCCTCTCAGGTAAATATATAAGATCTCGTGGCACGATTGGGAATGGGAAAAGAATGAGGGATCTCCCTGATGTCCAGGCCATTATTTATACCTTCAAACATAGGAAATAGGAGGAGAAACAGGCCATTCAGCCCCTTGAGCCTGCTCTGCCAATCAATATGATCATGGTTGATCATCCAACAAAGCACCCTGCTTGGTCCCCGTAATCTTTTCATTCCTTTAGCTTTAAGAACGATATTTAACTTCTTAATAAAAACAAGCAATATTTCGACATTGAGTACTTTCTGTGGCAGAGAACTCCAAAGGCTCACCATTATCTGGATGAAGATTTTTCTCATTTCTATTGTAAATAGCCTATCCCTGTATCCACACAATGTAACCCCGGTAAATTGGCTGCTGTGCTTTCCATATTTTGAAGTTAAGTCATTTGAAGATATTTTGAGTGAAGGTAAGAGCCAGTGCTGTTGGAGGTAGTATAGTGGCATGGATAGAGAATTGGCTCAGCAGGAAACAGCAAGTGGGGATAATGAGTTATTTTTTCTGATTGGTGATCTGTAACCAGTGAGGTTCCACTGGATCAGTGCTGGGACCACAACAGTTTACAATATATGTTAATGACTTGGAGAAAGGAAGTGAATGTACTGACGTAAAATTTGCAAATGAAACAAAAATAGTTTGAAAGGTAGGCTGTGAGAGGGATGCAAAGTTTACAGAGAGATGTTGTGGTTCTGCTCGCCGAGCTGGAAGTTTTTGCTGCAAACGTTTCGTTCCCTGGCTAGGGAACATCATCAGTGCTGTTGGAGCCTCGTGTGAAGCGCTGCTTTGATGTTTCTTCCGGTATTTATATTGGTTTGTTCTTGCCCCTTCCGGGTGTCAGTTTCAGCTGCAGTGATTTGTATGTGGGGTCCAGGTCGATGTGTCTGTTGATGGATGTTCTTGCCGTTTCCGGGTGTCAGTTTCAGCTGTAGTGGTTTGTATATGGTGTCCAGGTCAATGTGTCTGTTGATGGAGTTTGGGGATGAATGCCATGCTTCTAGGAATTCTCTGGCTGTTCTCTGTCTGGCTTGTCCTATGATAGTGGTGTTTTCAGGAATACACACATAGACAAAGAAGAAACCGTGGTATCATTCGACGTGACGGCACTGTTCACTTCAATTGACAAAACCCTAGCCAGAGAAACAATAGCCAACCTACTGGACATACATAACAGAACACAGGAGGCTGAACCTATCAACAAGGACGGCATACTTAAACTACTGGACCTGTGCCTCACCACACACTTTACATTCAACAATCAGATATACGAACAAATCAACGGAACACCCATGGGATCACCAATCTCGGGACTCATAGCAGAGGCAGTTATGCAAAGGTTAGAACATACAGTCATACCACAAATCCAACCCAAACTCTGGATCAGATATGTTGATGACACCTTTGTAATCATCAAAAACACAGATATAGAAAAAACACACCGAATCATCAACGCCACACTCACAGGAATCCAATTCGCACGAGAAGAAGAAAAGGATAGCCAACTCCCATTCCTAGACGTGTTAGTAGAGAGAACACCCAACGGAGAATTCACCACAAGGGTACACAGGAAACCAACACACACAGACCAAGTCTTAAACTATGAAAGTAACCACCCCAACACACACAAACGAAGCTGCATCAGGACACTATTCAAAAGGGCCACAACACACTGCAGTACACCAGAACTGCGAAAAGAGGAAGAGGAACATCTATACAAGGTATTCGCCAAAAACGGATACCCACGCAACTTTATCACCAGATGCCTAAGAGATAGACCGAGGAACGAGGACATGCCACAACCAAAAGGACTAGCCACTCTACCATACGTCAGGAGCGTCTCAGAACTGACAGCCAGACTACTGTGACCCTTAGGACTCATAACCACACAAGCCAACATCCACGCTCAGACAACAACTCACTAGAACAAAGGACCCAATACCCAGCATGAGCCAAACTAACGTAGTTTACAAAATACCATGCAAGGACTGCACAAAACACTATATAGGACAAACAGGAAGACAGCTAACAATCCGCATCCATGAACATCAGCTAGCCACAAAACGACACGACCAGCTATCTCTAGTAGCCATACACTCAGACAACCAGCAACATGAATTTGACTGGGAAAACACCACTATCATAGGACAAGCCAGACAGAGAACAGCCAGAGAATTCCTAGAAGCATGGCATTCATCCCCAAACTCCATCAACAGACACATTGACCTGGACACCATATACAAACCACTACAGCTGAAACTGACACCCGGAAACGGCAAGAACATCCATCAACAGACACATCGACCTGGACCCCACATACAAATCACTGCAGCTGAAACTGACACCCGGAAGGGGCAAGAACAAACCAATATAAATACCGGAAGAAACATCAAAGCAGCGCTTCACACGAGGCTCCAACAGCACTGATGATGTTCCCTAGCCAGGGAACGAAACGTTTGCAGCAAAAACTTCCAGCTCGGCGAGCAGAACCACAACAACGGATACCCGAGCTACAAATCTTCAATCAGATTTTACAGAGAGATATTGATTGGTTAAGTAAGTGGGCAAAAAGTTGGCAGATGGAGTATAATGTGGTTAGATGCAAAGTTATTCATTTTGGAAGGGGTAACAAAAGAATAGAATATTATTTAAATAGAGAAAAATTGTAGAAAGCTGTAACACAAAACAACTTGGGAATACTTGTGCATGAAATACAGAACCGAAAATCTGCTGCTGGAAAAGCGCAGGTCAGGCAGCATCCAAGGAACAGGAGATTCGACGTTTCGGGCATAAGCCCTTCTTCAGGAATGAATCCAGGCAGCAGATTATCAGGAAGACTGATGGAATGTTGGCCCTTATTTCAGGGGAGTTGAAATATTAGAGTAGGAGAGTCGTACTGCAACTGTACAAGGTACTGCTGAGATCACGAAGTATTGTGAGCAGTTCTGTTCATAAGAAAAGATATTTAAGAAAAGATTTCATTGGAGACAATTCATAGTAGGTTCACTAGGATGATCCCTGGTATGGAGGGATTATTTTATGAGCAAAGGTTAAAAAGGTTGGGACTCTAGTCACTGAAGTTTAGAAGATTGAGAGATGAGCTTATTGAAATATATAGGATTCTTAAGGGGCTTGACAGGGCAAATTCTGAAAGGATGTTTCCCCTCATTGGAGAGTAGAGGACTAAAGGGCATACTCTCAGAATAAAGGGGCACCAATTTAAGACTGAGACGAGGAGGAATTTCTTCTCTCAGCAGCTTGGGAGTCTTTGAAACTCCTTGCCACAGAGAGCTGTGGGGGCAGAGTCCTTGTGTATATTTAAGGCTGAGACATATAGATTCTTGATCAGTTGAGGAATCAAGGGGTGGTTCAGCCATATACCAGTTGAATTGCACAGCTGGCACAAGGGGCTGAATGGCATACTCCTGTTCCTATTTCTTATGATCTTATGGCCTTAAAAGCACTTTGATCAGCTGTAAAAAGTTTTGAGCTACCCCATGGCCCTGAAGGTGCAGTATACATGCGCATCTCTCTCTCTCTCTCTCTCTCTCTCTTCAGAATGTAAATAGCTGAATATATGAAAGTTAATGGCAGACATTTTCCTCCACAGCTTCTGAAATTAGTGAGAGATTCTGGATCTGGAGGGAAATGTTAATCAGGAAAAGCATGGTGGGGCTGAATTAATGTAAAATTAGATGTAGGATCTCCTTGCACATTACCACACTCTCATGAAGGAACTGAGTCTACAGAAGCCAAAAGGGAATCAATGGGATAAATAGATTAACACATGTCCCATTCACAGCCATATTCAGAGGGAGCAAACTCTGTGTCTCAGTTACCAAACAGTGAGGAATCACCCACATTAATCCCCATCCATCGCACCCAAACAAAGCACTGAGCTGTCTTGCCAGTACAAAGCCAGCACGGGCCTACATCCATAAAGGAGCCTCACATGGCAAGTTGTTTCTTGGGATTTTTGAAGAAGGTAACACTGTGCAGACTTTTAAAGACGACAAAGCCCATTCATACCCCACAATTTGCAACCCAAAAAAGCACATTTCTTTAAATACAAAATCCTCTTTTTCCCCCGTATTAAACTTTTAAAAAAAGTTGTCAGTAACCAGTAAATCAAATAGAAATTTCAGGAGAAAGCTCTTTACCAGACGTGGGAAATTGCATTATGATAAAGCAGGACAAAGGTGCTTCATTCATTTCAGGAGGTTTGGGGTATAAGAGTAGGAAGGTCTTACTGCAACTGTACAAGGTATTGGTGAAATCACGTGAAGTACTGTAAGCATTTTTGTTCCCCATATTTAAATGCAACATTTATATATGTTGCAGTACCAATGACTAGTGACTTATGATCAGGGTAGAGTGTTTTGCAAATTCATTTATGGGATGCAGGCATCACTGTCTATTCCAGCATTCATTGTCCATCTCTAATTGTCCAGAAGTCTGTTAAGAGTCAAGGCCATTGCTGTGGGTCTGGAGTCACATGAAGGCCAGACATTGGAAGGAGGCAAATTTTCTTCCTGAACCGGATGGATTTTTACTACAATTGACAGAGGTCATATAGGCACCATTGAGCCAGTTCGTTATTCCAGATTTTTGCTGAACGCAAATTTCACCATCCACCATGGTGGGAATCAAACTTCCCAAATCATTAGCCCGGGCCTCTGGATTACTAGTCCAGTTACATTCCAAGTGGAAACGTCTCCACTTTTAGAAGGGACCAGCACCAATAGAAGATGGTCCCTAATAAAACCAACAGGAAATTCAGGAAAAACCTCTTTACCCAGAAAGAGGGGAGAATGTAGAACCCACTCCCACAGGGAATATCTGAGGTTATCAATACAGTTAATGGGGAAGCTGGATTCGGACATGAGAGAGAAGAAATGGAGGATTAAGTTTATGAGAGAGTGAGATGACAGAGGATGAAAGGAGATCCAAGAGGGCATAACTGCCAGCTGAGACTGGTTGGGCTGAATAGCCTATTTTGGCACTGTAATTCCACGTGTCTAACCTTGTCCAAATCTGATCAAGTGATGATTCATCATATGCCTTTGTTTGATGCTGGCAACAGTGCTGTGTAACCAGAATGGTCCTTTGCAAATGGAAAAAGTGGGACAGAAAAATGTCAGGATGGCAGGAGAAGGGGAAAAAAAAACACACTGATCCTGCAAAACAGCTGCCACCAGCAATAACCTCTGAACCAGAAGCAAGTCGATTCTTCCAGAAATATTAGGCGCAATTCTACTGGGTAAAAATTAAATTTCCTAGTCTGCAGCCTCATGGCACTAAGAGGATACTGCTGAGCAACTGTTGATGCTGAATTGGCTTCAGTGAGAAGATTAAGTATTGGAGTCTTGCAGTTTTGCCCTTCAAATTGTTTTACCTCATTCACAGTAGCTCTTGTCATTCTGCCAAATAGGAGTCTATAATCCAATAATTCGGCAGGACAACAACAAGGGGGAGAAGAAAAACAGACCTTCGGGCAGGAAAACCATATCGGAAGCATTTGACATTACAAATTGCTCTACTGACCTGGATAATGAGTGTATTTATATATCATATATAGCTAAGCAATAACAGTTATAAAATTTCAGTTTATCCATGTTGAGCATGAATCACAATAAGCTAGCATCTAAATTCAGGAAGTAATAGGGAAGACAAGTGGAACGTTGGACTTTATTTTAAAAGGAATGAAGTATGGAGGCTTTGCTAAAACTATACAAGGCACAAGTCAAACCATAGCTGGAATACTGAGAACATTTTTTGGGCCCCTATTCTAAGGAAAAATATACTGACATTGGGGGCAATCCAGAGAAAGTTCGCTTGGCTGATATTGGGAATGGAGGGACTGCTTTACAAGGAGAGTTTGAGTAGATTGGGCCTGTACTCATTGAAGTTTAGAAGAATGAGAGGAGATTTTCATGAAATATAGATGTTAGACGGCTTAGGGGGGAAGAGGTTGTTTCCACATGTAGGCCGGTGTAGGACCAGAAGGTGTAATCTCAGAATAAGGGGTTGCCCATTTAAGACAGGGATGAGGAGGAATTTCTTCTCTCAGAGGGTAGTGAATCTGTAGAATTCTTTATTACAGAGAGTTATTGAGATGGATTATTAAGTATTTTCAAGGCAAAGATAAAGTTTTAATCAGTATTTTCAAAAAGTTATGGGAAGTCAACAGCACTAATTCAATTCCTGTACTAGCTGAGGTTATCATGAAAGTCCCACCTTCTCAACCTTTCCCCTCGCCTGAGGCGTGGTGATCGTCAGGTTAAACTCAGCATCAATCATCCCTCTCTCAATTGAGAAAGCAGCTGTATGGTCCTCTGGGACTATGGCGACTTTATTTACTGACTGAGGAAAGATTAAGCAACACACACCACCCGTAGGCATAACCATGTGGATAAGGCAATCAATCAGAAAGCCATTGGGGGTCTCTGGCACGTCAGCTTGACTGCGCCTCTCCTGATTGTGCTGATTCTACTGTAATTGTTTCGTGGTTGCTATGATGCAGGGATAGTGTCCAGATCTATGGGCCAGAAGCTCTGGGTTCAAGTTCTACTCCAGGATGTGATGGAGATGTGTCATAGGTTGATTACAAAGTTAGAGGAATGGGTTCTACTTGGGATGGGTTACTCCACAAAAGGGGCAAATATCCTGAACCTATGATCAATGGGGTTACGTGACTAAACCAATGTGGTAGACAGACCATTTTTTGCGTCTCCTCAACCTGATTGATGTTTATCAGGTTAACATTCTCAAGGAGCAAAAAGAAGCTATGCACTGTTGGAGTAAATGCAGCAAATCCATGAATTGAATTAGTATAGAGTATTCCATGGATGTTCCATGAGTCAAAGGTCAAAAATCTACTTTTTTTTATTCATCCACAGCATGAGGGTGTTGCTGGCTAGGTCACTATTGTTCGATGTAATGAAGGGATGAAATGCTATTTTAAGAATACCGTTATCCTTACTTGGAAACAAATCGGCCTCTCATTCACTGTTGCTGGTTCAAATCGTTGGTGTTTCCTTCTCTGACAGCATGGACTGCAGCAGTTCAACAAGATAGCTTGCCACCACCTTCTCAAGGGGCAATTAGGTATAGTGGATAAATACCAGTAACACCCAGATTCCACAAAAGAACTAAGTGAAGTGATTCAGTGTCATAATTTGTTAGGTAATGGTACTAGAGCTCTCTGAGACATTACACAGTATCATGTTATAAGCTCAACACAAATGCAGGTTGTTGTTGTCCAGAGCGAGAATATAATCCTGGCACAATGATCAGGGCTGGAAGAGGAGGGCAGTTTAATAAATGTTGGCTGGTCCCAGCAACTACCACAACTCCTGAATAAATAGAACAAAAAGTGGCCCCTCTCCACTCCCCAAAACCCATTTTGCAAGCCAGTCACATCAATAAAACCTTCAAATACTTTATTATCCATCAATGCTTTCTCTCTAAAATAAAATCTTATTTCTTACTTCATGGAAAGTTCTGTTATTCCATCATCCACTTCCTGTCAGGTTTGTTCTGATATTTGTTATTCCTTCATTGGTCATTATCACTAATCCACAGTCACTCACGAGTATGTCTCAGATTGCGATTGTGCAAAAATAGGCCTTTCAGTCCATCCAGTTTGTCACGTGGGGAAAATTCACCCTCAGCAAGCCAAAAGGTTGGAAGGGTGCATTTAAATTCCGAAGCATTCCAAATCCAGAAGCAGGCTGCTGGTTTGGGACTGCACATGGTAAAACGTTGACTGCTTCTCATTGAGTAATTAAATTCCATTTTGCAGATTCACGATAAGATCATAATGAACACACAGCCGGCCATTCAATCCAAAGGTCCATGTTGAATGCTTATGTCCCAACACACACATGGTCATTCATACAATCACACACTTATAGTCATGGGCATGTGTGTAGTCAAATGCTCTCTCCCATACACAAACCAATAGAGCCTCATGCTATTGCACATTCACACAATCATACTCCCTTGAGAAAATTCACATGCACTCACACCAACAGACAGATGCACACACATGCACGCGCACACACACCCATGTTATAACGTTCAACGCTATGGACGAAGTGCTGGATGCATCCCATCCAGGCCCATCCACTTGCCACCCTAATCCTCCTTTTTTTAAAAGGGAGAAAGCACTTACGGATCATGGAGTATTTGAAGGCATTTTTTGATGTGACTGGGTTGCAACCTATGTAAACAAGTTGGCGCAGACTCAATGGGTCATTTCTTCTGTTTTGAATGACGCTATCAACATTTAAATCCATTCCTCTACCCCTCATCTGCTTATTAAGCTTCACCTCAAATGGATCCATGCAAATCATCCAAGTGGTAGCCAGTTTCACATTCTCAATACTCTCTCCTGCAAAAGAAGGTTTCCTCTCAATTCCCCCCACTGGATTTAACAAGTGACTACATTACATTTATGACCCCTAGTTTAATTTGCCCCAACAAGTGGAAACATCTTCTCCGTGTGTACCTAACTGAACCCCTTTGTAATTTTAAAGAGCTCTGTCAGGTCCTCCCCAAGACCTCCTCTTACTGAGGCATTAAGCTGCCATACAGAACATGGACTGAATCTTATTGAAACATACAAATACTTAGGGCCTTCACAGAATAGATGTGTAAAGGTTGTTTCCCCTTGTGGGAGCACCTAGGACCACAGGACATCATTTCAGAATAAGAGTTCACCCTTTTAAGACAGAGATGAGAAGAAATTTCTCTCAGAGTATTGAATCTATAGAATTCTTTATCACAGAGGGCTGTCAAGGTTGGGTCGTTAAGCATATCCAAGGCTGGCACAGACAGATTTTGACTCAGTAAAGGAAACAAGGATTTCGGGGAAAAGGCAGGAAAGAGAAAGTTGAGGATTATCAGATCATTCATGGCAGAACAGACTCAATGGACTGAATGGCCTATTTCTGCACCTACACATAAATCTGAACCCAAATGTCATTAGTCGCACAAATCTTGAATCTCCCTGAAAAATAGAGAAACATTTTGAAGTTCTTTGTCTCACACTCACAGGACAAATACAAGAATATTAAATTTCAAATGGAACAACAATTTAAATGACAGGTTCCTGCATAATTATTTGTACTTTTATATTCTTGCGTTTGACGTGTTTTGTTTTTAACTTGTTTGGATGTGGGAATTGCTGGCTAGGCCAGCATTTATTCCCCATCCCTAATTTCCTAGAGGGCAGTTAAGAGTCAACCACATTGCTGTGTGTCTGGAGTCACATGTAGGCCAGACCAGGTAAAGATGGCAGTTTTCTTACCTAAACGGGAGTAGTAAACTAAAAGGGTTTTTACAACAACCGATGATCGTTTATGGTGACTATGAAACTAAGACTAGCTTTCAATTCCAGATTTTATCATTTAAATTTACATTGCAGGAGCTGTCATAGAATCATTGAATCCCTATAGTGTGGAAGCAGGCTATTTGGCCCATCAAGTCCACACCAAACCTTGGAAGAACATCCTACCTAGACCCACATCCCCTAGCCTATCACTGTAACCCTGCTAATCCACCTAGTCTGCACATCCCTGGACACTACAGGCAATTTAGCATGTCCAATCCAACTAACCTTTGGACTGTGGAAAGAAACCAGAGCATCCAGAGGAAACCCATTCAGACACAGGGAGCATGTGCAAACTCCACACAGACAATCGTCCTTGGATAGAATTGAACCTGCGTCCCTGGCGCTGAGGGGCAGCAGTGCCAACCAAAAAGGCGATCAGAGTCAAGATTAGAGTGGTGCTGGAAAAGCACAGCAGATTCCTGATGAAGGGCTCTTGCCTGAAATGTCGATTTTCCTGCTCCTCGGATGCTACCTGACCTGCTGAGCTTTTCCAGTACTATTCTAATCTTGAGCAGTGCTAATCACTGAGCCACCGTGCCGTCCTGTTTTGCTGGGATTTGCCTGGGTCTCTGGATTCAACAGTATTACCATCTCAACCAATTGCAAGATTAAAAGATATAATTAATCAAACATATTTGAAAATCTGCTGCTAATGGACTGGAGATAAATTCACCTCGACAAGGTCACCTTTTTGTCGAGCACCTACCTCATGCCCATATCCATATGGGCCCAACAGGCATTAAACAGTGCCACCCACTCCATGCCAACAGGTTGACACCACCCACTTCTCCCAAGGTCTGGGGCATCACACATGGCAGATGTTCAGGGGGTCTCAGCATAATTTCAAGTTCGCTGAAAGCTGAGTCAGGCATTTGCACAACTCTACCAAGTCTAAAAGCACGAGGGGCCTAGATTAGTTGAATATCCATGGTCTTTTCCCCAAGGTAGGGGAGTCCAAAACTAGAGGGTATGTGTGAGGTGAGAGGAGAAAGATTTAAAAGGGACCTAAGGGACAACTTCTTTCACACAGAAAGTGGTTAGTGTGTGGAATGAACTACAAGAGGAAGTGGTGGATGAAAGGAGAGGCTGGATAGACCGGGGCTATTTTCCCTGGAGCATCAGAGACTGAAAGGTGGCCTTTTAGAGATTTATAAAATTATGAGAGATATGGATAGGTAAACAGACAAGGTATTTTCCCTGGGCTAGGGGAGTCTAAAACTAGAGGGCATAGATTTAAGGTGAGAGGGGAAAGATTTAAAAAGGTCCTAAAAGGCAACTTTTTCACGCAGAGGGTACTGCATGTATGCAGTGAGCTGGTAGAGGAAGTGGTAAAGGCAGGTACAATTACAACATATAAAAGACCATTTGGACAGGTGCATGGATAGGAAAGGGTGAGAGAGATATGGGCCAAACACAGGCAAGTGGAACTAGTTCAGTTCAGGAAACTGGTCGGCATGGACAAGTTGGCTGAAGGGCCTTTTTCCGTATTGTACGACTTTATGACATTCCTGAGGGGAAGTGGGTCAAGTTTACAGGCCAGTGTGACCCACACAAATGGGAACTCAATAACTGGGACCATGGTGGTGCCCGAGGGAGATGCAAATATGGGACCTGCATCTTTGTGTCACCCAACATTCGCTGCTGTGTAATGGCTCCCAGTCCATCCATGTCTCAATTTTAAAATTCCCATCCTTATTTGCAACATCCTCCAGCTTCATGGTCCTCCGTGCTTCCCCCAGTTCTGACTTTTTGCTGAATCCCTGGTTTTAATAGCACCAACACTGGCTGCAACACCCTCAGCTCTGGAATTGTGTCCCTTCACCTCTATCTTTCTCTTCTCGAATATGATACTCTTCAAAACCTGCTTTTTGACCAAGCCCGCTCTAATATGTTTTTCAGGTGGTTAAGTGTCAGATTCTATTCCATAATGGTTTCAACAGGTGCTATGGAAATGAAGGGCTCTTCGTTTGTAGTTAGAATTCTCACCTACCCAGGTTCAAACCCCGGGCAAGTCATCAAAGGAGGCAGTGACGTTATGTTAATGTCCCTGAGCTACTAAGACCCAGGTTACTGGTCTGGTACTTTGGATTCAATCCCCATCATGGGAGCTGGTGGAATTTAATTCAATTGATTAAAAACTGCAACAGAAAAGCAGCCTCAGTAATGGTAACCAGGACAATTATTTTCAATTGACATTCACTCATAAGTAGTGAAAAGCAATTGGCTTTTTGGGAAGGGAAATTTGCAGTCCTTACTCAATCTGGCTGACATGTGACTCCAGACACAAAGCGATGCGGCTGTCCTTTGCAACAGCCCCAACAAATTATGTGCATCATTGGGGTTTGTGAACAAACGGTAGCCTTGCCAACAACACCCACATCCCATGAAAGAATAAAGCTCTAAAGAAATGCAAGTTGAACTTGTTGAAGCTGAGGAAACCCTGGGCTAAGGGAGATGGGATGAATTTGACCTTGCATTCGGATAATACAAAGAAGCTAAATAGCAGACAGTTGAAGAAACCTTAAGGCAATGTGTACACCTATGGATTCAGCATCAAAAAGGGAGAGGTTGGTGTTGTGAGCCCGGGTAGCACAGAGAAAGATTTTGGAAGTTTTCCCCCCCACGAACACAGAGTGGTGAACACTGTATAAGCAAACCAGAGAATTCTTTTCATCTAACCTGCCTCTGACTAGTCAAAGTTGAATAAGAAATGAACCTATTCATGGATTTGTCTGGTGCTGAAAATTTACAACCGCACTCACCCCCACCCCACCCCCAAATTTCCTGACTGACAGGGTCACATCTGTTTGGCCTCAGACTGTACCTCAGATCTTAAAGGGACAGCCCTTCAAGGCTTCACACCTTTATCGCAAGCAAATCCAACATGGCGATTCATGAAAGACACCAATTCTGAAGGACAAACAAAACAAAGAAGAATGTTTTAGTTTCTGGATTAATAAAGACACAAAGAAGGCAAATAGAAAGGAACTGGCTGATCCTCCAAGGGTTAACAAAACCAAACAGAGGAAGGTGGTGAGAAAAATAATAGAGGTAGTCTGCTATTGAGCCCTGACGTCTCGGCTCTATGTCTGTTCTCAGCTCTCCCCTTCTACACAGTGGCAGTTCTGTTACAGACAATCCACATTATACTCGCTCAATTTACTCCATTTTACACAGTTACACACTAGTTCAGTGGAGCAGAAAATCAGGGAGCTGCAAAAACCAACATGCAATGGCTCTCAAAAAATGCAGATGCCTCAAACAGATTGCTTATTTATTTATTTATATTTGCACCATTCTCTTCCCTCCCCATCCCCCCCTCCATCAGTTCCACCCTCTTATATAACAGGTGCTCCTGCTCCCCGCACCCCCAATTTTTACAACGCTTTCTTGAAGATGGGACAGCGAGAGACTGGAGGGACCAGTCAGGAAAGTTCAGTGTTAACTGAGGGTGGTACATCTGAGCTTCCAGCCCGGAATGGGCATGGAGGTGGTGGTGGTGGTGGTGGTGGGGGGGGGGGGGGGGCGGGGTGGAGGGATTGGAGAACACCAAGGATTGGCTGGGTATTCATTATCCTTAGGGAGACAAAGCAGCCTGAGGGAAGTGAAGGGAGGGAGAGATGGGGGAAGAGAGAGGGAAGCAACGGTAAAAGAGAGGAGGAGAGAGAGAGGGATGAAGGAAAGGAGGGGATAGAGAGAATGAGAGGGGGAGGAGAGAGGGAGGGATGGATGGACGGAATGAGAGGGAGTGGAGAGAGTGACGGTGGAGAGTAGGAAGGGGAAGAGAGGGAATGAAGAGGAGAGAAGAGAGAGTGAGGAAGGGGGAGGAGAGAGAAGAAGTGGGGAGGATGGAGGGAGGATTGAGTAGAGAAGGACGAAGAGAATGAGGGAGGGAGGAAGAGAGTGTGAGGGAAGCATCTCCTGGTCTCTTATCCCAATTTTCTCTGTTTCCCAGTTTGCTCCAATCCCATCAGGAAGGGGCATGATACCAGTATGGGCTCTGCCTTTACCCAAATCCTGTAGAGACTGAGCCAATTCTTTCTGCTTGGAAATTTGGTGGACTTCTTGCTTGGGCTTGGGGGAGAAAGAGTACAAAAACTAAGTTTAAGAGGTGGAGTAATTGAATCCTCTTCAATGTTGCAAATTCTGTCACATCAAAGGGTTAGTTGCAGAGCAAATCTCCCTGTCCACTGTCCCATAAAACACTCCCAGGACAGGGACAGCACGGGATTAGATACAGAACAAATTCCCTCTACATTGTCCCCATCAGATACTCCCAGGACAGGTGAATTTCTCTCTGGGCAATTATTCCTGATGAAGAGTTTTTGCCGAAAGGTCGATTTTACTGCTCCTCAGATGCTGCCTGAACTGCTGTGCTTTTCAGCATCACTCTAATCTAGACTCTGGTTTCCAGCATCTGCAGTCATTGTTTTTACCCAATTAGGGATGGGCAAATCAATGCTGGCCTAGCCAGCCACATCTTATGAACAAATTAAGAACGATGTGGTGTGAAATATGGAGTAAAAAGTTCCTTTTATACTGTCTCAGTAAATCTAAACAAATTAAGAGTTAACCTTTCATCCTCATTGCCTACAATATTGTCCCCATGGATTGAAACATTGTCATAGCCTAAGGATGACGATGAAACATTTTAAGATTGAGAAAGGAAGACATTTCTTCACCCAGAAAGTGGTGAGCCTGTGAACTTCTATACCACAGAAAGTGATTGAGGCCAAAACATGGTGTTTTCAAGGAGGAGGTAGATATAGTTCCTGTGGCTAAAGGGATCAAGGGATATGGGAGGAGATTGTGGTTAGGATATTGGGCTCAATGATCAGCCATGATTCTATGGGAAGCTTGGTTGGCATGGACAAGTTGGACTGAAAGGTCTGTTCCCATGCTGTATGACTATGACTCCATATGGAATCCAGCATCTGCAGTCCTCACTTTCTCCTATGACTCCATATGGAATAGCAGAGCAGGCTCAAAAGGCCAACTGCCTACCCCTGCTCCTATCTTCTATGTTTCTATTCCAAGATTCTCAGCTTCTGGATTTGTGGATCAGGACATCATTCATATTCCATTACCTTGTATTACATTGTGTGTTACCATGAGATTAATTCAACTTTCAGCCAATATTCAGAGATAACCCAATTTTCAGATTTGATCTGTTGTGGAAGCATAGAACATAGAATAGAACATAGAAAAATACAGCGCAGAACAGGCCCTTTGGCCCTCGATGTTGCGCCGACCCAAGCCCACCTAACCTACACTAGCCCACTATCCTCCATATGCCTATCCAATGCCCGTTTAAATGCCCATAAAGAGGGACAGTCCACCACTGTTACTGGCAGGGCAATCCATGAACTCATGACTCGCTGAGTAAAGAATCTACTTCTAACATCTGTCCTATACCTACCTCCCCTTAATTTAAAGCTATGCCCCCTTGTAATAGCTGACTCCATACGTGGAAAAAGGTTCTCATTGTCAACCCTATCTAAACCCGTAATCATCTTGTACACCTCTATCAAGTCACCCCTAAACTTTCTTTTCTCCAATGAAAACAGCCCCAAGTGCCTCAGCCTTTCCTCATACCATCTTCCCACCATACCAGGCAACATCCTGGTAAACCTCCTCTGCACCCGTTCCAGTGCCTCCACATCCTTCCTATAGTATGGCGACCAAAACTGCACACAGTACTCCAGATGCAGCCGCACCAGAGTCTTATGCAACTGCAACATGACCTCAGGACTCTGGAACTCAATTCCTCTACCAATAAAAGCCAGTACGCCATATGCCTTCTTCACAGCACTATTTACCTGGGTGGCAACTTTCAGAGATCTGTGTACATGGACACCAAGATCCCTCTGCTCATCCACACTACTAAGTATCCGACCATTAGCCCAGTACTCCATCTTCTTGTTACTCTTACCAAAGTGAATCACTTCACACTTATCTACATTGATCTCCATTTGCCACCTTTCTGCCCAGCTCTGCAGCTTATCTATATCCCGCTGTAACCTGCCACATCCTTCCTCACTGTCAACAACTCCACCGACTTTCGTATCATCCGCAAACTTGCTCACCCAACCTTCTAGCCCCTCCTCCAGGTCATTTATAAAAATGACAAACAGCAATGGTCCCAAAACAGATCCTTGCGGAACACGCTAGTAACTGCACTCCAAGATGAACCTTTACCATCAACTACTACCCTCTGTCTTCTTCCAGCCAGCCAATTCCTAATCCAAACCTCTAACGCACCCTCAATGCCATACCTCCGTATTTTTTGCAGTAGCCTACCATGGGGAACCTTATCAAATGCCTTACTAAAATCCATATACACCACGTCTACTGCTTTACCCTCGTCCACCTCCTTAGTCACCTTCTCAAAAATTCAGTAAGGTTTGTGAGGCACGACCTGCTCTTCACAAAACCATGCTGACTATCCTTGATCACATTATTCCTATCCAGATGTTCATAAATCCTATCCCTTACATTCTCTCTAAGACTTTGCCCAGAACAGAAGTGAGACTCACCGGCCAAGAGTTACTAGGGTTATCCCTACTCCCCTTCTTGAACAAGGGAACCACATTTGCTATCCTCCAGTCTTCTGGCACTATTCCTATGGACAACGAGGACATAAAAATCAAAGCCAATGGCTCTGCAATCTCCTCCCTTGCTTCCCAGAGAATCCTAGGATAAATGCCATCAAGCCCAGGGGACTTTTCTATTTTTACCCTTTCCAGAATTTCCAACACCTCTTCCCTACATACCTCAAAGCCATCCATTCTTATTAATTGTGACTCAATATTCACATCGGCAACAATGTCCTGTTCCTGAGTGAATACTAACGAAAAGTATTCATTCAGTGTCCCCCTTCTTTCTCTTCAGCCTCCATGCACAACTTCCCAATACTATCCTTTACTGGACCTATTCCTACCCTAGTCATTCTTTTATTCCTGACATACCTATAGAAAACTTTTGGGTTTTCCCTAATCCTACCAACCAAGGACTTTTCATGTCCCCTCCTTGCTGCTCTTAGCTCTCTCTTTAGATCCTTCCTGGCTACCTTATAACTCTCAATCACTCTAATTGAACCTTCACGCCTCATCTTTACATAGGCCGCCCTCTTCCCTTTAACAAGGGATTCCAATTCCTTATTAAACCACGGCTCCCTCACACGATCCTTTCCTCCTGCCTGACAGGTAATACTTATCAAGGACACTCAACAGTTGCTAAGCTCCACATATCGATTGTGCTCTTCCCTTGAAGCCTACTTTTCCAAGCCACGCATCCTAAGACATGCCTCACCGCATCATAATTTCCCTGCCCCCAGCTATAACTCTTGCTCTGCAGTGCACACTTATCCCTCTCCATCACTAGAGTAAAAGTCAGCAAATTGTGGTCACTGTCCCCAAAGTGCTCACCTACCTCCAATTCTAACACCTGGCAATATGAATGCCCCCACTCTTTGCCATATCACACCTCTCTGCTCCATCCAAGATTAGATGAGTAGGAGTTAGGGAACAGTCTTAATATAACTGATGGCCATTTAGTACTGGGATGAGGTGGAATTTCTTCTCCCAGAGGATAGTGAATCTTCAGAATTCTCATTGCCATGGAGACCTGTGGAATCTCAGTCACTGTGTAGTTAAAAACTGATAGAATTGGGAGACAAATGATATCAATGAAAGGGGGATAGTGGAGGGAAATGATTCGAGGATCATGATCTTTTTGAATGACAGATCAAATGGTTTATTCTGCTCCCATTTCTTATATTCCCAGATTACCCATCTCTAGTTGAAGAAATTCCTCCTCATCTCAACTCTAAAGGGTCGTCCTTTCACTCTAAGGAGGTGCCCTCAGTTCTAGTCTCTTCCACTAGTGGACACTGTGGAACTCATTGCTGCACAGGGCTGTGGAGGCCAAGTTATTAGACACAGGTACAGAATTAAGCCATTCGGTCCATTGAGTCTGCTTTGCCATTTGATCACGGCCGATGTGTTTCTCATTCTCAATCCTGTTCTCCTGCCTTCTCCCTGTAACTTTTAATCCTCTTACCAATAAAGAACCTACCTATCTCTGTTTTGAATACACTCAAGTAACTTGGCCTCCATAGCCCTATGCAACAACGAGTTCCACAGTCTCCACGAGTGGAAGAGACTAGAATTGAGGGCACCTCCTTAGTGTGAAAGGACAACCCTTTAGAGTTGAGATGAGGAGGAATTTCTTCAACCAGAGATAGATAATCTGTGTAATTCGTTGTCGCAGAAGGCCAAGTCATTGAGCGTATTTAAGACAGATAGATTGATGAGAAAGAAGATCAAAGTTTACAAGGAGACAGCAGGAGAATGGAGTTGAGAAACATTTCAAACATGATTGAAAAGTGGATCAGATGGGCCAAACAGTCTAATTCTGTTCCTATAGCTTACGGTCTAACACACCTGCCTGGCTCTCAGGGTAAGCACAGACACAGAAACTTAGTAACTCAGGTTTTGGGTTCAAGGCCCACTCCAAGACCTGAGCTCTAAGCCAAGGCCAGCTACCCTGTCAGAGATGGTATCCGTTGGTTGAGCTGTTAACCAGCGACCACCACACCCCCTCCCCCGTCTCCTAAATCAGTAAATGGATGCAAGATATCCTGGAGGAGTTGGGACAGTGGGAATCTTAAGGAACAGCAAAGGGAGTTTCCCCATGGCGTCTGGGCTGCCCCAATCCCTAATTCCACAACATTCCAAAAGAGACAATCTCATTGTTATGATGTGGCTGACATAGCCTTTAGTTTGTGGGATGTTGCTGTGTGTAAATCAGCTATTACCTTGCCTGCATAGATAATTTCACCACTTCACTTGCTGTGAAAGCTGCCAGGACAGCTGGCAGAGGTGAGAGGCGCTACGTCAATGCACGTCTTTCTTTGCCTTTTACCTAAATTTTGCCTGGAAACTTTTATTGAAAAGCTTCGACAACAGTGAGCTTTCTCCTTTCTCTTTGAGCGTGGCCCTGGATCGTGAGCTCCGAGGCATCGCAGCAAGCAGAGTCCGTCCCCTCGACGTGGACTGGATTTGAACCTAGAAATTTGAATGTGAATTCTTGAGTGATCCCTCCCTACTTAGCGCAACAAAGGGGATATTGTCGCAAGAGGTACTGCCTGGAGAGCACTTTCCCCGATACTCCGAGCTGCTTTCATATTGAGGCTTCATTTCAACAACTATCTCCCGCCCCCACTCTGACTCTCACACAGACAAACACACACAAAGGAGAGGAAAGTATTCTGGGCAGAAAATTTGCCATTTTTTTTCTACCAGAGTTTGTAAATAGCAACGCAATAAGTGTGGCCATAGTGGCCAAGAATTCAAGTAGACAGCATATTATTTACAAAGTTCATACAAACAGTTATGGAATCTGGGATAAAGAAAGCAGAAAAGCAAGGCCTTGCATCTGCACAGAATATCTCCTAACGTTTCACTCTCAACTAAGTAGAAATAAGGAAATGCAACTGCCAGTTTTATGCACAGCAAGGTCCCAAAAATAATGTTGAGACTGAACCAGTTCAGTTCATCAACCTGAAACTTTAACTCACCTTTCCACAGATGCTACCAGATCTGCAAAGTGTTCCTAGCATTTTCCGTTTTTATTTTAGTGCATCATGAGGTTAGATACAGATTAAAGCTCCTACTCCTTTAAACTGAAAATAAAGCTCGCTATAATCTTTTATAACGCTTAAGTAAAGCTCCCTCCACACTGTCCCATCAAACACTCCCATGACAGGGTTAGATATATAGTAAAGCTGCCTTTACATTGTCCCCATCAAACACTTCCAGGATATGGACCGTAGGGGTTAGATATAAAGTTCTCTCTGTACTATCCCCATCAAACATACCCAGGACAGGGTCAGCACGAGGTTAGGTACGAAGTCCTCTACACTGACCCCATCAAACACTCTCAGGACAGGAACAGCATGAGATGAGATACAAAGTAAAGCTTCCTCTATACTATCCTTATCAAACACTCCCAGGAAAGGGACAGCACAGGGCTAGATACAGAGTAAAGCTCTCTATACATCGTCCCCATGACACAGTCCCAGGGCAGGGACAGTACAGGGTTAGCTAGAGAGTAAAACCCATTCTCCAATGTCCTAAGAACTCACTAAATTAACATAATTTCCCGATCTTTTCATTTTAGTGATGGTCTTAAATGTATATCCTCTAACTACTCACACAACAATGAAAGCAGCCTTTCCATATTCATTGCTTCATAAGTCCTACAATTTTGAGCATCTGAAAAAATGTTTGCTTAGCCTCCTCTATTCTGTGTTGTTCTTGCCCTCGTCATCCCTCTTCACTTGCCTCTTAACTAAAGACTTTCATCCCTGCTATCAGAGAATCTCTTCTCAACCCTCTCAACAGCCTGAATAATCTTACTGAACATTATTTTGAAATACTGCCACACAGTTTGCTGAAATAATTTTTCATTCAGCATCCAGAACAATTTTTTTTGCAACAAAATCTAATAAAATCAAGCAGATTTATTTTGAAAATTTCAAAATTTGTGCAAATGTGTTCGGGAATTCACAATCTGTTGTCGAAATACTAAAGAATGCATGTAGCGTCATATTTGTCCATGTGCTGTGTCTGAAGGCATGTCGTGTACTGTTGGACATTGTGTCTGCACACATTGTATATGCTTGTGCAAGTGTTGAGTGCACAATTAGAGTCAGAGTTTTTACAGCACAGAAAAAGGCCCTCAAACATGGTCATCAAACATCTGATCTAATCCCATTTTCCAGCACTTGGCCCATATCCCGTATATTGTAGTGTTTCAAGTACTCATCTAAATATTTCTCAAATATCTTGAGTGTTCCTGTGTCTACACCTTTTCAGACAGTAAGTTCTAAATCCCTACCAGCCTCTGAGTGAAATAATTATTTCTCAAATCCCTTCTAACCCTCCTGGCATTTAGCTCAAAACTGTGCCCCCGACTTATTAACCCCTCTATTAAAGAGGGGAATTTCTTCCAATTTAATCTACCTATGCCCTTCATAATTTGGTACACTTCAATCAGATCCCACCCTGGTCAGCCTTCTCTGTTCTCAGGAAAACAACACCAGCCCACCCAGCCTCTCCTCATTGCTGAATCGCTCCAGCCTAAGCAACATCCTAGTAAATCTCCTCTGGACCCCCTCTAGAGTGATCACACCCTATAGCCTGGTGACTCCAAGTGTACACAGCGCAGTTCCATGATAACCTCTTTGCTCTTGTATTCAATGCCTTCACTAACAGGGTAAGTATCATCTAATCACTTTAGCTGCCTGTTCTACTGCCTTCAAGGACCAATGGAAATGCGCACCCAGGTCCCTCTGAATCTCCATACTTCCTAGTGTCCCACATTCCTTTCCTTTGTTCCAAATATGTCACCTCACTTTTCAGGATTAAATTCCATCTCCCGCAGTCCAACCTGTCTACACTGTCTTGTGGTCTAAGGCTCTCTTCTTCACTGTCTTTGTGTGCGTCCATGTTTGAGTATTGCCTGTGTGATTTTTAAAAATCAGCCACAGGATGTGGGAATCGCTGGCTAGGCCAGCATTTATTGCCCATTACTAATTGTGCAGAGGGCAGTTAAAAGTCAACCACATTGCTGTGAGTCTAGAGTCACATGTAGGCCACATCAGAGAAGGATAAAAATGTTTGAAGGGATATGGGCTAAGAGCAGGCAGGTGGGACTAGTTCGGCATGGACTGGTTGGATATAAGGGTCTGCGTCCGTACTGTCTGACTCTATGACAGTTTTCTTCTCAAAAGGACACTAGCAAACTCAGTGTGCGTGTGTCATGTGTAGTCATGCATGTCATAACGTGTACACTCGCTTGTGTTGTGAACACTTGTATGTGTTGTCCCATACATGTTATGTATTGAGTGGGCGCGGTGATGAATGTTTATGTGAGGGTCTCATGATTCTGTACTATGTAACATGGCACCCAGGCATCAAACTCTTACTTTGAAAGAACTGTAATTTGGAATTAGTGGAAAAGCAAACAGGGGATATACTACCTCTTTGGAGTGTGTTTGTCATCTGAGCTTCCATGTCCCCAGACTATGGTAGATTAGCATGAGTGTGACACAAACTTGGCATGTCTATAAACTTAGGCAGCTGACAGCTATAATTAATATCCACAGCTGTGAGCACCCTCACAAATCCTCAATAACAGGTCAAACAGAGGGAAATCCCACATGTTAGTACCACCTAGACCTAGACAGAAACAAATACTGTAAAACCCTCAGAGTGTCAGTCACGGCCCAGTGGGGAATACATTTAACCTCTGAGTCAACAAGGTCAAAGGTTTGAGGCTCACTTCAGGAAATACCTAGGCTGGCACTCAAATTGCAGCAGTGAGGGAGTGCTACATTGTCTGCAGTGGTGTTTTTCCAGGTGACACTTTAAATGAGGAACCTCCCATCCTCCCCAAGCTACTCTCTCATGTGGATGTAGAACTTATCCTCCCAAAGTGGCCGTCAGGACCCTAATTGTGAGCTGGGATCAAATGCACAGAGACAGCTATCTTCCAATCCCCAAAAAGAGTTGTTCTCCTGCTCTCATCGTCCCCCTACTCCAATCTCTCAATTCTCACTGAAGGGGTCACAACAATTTTTTCAAGCCTCAAATGGACTCTCAGAAGAGTGAAAGATACTGTGTCCCTCAACCCACATCAGATTACCTCATTCACTCTAGCTTTAACTATTTTCCTGTTATCAAATTTCAGTCATATTCTCCATCATCGCTTCAGAGGCTTTGGAATATTAAGAGGCATTAAATAAATGCAATATTTTTTGTTTACTTTCTCCCCAGCACTTTCCTAAAGCATGTAGAATAGGAGCAGAAACAGACCATTCAGCCCTTCGAGCCTGCCCGGCTATTCAATATAACCATGGCTGATCATTCAACTCAGTCCCCTGTTCCAACTTTCTCCCCAAACCCTTTGATCCATTTATCCCCAAGAACTATTTCCAACTCATTCTTGAAAACATTCAATGTTTTGGTTTCAACTAGTTTCTGTGGCTGAATTCCACAGGCTAACCCCATTCTCTCGGTTAAAACCATTGTCTCTTATACTTTCAGTGTTCTCCCGTTCTTGCAGCATCTGCCTTATCTGTGATTCTGTGTGCCCTGTATCCTCGAGCTGTTTAAAAAAAAAATCAAGGCTTGCTATTTCTTATGCCAAGTCATTTTATTTTGAGGCTGCAAAATGCCTCCTTCCCATCCCACAAACAACAGATTTACAAACCTTGTTTTTGACTAAACATGGCTTCCTCATCAGTCCTTCCCACTCATTATTATGGGGGAATCCCTCGAATCTGGCTCAATATTGGAAACACAGGAGTAAGGGATGATCAAAATCTCAGGCAAAGGAAGCAAAGCCATCACCCTAACCCCACTGTCAGCCGCTTGCAGTTATGGGGCGGTTTACTGAAATTTTGCACCTCCTAACTTCTTCCAGTTGGATTGTATTGGCACAGAAAATGCCTGAAGAATTAAAAACCAAAAGAACTGTGGATGCCAGAAATCAGAAACAAAAACTGTGGAGTGGCATGGCGGTTCAGTGGTTAGCACTGCTGACTCACTGCCAGGGATTTCAGCCTCAGGCGACTGTCTATGTGGAGTTTGCACATTCTCCCCAGGACTGTTTGGGTGCTCCGGTTTCCTCTCAGTCCAAAGATGTGCAGGTTAGGGTGGATTTTCCATGCTAAATTGCCCATAGTGCCCAAGAATGTGCAGACTAGGTGGGCTAGCCATGGGAAATGCAGGGATTTACAGGAAAATGGGGCCGGTGGTGGGATGCTCTAAAGAGGGGCAGTGTAGACTCGATGGGCTGAATGGCCTGCTTCTATGAAAACATAAATTGCTAGAAAAGCTCAACAGCTCTGGCAGCATCTGAGGAGATAAATCAAAGTCCAGTGATACTTCCTCAGAACTGAAGGTAGCTAGGATAACAATTTTTATGTGGAAAACAGGGTGGGGTGGGGTGGGGTGTGGTCTGAAAGATCAAGTCTGGAAAGGAAGCTTTGCAGTGTTATTGACTCCCAATGCTGTGGTAATGCAGTGAAAATTTCCAGAAATGGGGTGCTCTGTCACATGATGCACAATTAAGGAAGTTCGCGTGAGATTTTCAGAGCTGGTGCAACATAAGTAGGCCATACGACCCAGCAACAAGTCCAGTCAAGCCAAGTAGCACATTTCTCTGGTTGGTCATAACAGACAGGGTATAGATCACACTCAGACAGCCCACACCTGTAGATCCCAAAACAAAACAACTACTATTAATGCAATTCTGTGATTGGGCAGCACTAACTAAACAATCCCAAGTGCGTCAAAAGCTACACTTACAACCAATTTAAAATACCTTAAAGTGACAGTCATCCATAAATAGGAACCCGTTCTCTGTAAACAAAAGGAATGTGTTCAACCTTTGCACCAATTGGAATGACCAGTAAGCTTTGGGAGCCTGCAGCTGCCATTGCTTTCTCCATGGCAACATCTTGGCCAATCAGTGTTGACTTGCTGGCTAATCTTATTTCCTTTTCTCTTGCAGTATAAATTGTTTTCATGTGAAATTTGGCATTCTTGCATGTCTCCTGATGAATGCAAAATGAAAAGCTTCACCAACATGTCCCTCTTTTCAGCAATAATCACACTGTAGATGACTGCTTTTCCTTTACATCAGTGCTTAAAATAACATGGATAAAAAGATGCAAATCCTTTGCTCTTTGAAATTCTTGGTCTTAACAAAAAAAAACCATTGTATCAGCTTTTCTCAAAGTGTTGCAAACAAAAAAAAACCTCTAATATTTATAATAAGAATGGGATAGATTTCAGGGATCTTTGCTTTTGCAGTTAAAAGACATTTAAAGATTTTTTTTTAAGAGCAGACATAGAAAGAGAGATCCACAGCCAACTTTGTGCTTGTGTTGTGGAGAAGAGGAAGGAGGAGGGTACTGAGAGCTAAATTGTTCTGAAGCAAAGACTGATTATTTCTTTACCCATCATCATATTTAATACAACAGATAGACCTTAGTATGAAATATAGGCTACAATTTCATCTAGTGATCGACACAGGTTATATATAGAATAATGGATACCTGAAGTGAGTTACAGGGCGAGTGAAATGTATCACTAGAAAACACAGGGTATAGTATGAGGGGAACAGGTCTGTCACTATACAACACTGTGGGGTATAGTACTAGTGGGGACAGGTCTGTCCTATACAACATCAGGGTACATTACTGGTGTGAGACAAGTCTGTGACTGTGTATTTTTGGGATACAATACTTGTGTGGACAGGCTGCCACTGTATATCACTGGGGTACAGTACTTGTGGGGACAGGTCTGCACTGTACAACACTGGAGTACAGTGCTGGTGGGGACAGATCTGTCCTATACAACAGAGTACATTATTGGTGTGAGACAGACCTGCCATTGTATAACACTGGGGTACAGGTCTGTGATTGTATATCACTAGGTTACTGTACTGGTGGGGGACCAGGTCTGTCACTATAACATTGTGGCCAAGGACTGATGGGGACAGGTCTATCACAATGATGGTAGTAATTATTAAATATGATCATCACACGAAATGCGTTAGTTGATGTGTGAGTATTCCTCCTGTGCATTGATACCAAAATGCTAAATAAGCGCAGCAATGTCACTTGTACCATTTCACTCTGGTGGTGATGGAGTGTTTCAAGATGACTGATTACTGAGCAGACAAATCAAAGCAGCAAGCTAAAATAAACCTGTTAATATTTGTCATTTCTGATGCCAGTAAACAGGAGATCTCAGTGAAATCCAACTCGACAACGCTGTCAATCTAAATGATTGCCATTAATGCTCACAGCCTGTACAAACTCTTAATAGTTTATTAAAAGACGTCGCCCAGCAAAGGTCCTCTGGGAGTCTTGGGTCTGAGATGTAACCAGGATTTTGGGCTATTGGCTAAAACCACACAAGGAGCATAACAGTATCCTCCGCCACCCCACATCAAGATAACACAATCAACACCTCGATCTTCCAAAATGTTAAACAACCTACAGTCATTGCAGAGTGCACTAGCGGATGGCTTCACAGTCAGTTGTGCCTCTATTCCCTTCACGTCCCATGTTGCAACATGAGGCAGAACCAGGCCATTCAGTCCCACTGATCCATGTTATCATTCATCCCTCCTGACAACCTCTTCTCCACCCTTCCCCTCAGGTAGAGTAGAGTGCTAAAGCTCTCACAGGAGCTTCCTGTACATAAATTGACTGATGTACTTCCTACTACAATGACTGCGTTTCAGAATCACGTCATTGGCTATAATGTATGCTGGGATGCCCAGCATCTCGGAAAGGTGACGTACTAATGCAATGCTTTAACAGATTGCTGGAAAATCTCAGCAGGTTTAGCAGTACCTGTGGAGAGAAATCAGAGTTAGTGCTTCGGGTCCAGTGATTCTTCCTCAGTAACCTTTTTTTCAGCAATTTCAGATTTTGTTCTAGTAAATAAAAATGAGTTCCATTCATTGTAAAGAATGGACAACATGGATGGGTTGGACCGATTGGTCCGTTTCCATGCTGAATGACTCTATGACTGAAAGGTTTGGTGAGAACTGATACTTCAACATTTTTTTAAAATTTATTCACAGAATGAGGGCGTTGCTGGCTCGGCTTGCATTTATAGCCATCCCTAATTACCCAGAGGGTAATTGAGAATCAACCTTATTTGCTGTGAGGTCTGGAGTTACATGTAGGCCAGACCAGGTAAGGATGGCAATTTCCTTCCCTCAAGAATATTCACTAGATTCATAATTACAGATTTTTGTGGAATTCGAATTCCACAATCTGCTGGGGGAAGGAGTGGGTGGGGCGGGGGGAATTTGAACCCAGGCCCCCAGGACATTACCTGAGGCTCTGGATTAACAGTCCAGCGATAATTCTACTAGGCCATCATCTCCCAAAGATAAATGTAAAATTAAATCCAGTTCCTCTCAATGACCTTGAACACTAAATCCACTGAAAGGCAAAGTAAAAAATACACCAAATTGGTGATGAGAGAAATTGTAACCATTGACTGAGTGCCAGCCAGCGAATGAGGACTATAAACTATCACAAGGAAGGGACGGTGGACAAACCACAGTCGTGACCAGGATTTCAATCAGTCTATAAACCTCCTTCTGAGGATTATGACCAGGAAATTAGAAAAGGATTAAGATTGCAATCAGCAACGTTTTTTTTAAAAAAAGAAAAAGAGAGCATTTCCATATCACAATTAAACACCAAGTATTCCACAATGTGCTTTCAATAAAACAATTGCACTTTAATTGATTTCTTCCACAGATTTTACCAGGTAACAAGGTCAGTGACTGCTTCCAAAGGGAAGACTTTCACATTTTTGTTTAATGTTCGTTGCATTGCTGGTCTACAACAACAACCTACATCTGTATAGCACTTTACTGCAGTCAGAGTTCAAAATATATTACAAATAATCTAGATCAGCCATCATATTGTCTACATCAATGATTGGGACTGTGAAAAGAATTCAAGGAGAAAGTAAGGATTGCAGATGCTGGAGATCAGAGCTGAAAATGTGTTGCTGGAAAAGCGCAGCAGGTCAGGCAGCATCCAAGGAGCAGGAGAATCGACGTTTCAGGCATGAGCCCTGAAGAAGGGCTCATGCCCGAAACATCGATTCTCCTGCTTCCTTGGATGCTGACTAACCTGCTGCGCTTTTCCAGCAACATGTTTTCAGCCCTGTGAAAAGAATTGTAAAGCAGAGCTCAATAAAGGGTTTATTGGGCTTCCATGTTCTACCAGTCATGGACTCCAGAACAACCAATGGCTTAGAGCAGTGCGGATTGGTCAGCTCTGTTGGCTAGACAGCTGTTTGTAATGAAGAGCAATACCAACAGCATGGATTCAATTCCCATACCAGCTAAGGTTGTCTGAATCTCTCCTCTTGCCTGAGGTGTGGTGACCCTCAGGCTAAACCACTACTAGTTCTCTCACTCTAATGAGAGAGCAGCCCTATAGTCCAGTGGGAGTCTGGCAACTTTATCGTTAGGGCAATTTTCATAACAAGAAGAATGACCAGCAAGATTAAACCCCAGACAATGCTCTGATGGACTATCTGAATGGGCAGAGCAGGAGCTCTACAATTGAGTTCAATGATCCGAGGCCAAGGAGTGACGTTGATCTTGAGTCCTGAATTTCAATATTATTCACTGTACCAACATAAGTTTGAAATAAGAAGTAACATTGGGCCTTTAATGTAATTAAGAATCTTCACAGAGGAATGAAGACAGACAAAATGGATAAAGACATGGAGAAGAGAGGTGTTAGTCACTGGCCTTGTCAAAGAGATAGCATTTAGGATGGTACTCGTGTATGTGCATGTGTACGTGTAGATGAGTGTATGCCTTGCATGTTCACTTGAGGTAATCCAAACCTTTGCTGCCTATGTCTTAACTTGCACCATTATTAATCTGATGAATGGGCTCTAACTTAAAATATTGCCGATCTTGTAAATGTTAAAAATCACACAACACCAGGTTATAGTCCAACAGGTTTATTTGGAAATATTAGCTTTCAGAGAACTGCTCCTTCATCAGGTAACTAGATGATGTTACCTGATGAAGAAGCAGCACTCTGAAAGCCAGTATTTCCAAATAAACCTGTTGGACTATAACCTGGTGTTGGGTGATTTTTAACTTTGTCCACCCCAGTCCAACACCGGCACCTCCACATCTTGTAAGTGTTGATCTTGCCCAGCACATATCCTGTGTGGTGTAACCTGTATGCCTTACTTCGTCCAATTTTTTTTCACCCTATGATCTGTATGTCTTTGCTTACTATGATCTGCCTATACTGTTCGCAAACAAAACTATTCACTGTACTTATGTACATGTGACAATAAATCAAATCAATGAAGTCCTGTTCCCCTACCATCCCCTGCTCATGCATCAACACTGGCTCCCAATCAAGCAACATCTTGATTTTAATTTCCCATCCTTAGTTTCAAATCCTCAATGGGCTCGCCCTTTTCTAACCCAACACTCTCTGCACTCCTCTAAGTCTGGCCTCTTAAATGTCCTTGAGGCCCAAGCTTTGGAATTCCTCCTTAACCCTCTCTACTTTATCCTCACCTTTGAGATACTCCTTTAAACTTACCTCTGTGTCCAAGCTGAGTCACCTGACCAAATAACTCTTGTTGTGACTCAGTGACAGACTTTAACAACACTCCAATGAAGTGCCTCCATTCTGTTAATGGCACTATATAAACATAAGTACTACGTATCCAGGTAAATGTCTCTGTAAGGCTGCAGGTGCAGGGAGCAGAGACCCCTATCTCCCCAAAGGTTAGCAGCCAATACCTTCCAAGTGGAGATTTGGATGCAGTTTGTCCTGAGCAGAACAGACCTGCCCCTGGCTAGGCAGGATAACTCATTAATGCTCAGGGTTGACAGGACCACATTTTTTGAACCAAGGTAAAAAACCTGATCACTTGACCTTTAATACATTGTCTTTTTATGCTCTGAATCATTGAAAACCCTGGAGAAGGAATAGGCAATCAAACAGCTACTAGATAGGCCACACCAATGTGTGTCAAACTCATTTAATTTGCCCTGGAGACTTCTGCCTTCGATTAGATCAACAATATTGCTCCCAGTCTTCTGCTGCCCATCCCCTCTTTCAATCTATGACCAATGTTCCTATCTCTAAAAACACACACATATACAAATCCAGGATTTATGAATGGATTGCTTAACCATACACATTGCGACAAAGTTCAGCATCGGACAATGCAGCATTCATGCCACATGGCTAATTTAAGCGCAAGCAGTCATGTGACAGTGAATGCTGCAAAGTTAACTAGGATCACTGGCATTGAGAAACTAGGTTTGTCAGCCCAGTATGTAGCACCTTCACCATCTAAGTCCTGCATTCAAGGCTCGTAGGGCTCGTACTCTAACTGAATGGAACAGATTAGACTAGTAATCCACAGGCCCACGTAGTCACAGGTTCAGATCCCACTATGGCAGCTGGTGGGATTTTATTTCAATTTACTAAAAATCTGTAATTGAAAGTTAGTTTCAATGACAGTGACTGAAAAAAAAACTGCCTCATTAATGCCCTTTAGGGAAGGAAATCTGCTATCCTTACACTGTCTGGCTGACGTGGTTCAATTTCAAATGGCCTAACAAGCCACAATATTGTATCAAACCCTATAAAATCTAAATTCAGAAACCAGACGAACCAGGTGGCATCAATCCAGGCACTGGAAATAACAATTTAAAAATCTGTTGACCCTGCACAGTTCTCCTTATTAACATCTAGCAGCCTGTTCTAAAATCATTTTGGAATTATAAGGTCTGAAATGAGATGTTCATTGATGATTTCATGATGTTCAAGTAATACTTGTACTAGACAAAGACCATTTCCAACAAAAGATCTAACCATCTCCCCTTGACATTCAATGGTATTGCCATCACTAAATTCCCCATTAATAATATCTTGAGATTCACTGTGGAACTGAATTAGACCACATATATAATTACAGATGCTGTTAGAATAGGTCTGAGGTTGGGAATTCTCTCACGTCCTGACTCCCACAGGGCCTGTCCATCATCGACTAGGCACCAGTCAGGAGTGTGATGGAACTCTCCCCACTTGTCTAGATGGGTACAGCTCCAACAACACTCAAGAAGCTCAACACTATTGAGGACAAAGCAGCCTGCTTGATTGTCATCCCTTACATCATCCTTCAATATTCACTCCTTCCACACCAATTCTCAGTACAGAAGCGTCTACTACAAGATGTACTGCAATCCAATTGCACCTTTCAACCCATAATCTCTCCCATCTAGAAGGACAAGGACAGCAGACACATGGGAACACCACACTCTGCGAGTTCTCCTCTAAACCACTTACCATCCTGACTTGGAAATAAATTGCTGCTCCTTTAGTGTCGCTGAGTCAAAATCCTGGAACTCTCTCCCTCATATACCTGCAGCACATTTTTGGTCATGAACCGGGCCAGGGGTTTGATTTAGTTGTAGGTGAGCACTTTGGAGAGAGTAAGCATAATTCAGTTACGTTTCGTTTAGTGATGGAAATGGATGGGTACATGCCACAGGTCAAGAGTTATCGATGAGGCAAGGGCAATTATAATGCGATTAGGCAGGAATTAAAATGCATAGAATGGGGTAGCAAAATGCATGGGATGCAGACAATAGAAATGTGGAGCTGGTTTAAGGAACAGATATTGTGTGTCCTTGATAGTTATGTCCCTGTTAGGCAGGGAGGAAGTGATAATGTAAGGGAACCGTGGTTTACAACAGCATCTCTTCTGTTGATGAGGCAAGATGGTTCAGATAAGACGATGGAGAGTTACAGATCAGCTAGGAAGGATTTAAAGAGAGAGTTAAGAAGGGCAAACAGAGGACACGCGCAGTCTTTAGCAAATAGAATAAAGGAGAACCCTAAAGCTATCTATAGGTATGTGAGGAATAAAAGGATAATTAGGGTAGGAATAGGGCCGATCAAAGACAGAAGTGGGAAGTTGAGTGTGGACGCTTTGGAGATTGGAGAGGTGCTAAACGAACATTTCTCATTAGTTTTCACTCAGGAAAAGGAGAATATTGTAGAGGAGAAGAATGAGGTACGAGATATTAGACTAGAAAGGATCAAGGTTAGTTACGAACAGGTATTATCAATTCTAGAAGGAGTGAAAGTAAACAAGTTCCCTGGGCCAGATGGGATTTATCAGAGGATTCTCTGGGAAGCTAGGGAGGAGATAGCAGAGGCTTTGGCTTTGATGTTTGAGTCGTCATTGACTACAGGTTTGGTGCCAGAGGACTGCAGGATTGAAAATGTTGTGCCCTTGTTCAAGAAGGGCAGTAGAGTTGACCCAGGTAATTATAAGCCAGTGAACTTTACTTCTGTTGTAGGAAAGGTTTGGGAAAGGATCATAAGAGATAAGATTTATAATCATCTAGCAAACAACAATTTGATTTCAGATAGTCAACATGATTTCATCAAGGGCAGATTGTGTCTCATAAACCTCATTGAGTTTTTTGAGAAGATGACCAAGCATGTAGATGAAGGTAGGGCAGTTGGAGTGATATACATGGAGGAGAAAGTGAGGACTGCAGATGCTAGAGATCAGAGCTGAAAATGTGTTGCTGGAAATGCACAGCAGGTCAGGCAGCATCCAAGGAGCAGGAGAATTGATGTTTCGAGAATGAGCCCTTCTTCAGGAATGGTATACATGGACTTCAGTTAAGACTTTGACAAGGTTCCACATGGTAGGCTGTTGGAGAAAATGCAGAGGCATGGAATTGAGGGTGATTTAGCAGTTTGGATTAGAAGCTGGCTTTCTGAAAGATGGCAGCGAGTGGTGGTTGATGGAAAATATTCAGCCTGGAATCCGGTTACTAGTGGTGTGCCACAAGGATCTGTTTTGGGACCGCTGCTGTTTGTCATTTTTATAAATGACTTAGATGCAGGCATAGGTTGATGGATTAGTAAATTTGCAGACAACACTAAAGTCGGTGGAGTAGTGGACAACGTGGAAGAATGTTACAGTTGCAGGGGGACTTGGATAAACTGCAGAACTGGGCTGAGAGGTGGCAAATGGAGTTCAATGCAGCTAAATGTGAGGTGATGCACCTTGGGAAGAATAACAGAAGGCAGAGTACTGGGGCAATAAAAAGATTCTTGGTAGTGTGGATGTGCAGAAGGATCTTGGAGTCCATGTACATAGATCCCTGAAAGTTGCCATCCAGGTGGATAGTGATGTTAAGGCGGCATACGGCGTGTTAGGTTTCATTCGGAGACGGATTGAGTTGCGGCTCCAGAGCCGCAATATCATGCTGCAACTATACAAAATGCTGGAGCGGCCACACTTGGAATATTGTGTACAGTTCTGGTCCCCATATTTCGGGAAGGATGTGGAAGCATTGGAAAAGGTGCAGAGGAGATTTACCAGGATGTTGCCTGGTTTGGAAGGAAGGTCTTATGAGGAAAGGCTGAGAGACTTAAACCTGTATTCATTGGTAAGAAGGTGGCTAAGAGGGGATTTGATAGAGACATACAAGATGATCAGAGTATTAGATAGGGTAGACAATGAAAGTCTTTTTCCTAGGATGATTACTTCAGCGTGTACAAGGGGGCATAACTACAAATTGAGGGGCGAAAGACTTAAGACAGATGTCAGAGGCAGGTTCTTTACGCAGAGAGTGGTAAGGCTGTGGAATGCATTACCTGCTAATGTAGTCAACTCAGCCATATTAGGGAGATTTAAACAATCCTTAGATAAGCACATGGATGATTTTGGAATAGTGTAGGAGGATGAATTGAGAATAGTTCACAGGTCGGCGAAACATCGAGGGCAGAAGGGCCTGTTCTGCGCTGTATTGTTCTATGAAGTCAGCTCAGCACCACCTATCCCAGGAGCAATTAGGGATGGGCAATACGTGCTGTCCCAGCTAGTGATGCCCACATCCCACTGTCAAACAAATGTGAAAAAAGCAATTACACATCAACAGTGCCTCAAAAACACATTTAACAGAATCATAGAAGTGATAATGGCATAGGAAATGGCCATTCAGCCTCTCATCGTAGAATATTATCAAATCTCAATAATGTGGAAACAGGCCATTCAGCCCATCAAGTCCACACCAAATCTCCAAAAAGCATTTCACCTCACTACCCTATCTCAGAACCCTTTGGCTAATCGACCTAGTCGCACATCCCTGGACACAATGGGCAGTTTATTAGCATGGCCATTCCATCTAATCTACACATCTTTGAGCCATGAGAGGAAACCAGAGCACCCAAAAACACGGAGAACTTGCAAACTCCACATAGACAGTCACCCAATTGAATCTGGGGCTCTGGCGCTGTGAGGCAGCAGTGCTAACCACTGAGCCACCCAACTTGTCCGAGCCAGCTCGTTAGATAAGCATCATTCCCTCCTCCCATTTCCCACTGTACTCTTACATATTTTAGTGGCACCAACCCCAATACACCCTTCTGAGAAGACAGAGAGGTGAAAATTGGGAATAATTTCAGTCTATGGATTCACTCCAATGTTACATATTTGATCTGCACCAAAAAGAACTCATGCGGGGGGGGGGGTGTTGAATAACTGTTCAGGCAATATGCCTGCAGATTTACGCAGTCAGAGCTAACAAAGTTGTCACTCTGCCTCACCCCACAAGTCTATCTCAGCCCACACAGCAAGAGGGTGACATGTTCTATTCAGCTTTCTTCATACTCACGGCTCCAGTAAGTGAGATTGCTGAATTATACCCAATTAGTCACGGATTTAAGGGCAGATTCGCAATGTAGCCTCATCTCCACTGGGAACTGGGATCGGAGACTACTCAAGCTCATTATAAATTGTATTAAGCCTGACACAATTAGATAAATGCACATCTCTGAACCAAACATCTTCGCCATTGTACCAGGTTCAAAACTCTTGCCAGCGCAGATTCAATCCCTCCCAAAGACAATGACAGACAACTGCCCACGACTTGCAATGAGAAGGCAGTAACTTGCACAGGTTTGCTTTCACTCACACAGGGTAACCCCTGTGCCTGTGAGACAATCAAACATAAGCTGGATGTGAGTGCAAAGACTCACCAACTACAGTGTTTACTGACTGGTATCTTAGCATCAGCATTTAAAAGTTGGACACCATTATGTAGAGCTTCAGACAGATCTATGTTGGGAGATCGGGTTCTCTTCTCAATGAACGGTTACAGAAGGCCATTCTACCCGTTGTGTCCATGCCAGTCCTCTGTACTCAGCAAGAGCCACTCTAACTTTCCCCATATTTCTAGAATTCCTTATTCTTCAGGTAATGATCCAATGCCACATTGAAAGCCACAAATGAATCCACTTTCACAACACTTTCATGCAGCGCATTAATCTGTGTTAAATGTAATGGTGGAAGAGTGATGAGGGTGTGGCAGGGGGCTGTGGAGTGAGTGGGGGTGAATGTGAGGGTAATAGGGCAAGGGGCTACGGCAGGGAATGAGGGAGTGATGGAGGTGTAGTCGGGGTAGGGAAGTGACAGATTTGTGGGGTTACGGCTGGGGAATCGGGAGTGAAGGGTGTGTGGCAGAATACTGGGGGAGAGTGGCAGGGGATGGAGTCTGACAAGGGGGTGCTGAGAAGTGATGATGGGGTTGGGGCATTGTGGGAGTGATTGGGGGCTAGAGGGTTGGGGAAGTGATGGGGGTGTGGGAGTTCATAAGTTCATTCGATATATGAGCAGAATTAAACCACTTGGCACATCGAGTCTGTTCCGTCATTCAGTCATGGCTGATATGCTCCTCACCCCCATTTTCCTGCCTTCTCTCCATATCCCTTCAACCCATTACCAATTAAAAATCTGTCTAACACCTCCTTAAATTTACTCACTGTCCCAGCATCCACGACACTTTGGGGTAGCGAATTTCACAGATTCACAACCCTTCGGGAGAAGTACTTTCTCCTCAATTCTGTTTTAAATTTGCTACCCCTTATTGTAAGGATATGCCATCTGATCAGAGAATGCTTCATAAGAGGAAGCATCCACTACATATCTATTTTATCCACACCTTTTATATCTTGAATACCACAATTTGATCTCCCCTCATTCTTCTGAATTCCAGACAGTACAGGCCTAAACTATTCAATCTCTCTTCATCCAACAAAGCACTCATCTCTAGGATTAATCTAGTGAACCTCCTCTGAACTGCCTCATCTTTCCTCATATAAGGGAACCAAAACTGTGCACAATACTCCAGATGAGGTCTCACTAATAACTTATCTAGTTGCAGCAGTACTTCCTTACCTTTATATTACCACTTCCTTACCACTGTGCCACAGTGGTTAGCACTGCTGTCTCACAGCGCCCGAGACCCGGGTTCAATTCCCGACTCAGGCGACTGACTGTGTGGAGTTTGCACGTTCTCCCTGTGTCTGCGTGGGTTTCCTCCCACAGTCCAAAGATGTGCAGGTCAGGTGAATTGGCCATGCTAAATTGCCTGTAGTGTTAGGTAAGGGGTAAATGTAGGAGTATGGGTGGGTTGCGCTTCGGCGGGTCAGTGTGGACTTGTTGGGCCGAAGGGCCTGTTTCCACACTGTAAGTAATCTAATCTAATGTAAGTAATCTAATATTCTATTCCCTTAGCTATAAAAGCCAACATTCCATTCATTTTCATTATTATCTGCTGTACCTACAAGCTAGTTTTCCATGACTCACGAATTGTACACCTTGATCCCTCTGCACTGGAGCACCCCAAAGCTAATAGGCAACCTTCCCATTTTTCTGACCCAAATGCATGACCTCACACTTATCCTCATTAAATTCCATTTGCCCCATTTTGGCCCACTCTCCTAACCTATCTATATATCCATTTGTAAGGCTCCTATTTCCTCACTACAGTTTACTATCTCACCAATTTTTGTGTCATCCGCAAATTTCGCTATAGCACTTTGTATCCCATTATCCAAGCCATCAATGTCGATTGTAAATAGCTGAGGTACAAGGACCGAATGCTGTGGCACTCCACTAGTTATACCTTGCCATCCAGAAAAAAAACATTTATCCAGACTGTGTCTTCTATCCATCAGCCAGTCATCTATCCAGGCCTTAATCCCATATATGACCCAACCTTGTAAATTAAACTTTTGTGCGGCACTTTATCAAACACAGCTTCCATTATCCACTTTGCTTGTTACTTCTTCAAAGAATTCTAGCAAATTAGTCAAACATGATTTACCCTTTCTGAAATCATGTTGACTGTGATGGATAGCGTTTTAACTTTCCAAGTGTCCTGATAGTGCTTCCTTGATAATTAATTCTAACACTTTCCCAACAACAGATGTTACATTTCCTACATTTTGCATCCTTCCCTTTTTGAATAAAGATGTTATATTAGCCATTTTTCAATCCACAGGAACCTTCCCCATGTCCAGGGAGTTTTGGAACATTGTAATCAATGGATCTACTATTTCCGCTGCCACTTCCTTTCACAATCTAGGATGTAAGCCATCAGGCTCGGTGCCAAGTCTGTCCTCAATCCTAATGGTTTACTTAGTACCTTTTCCCTATCGATGGGAGTGATAAGGGATGGGAGAGTGGTGGGGATGTAGGGGACTTGCAGAGATTGGGGGAATGATAGGAGTGTGGAAAAGCAGTGGGGGGTGATGGGTGTGGAGAGTGACATGGTGGAGGAAAGTGGCGGGTGGCTGAAGAAGTGACAGGATGGAAGAGGGTAACAAAGGGTTGGGAGAGTGGCAGGGGGCTTGTGGGAATGATGGGAGTGGATGGTGATTGAGCAGAGCAGGGTTGTGGGAGAGTAGCACAGTCACAGTGACCGTTGCTGCCTCAGAATTCACAACCTCCATATTTCAGTTCGCAATCTCACCTGGGTTCTGGACTTCCATGTAAGGAAACCCTGCAAGGGTCATTTTGATGAACTTGAACCATTAACTCTGTTCCCCAGATGTTACCAGACCTGATGAGTATTTCCAATATTTTCTTGCTTTATTCTCCACCACTTCCCAGGTAGATTTCCAACATCTGGTATTCCGCGTGTTTGTAACCAAGGATAAGCCCCACTGCTCTATTTGAAATACTGCCTGGGATATGATAAGGGCTGAGTTGATATCTCATCTGACAGATGCTACCCCCAGTAGTGTGGCACACCCTTAGTACTGCATTGGAGGGTCAGCTTTGATCCTTTGGGATCAAGTACCAGACTGGGAACCTTGTGAACATTAACAGTGAGTGCCACTCCCTCATTCATGGCACATTGCTGATATCATAGGGGTGGGGTGGAAGATAAGAGGGAAGGGGGCATGTGTAAGGCAATAGGAATGATATCATTCACCCTGCCAACTATGGCCACTGTATCCAGCAGGCATTAATCCGTTCAAGGTTTCTTGCTGGGCACCTCAGAAATGACAACACCATTGCATTTAATGCATCACAGTCAAAAACAAGATTTCAATTTACACACAGTCACTGGGATTCATCCCTCATTTTTTCTCATTTTCACAGCAACAAGGTGAAGAAGTATATTTTACTCCTGCTGCCTCAGGGAGATCATTTGCTGCAAGGTAGACAAGTTAGCTTTAGAATATTAAATGCCACAGTCAGATCAGAAGCCCAGGAACTCCCATTACCTGGGAGTGCTGCTCAGTCATGCCAAGATCACAGTGCAAAAAGATGCAAAGCTTCCACCTAGCACACTCTGCACTAGAAGAAAAAAAATTATTGGTTGCCAATCCTGATCAGCAGCCAATTCCAATCAGAGCTGCCTTCCAACTGCTACCTGCCCTACTGCAACCAAATCAATTAGTGACCAAATTTCATTAGGTTTTCCAATGCTCACATTCCCCCCACCTACTCCAATTAGTGACCCAACCCCCCCACTCCAATTTGTGACCCTATTTCCCTCCCCCCACTTTTACTGCCTTGACCCATCTCTGCTTGAACCAGTCACCCCCCTCTTCCAGTCTTCAAACACATTCCAATCCTCAACCATAGCCTAATTAGCAATCTTCGCTCCTCGGATTAGTGGCCGCTCTGCAATTAGCTATGTCAGCTCCCCCAGTGGCTCCAATTAGTGACTCATTCCCGCACTACCCTCCCACCTACTCCAATTAGCAACCACAGGCCTGCCCAAACTAATTAGGAATTCCTGTACCCACCCCACCCCACCCCCATGTTAGTTGGTTTGAGAATGCAAGAAAATTTGTAAAAGAGGACGACAGCTTAGCGAATTTGGGTCTTGCCTGTCTTGAAAAGAGAAGATTGTGCAGTGATACAAGGGCTAAATAAGTAGGAATGCTACAGCAAACAGGGGGATCCATGGAAAGCTTTCTCATTATGTCCAGCACGCTAGGTCACCTTAGCTAGGTTTTAGAGTACCTTTGTTCACAGAATGTCTGCAAAGTCTGCAGAAAAATGCAGTGGTTTTTGTTAAGATTCATCACAAACAGCACTGCATTATTATGGTCTGTACCCTGGGACGCACACCGAGACAAATATCAACTGCGCCTAGAGGACCATCATCTCAGTAAAAGACACTCTTTGGCCTTCCAGATCAAGAGATGACCCCAACCAAGTGTGACACACTGGCATATTCCAAGGTTCCGGACCACGTGCTGAGGGATGCTCTAAAGTTTGGGGCAGCTGCTGCCAACTGCAGTGGAGAAAGAGAATTATCTGACGGCTTTCTGCGAAAGTTAAATGCGGGTCTGTTCAGTTATCGGACCCTCCCAATACGTCAAATGCATATTAATATAGTCTTGGTCAAGTAAGAGATGCCTTTGGTTTGTTTGTCAGATAGAGTCAAACTCTAATGTTTGTTTATTTTCTCATATGCTACTCTACAGAACTGAACAGCATTTGTGACTGCAAATACAAAATTTTTTTTTGAATGAAGTATTTTTTGCAATGAAAAAGTCTACATGGACAGCATTATTTGCCCATTACCAGCTGTTCCCAGGGCATTAGAAGTCAATTAGGTAAAAACAATGACTGCAAACCAGAGTCTAGGTTAGAGTGGTGCTGGAAAAGCACAGCAAGTTCAGGCAGCATCTGAGGAGCAGTAAAATCGACGTTTCGGGCAAAAGTCCTTCCTCAGGAATACAGTCAGAGAGCCTGAAGGGTGGAGAGATAAGTGAGAGGAGGGTGCGGGTGGAGAGAAAGTAGGATAGAGTACAATAGGTGAGGGAGGGGGAGGGGATGAAGGTGATAGGTCAGGGCAGGGAGGGTGAAGTGGATAGGTGGAAAAGAAGACAGGCTGGAAGGACAAGTCATGGGGACAGTGCTGAGCTGGAAGTTTGGGACTGGGGTGAGGTGGGGAGGGGAAATGAGGAAACTGTTGAAGTCCACATTGATGCCCTGGGGTTGAAGTGTTCCGAGGCGGAAGACGAGGCATTCTTCCTCCAGGCGTCTGGTGGTGAGGGAGCGGCGGTGAAGGAGGCCCAGGACCTCCATGTCCTCGGCAGAGTGGGAGGGGGAGTTGAAATTTTGGGCCACAGGGAGGTGTGGTTGATTGGTGCGGGAGTCTCAGAGATGTTCCCTAAAGCGGTCTGCTAGGAGGCGTCCAGTCTTCCCAATGTAGAGGAGACCACATCAGGAGCAACGGATACAATAAATGATATTGGTGGATGTGCAGGTAAAACTTTGATGGATGTGGAAGGCTCCTTCAGGGCCTTGGATGGAGGTGAGGGAGGAGGTGTGGGCGCAGGTTTTGCAATTCCTGCAGTGGCAGGGGAAGGTGCCAGGATGGGACGGTGGGTTGTAGGGGGTGCGTGGACCTGACCAGGTAGTCACGGAGGGAACGGTCTTTGCGGAAGGCGGAAAGAGGTGGGGAGGGAAATATATCCTTGGTGGTGGGGTCTGTTTGGAGGTGGCAGAAATGTCGGCGGATGATTTGATTTATGCGAAGGTTGGTAGGGTGGAAGGTGAGCACCAGGGGCGTTCTGTCCTTGTTACGGTTGGAGGGGTGGGGTCTGAGGGTGGAGGTGTGAGATGTGGACGAGATGCGTTGGAGGGCATTTTTAACCACGTGGGAAGGGAAACTGCGGTCTCTAAAGAAGGAGGCCATCTGGTGTGTTCTGTGGTGGAAATGGTCCTCCTGGGAGCAGATACGGCGGAGGTGGAGGAATTGGGAATACGGGATGGCATTTTTACAGGAGGTAGGGTGGGAAGAGGTGTAATCCAGGTAGCTGTGAGAGTCGGTGGGTTTGTAAAAAATATCGGTGTCAAGTCGGTTGTCATTAATGGAGATGGAGGGGTCCAGGAAGGGGAGGCAGGTGTCAGAGATGGTCCATGTAAATTTAAGGTCAGAGTGGAACGTGTTGGTGAAGTTGATGAATTGCTCAACCTCCTCGCGGAAGCACGAGGTGGCGCCAATGCAGTCATCAATGTAGCGGAGGAAGAGGTGGGGAGTGGTGCCAATGTAATTACAGTAGATCGACTGTTTTATGTAGCCAACAAGGAGACAGGCATAGCTGGGGTCCATGCGGGTGCCCATGGCTACCCCTTTGGTCTGGAGGAAGTGGGAGGATTCGAAGGAGAAATTGTTAAGGGTGAGGACCAGTTCGGCCAAATGAATGAAAGTGTCGGTGGGAGGATACTGTTGGGGACGTCGGAAAAGGAAGAAACGGAGGGCTTGGACGCCCCAGTCATGGCGGATGGAGGTGTAGAGGGATTGGATATCCATGGTGAAGATGAGGAGTTGGGGGCTGGGGAAACGGAAGTCTTGGAGGAGGTGGAGGGTGTGGGTGGTGTCTCGAACATATGTGGGGAGTTACTGGTCTGGGGGGAATAGGACAGTGTTGAGGTAGGTAGAGATGAGTTCAGTGGGGCAGAAGCATGCTGAGACAATGGGTCAGCCAGCGTGGTTAGGCTTGTGGATCTTGGGAAGGAGGTAGAACCAGGCAGTGTGGAGTTCCCAGACTATGAGGTTGGAAGCTGTGGGTGGGAGATCTTCTGAGGTGATGAGGTTCTGTATGGTCTGGGAGATGATGGTTTGGTGATTAGAAGTCAATTACCCAGTGAGACATGGACACAAACCAAAGCTAGCCAGCCAATTGCAGATTCAATAGCAGCTTTCAAAAAGGGAGATGGTGAAAAAACTATTGAAAGAGAACAATTGAAGGCATGGAGTAAGTGGGACCACTCCAAAACAGGCAGCACTAACTTGATAGGCCAAATAGCCTCCTGCAGTTCTATATCATTGGATGATCCCTTTCCCTAAAGGACACTGAGCCAGTTGAGTCCTCTTCACAATCATATCATTCAAGGATGGGCAATAAATGCTGGCCTAACCAATGGTGCTCATATCCCATGAATAAGTTAAAAGAAACAGCTGGTGAGATGTCATCAGTCGACAGATATTTGGGGGAGGGAATGAAGAGATCAAGTAGCTAGGAAGGGCTCTTTTAACAATTCACTCATGGAGGTCCCCATGTGTCCCCATGTCTGCATGGCTTTCCTCCTATATTTTAAATATGTACAAGTTTGGTGGATTGGCCATGCTAAAACTTGCCCAGCGTCCAGGCTAGGTGGGTTAGCCATAGCAAATGCAGGATGAGGGGGATAGGATGGGTGGGGTGGCTCTGGGCATGATGCTGTTTAGAGGGTCAGTATGGACTCAATGATCCAAATGGCCTGCTTCCATACTGTAGGGATTCTTTGCTGGTATCACTGGCTGGGCCAGCATTTACTGTCCATCACTAATTGCCAAGAGGGCAGTTAAAAGCCAACCACATTGCCTCGAGTCTGGAGTCACAGAGACTAGACCGGCAGATTTCCTTCCCAATAGGGCACTAGCAGAGGATGGGTTTCTCCCAACAATTGACAACATTTCATTGGGCTCTTAATTCCACCATGTTGGGATTCAAACTCAGGTCTCTAGAACATTCTCTGGATTCCTAAATTAATAGTCTAACAATAACACCATTAGGCCATTTCTTCCCAGGCTGTTGTTTGGATGGTCTCAGTTCTGATGCACATTGTCAGCTTCAGATGAGTGTCAACAAGACAAGTACATGATCATCTGTCCCAGTCAAGTATAAGGTACTCCACTGTGGAATATGTTGGGCAGAGGCATTGAACAGTACTCTGGCGTTACAGAAACAGAGCAGGTTCTCCAAACTGGCCTTAAATTAAGGGCCAACAGAACACTGCCAACGCAGGAGTAAATTTCATTTTGTAACTAACATAGTGCGTGTAATAAATGGAAACAATTGGATCATGGGGAGGAACTGGACAGATTTGACTAAAAAAGCAGCATTGAGGGCACCGGAAATACATCAGCAGCAGGAAGAGGCAATTTAGCCCTTAGAGACTGTTCTGTTCTTCAATGAGAATATATAAATTCCATCAACCACCATGCTTATCCAATGTTTCTATAACTCTGATACAGTCATGACAAAAATACTAACAACCTCTGAAGTTTTTGTGGAACCTCACATCTTTGTGTGCGCGTGTGCCCACGGGGGTGGGGGTGGGGTGTTGGGATGGAGTCTTCCTGATATCATCCTTAAGCAGCCCAGATCTCACCCTTCCCTCCCCAACTCGAACACTAGCAGAAATAGTTTCCCATTCAGCTGAACAATGCTTTTCATCACCTCAAACACCTCAATTCCATCATCGCGTAACCTTCAATTCCTAAACTGACCCTATTGATCATAGTCCCATCATTTAGCCCTTTTGAATCTTTGGACAGTGCAGACTCAGACTCTCCTCCCTCAAAATGTTGCTCCAATGTAAATCAGAGTGACATGTAATAAAAGGAAACCCTACCTTGGGACTCTTTTTAAAAAAAGAGAATAGCTTGAGGCTTTGTTTTAACCCCATGCTCCACATGTCTAAGACTCCATCAGGCAGTAAACACTGATGAGGGCTCTCGGCTTCATTGCAGAATCTGGCCATTTGTCTGAACAAAACTGCATTTATATCAGGCTTTCATCATTGCAAGAATAGCTGAAGTTGCTCTACAGCATTGTACAAGTTCTCTGTCCTGCTGCTCACCACAGAGTAAGTTTCCAGCTACCACCTTCTTTCACAGTAGGGATCTACAAGGTCCACATGGTCTGAAGTGGTGAAGTAAAGCCAGTTGGTGGTTGAACAAGAAGCTCCTGTATCAAATAAGTTGTCATTTATTGTCTATTAGTAACCATGGAGAAATTGAGGACTGCAGTTGCTGGAAGGAAAATGTGGTATGGCCCCAAGGGATCATTCCATATCCGCCACAAGTTCACCTGCACCTCCACACATATCATTTATTACATCCGCTGCACCCGATGTGCCTTCCTCTATATTGGGGAGACAGGCCGCCTACTTACAGACCGTTTCAGAGAACACCTCTGAGACACCCGGACCAACCAACCCAACCACCCCGTGGCTTCAATTCCCCCTCCCACTCCACCAAGGACATGCAGGTCCTTGGATTCCTCCATCGCCAGACCATAGCAACACGAAAGCTGGAGGAAGTGCACCTCATCTTCCACCTAGGAACCCTCCAACCACAAGGGATGAACTCAGATTTCTCCAGTTTCCTCATTTCCCTCCCCCTACCTTGTCTCAGTCCCAACCCTTGAACTCAGCACCAACCTCATAACCTGCAATCTTCTTCCTGACCTCTCCACCCCCACCCCCACTCCGGCCTATCACCCTTACCTTGACCTCCTTCCACCTATCGCATTTCCAACGCCCCTCCCCCAAGTCCCTCCTCCCTACCTTTTATCTTAGCCTGCTTGGCACACTTTCCTCAATCCTGAAGAAGGGCTCATGCCCGAAATGTCGATTCTCCTGCTCCTTGGATGCTGCCTGACCTGCTGCACTTTTCCAGCAACGGATAAGCACAGCCAGTCAGGCAGCATCCGAGGAACAGGAGAGTCAAAGTTTCAAGCATAAGCTCTTCATTAGGAATGAGGGGTGAGGAACAAGGGGGTTGACAGATAAATGCGAGGGGGTGTGGTTGCAGGAAGGTAGCTGGGCATGCAATAGGTAAATGGAGGTGGGGCTAACAGCGATAGGTCAGAAAGGAGGGTGGAGTGGATAGGTGAGAAGGGAGATAGACAGGTAGGACAGTTCAAGAGGGTGGTGCCGAGTTAGAGGGTTGGATCTGGGATTAGATGGGAGCAGAGGACATGAGGAAACTGGTGAAATCAATATTGATCCTGTGTGGTTGGAGATTCCAAGACAGAAGGTGAGGCGTTCTTCCTCCAGGAATCATGTGGCTAGAGTTTGGCAGTGGTGGAGGCCAAGGACTTCCATGTCCTTGGTAGAGTGGGAAGGGAAGTTGAAGTGTTCAGCTACAAGGCAATGGGGTTGATTGGTGCCCGTGTCCCAGAGATGTTCTGTGAAACATTCTGCAAGTTGACGTCCTGTCTCCCTAATGTAGAGAGCAACGGACACAGTAGATAACGTGTGAGAAAGTATAGTTAAATCTCTGTCAGATGTGGAAGGATCTTTTGAGGCCATGGATGGAGGTGAGGGGGTAAATGTGGGCACAGGTTTTGCACTGTGGCAAGGGAAGATGCCAGAAATGGAGGCTGGGTTGGTGGGGGTGTGTGGACCTAACAAGGGAGTTGGGGAGGGAATGGTCTCTGCGGAACACAGATAGGGGTGGGGAGGGAAATATATCCCTGGTGTTGAAGTCTGTTTGTAGGTGGCGGAAATGGTGGAGGATGATGCGTTGTATTTGGAGGTTGGTAGGCTGGAAGGTGAGGACCGAAGGGTTCTGTCCTTGTTGCAATTGGAGGGATTGGGTTTAAGGGTGGGGGGGGGGGGGGGGGGGGAGGTGGAGAGAGAGGTGCAGGAAGTGGAGGAGATGCGATGGAGGGCATCGTTCACCATGTGGGGGTGGGGAAATTGTGGTCCCTGAAGGAGGCCATCTATAGTGGAATTGGTCAGAGGCAGAAGAACTGGGAATAAGGGAAAGAGTTTTTAAAGGAGGCAGGGTGAGAGAAGGTGTAGTCCAGGTAGCTGAGAGAGTCAGTGGATTTGAAATATATGTCCGTGTTGAGTCAGACGCAAAAATGGAGATGGAGAGGTCCAGGAAGGGGAGGGAGGTGTTCGAGATGGTCCAGATGAACGTAAGGTTAAGGTGGAAGGTGGTTGTGAAGTTAATGAACTGTTCATCCTCCTCGTGGGAGCATGCGGTGGCGCGAATACAGTTATTGATGTAGCAGGGGAAAAGGTGGCAAGTGGTGCCGGTATAGCTGTGGAAGATGGTCTGTTCCATATACTCAACAAAGGGGCTTGCATAGCTGGGACCCTTGCAGGTGCCCATGGCTACCCTTTTGGTCTGAAGTGGGAGGGTTCGAAGGAGAAATTGTTGACAGTGAGGATCAGTTCAGCCAGTCGAATGAATGTATCAGCAGAAGGGTACTGGTTGAGTCAGCAGGAGAGGAAAAAACGGAGGTCTTGGATGCCTTCGTCATAGCAGATGGTTGAGTACAGGGACTGGATGTCTGTGGTGGGGAAATGAAAGTCATGGAGGAGGTGAAGAGCGTAGTTGATGTCCCATCCCTCCGCTCCAACCCCAACCTCACCATCAAACCAGCAAACAGCGCAGTAATAATTTGGCGCAGCAACTTCTACACTGCTGAAGCCAGGCACCAACTCGCAGACACCTCCTCCTACTACCACCTCAACCATGACCTCACCTCTCATCACCAAACCATCATCTCCCACACCATCCACAACCTCATCACCTCAGGGAATCTCCCACCAACAGCCTCGAACCTCATAGTCCAGGAATGCCTTACCGCCCAGTTCTACCTTCTACCCAAAATCAACAAACCTGAGTGCCCCAGTGACCCATTGTCTCAGCCTGATCCTGCCCCACCTGAACTTTTCTCTGCATACCTTAACACCGTCCTTGGTCCAGGATCTCCCCACGTACATCCAGTACACCACCCACACACTTGTCCTCCATCATGACTTTCAGTTCTCTGGCCCCCAGTGCCTCATCTTCCCATGGACATCTAGTCCCTGTACACATCCATCCGCTATTTCACAGGCCTCCAAGCCCTCAGTTTCTTCTTCTCCTGCCAACCCAACCAGTGCCCCTCCACCAACACCCTCATTCGATTGGCTGAACTGGTCTTCATACAGTCAGTGTTTATTCAGCAGTGTAAGGTTCACTCACTGTGTGACTGTACAGAGTCAATGTTTATTCAGCAGGGTAAGGATTACTCACTGTCTATCTGGGCACAGAGTGACAGTTTATTCAGCAGGTTAAGGGTTAAACCACTACAGGAAATTCCTCAGGGTGTTAGAAGAGGGTGAAAGTGCAAACTACAACAACCCTGCCCATTTTAATACAAGGGTTCGGAAGTTTTCGGAACACGTGATGGGAACATGGTGGTACTTAGCAGCTGTTCTCATTCATAGCAAGAATTTAAACGAGCTGGAACGGACACCAGTTGTTGTGAAAACATTCTCCAGATGCATTTGCCACAACCCCAGCAATGCTGCTGTCTCTCATGTATTCTGTCCCCCTGAGATCAGGCCTACAGGTGATATGCAAGTCCCAAGTGATTATATTGAACCATGTATTTATCAAGCACCAACTTAGCACACTGCTCTGCTTAACACAATGATCCCTGTCTTGCAGAATAATATTCTGCCTGTGAATACGGAATTGATTTAACGCGTGGCTGACGAGGTGGAGGATATGCTTCCCTACAGAATTGTTAAAAAGGTGTTATATCAGGCACCACTGCTTTACTCTAAATCTCCAAAACATCTGATAAAACGCATACATGCTTGTCACTTCCAGGCAAATGCAACGTGCACGATCTCAGGCATCAATCAAAAACCACGGGGGGACTTCTTGGAAACCCTGCCAAATTTCCACACTTACCACATGCCAACAAAACCAGGAAGGCACACACACACATGCCCATGTATAATGGCTGCCTCAATCATCTACCCAGCAACAGCAATGACACCTTCAAAGTCTAAATAAAAGCAAAAACGCTGAAGATCTGAAATAATAAGAGAAAGTGCTACAGGAACTTGCAAAGTCAACAGAGGAATGAGGGCTTAGTTCAGAACAGAAACAGCTGGAGAAACCAAGCAATATATGTGGAGAGAGAAACAGAGTCCAGTGTCCTTCCTTCAGAATTGATCGTTGTTGGATGTAGTGATTGGAATGAGGTCAGCCAGGAGGACCTCTTAGAATACGAGTTCCCTGATTGGGACGGTTAACCTGGTCCAATCAGGGAGCCCTGGCTGACAGAGAGAAACAGGAATGTTCCCCTGCCCGGACGGAATTTCACATTGGCCCCAAGGTCCCGTACTTCCCGCGGGAGCCTGTGCCCCACAACCTGAGCCGCCTCCGAAATTTTAACTTTGTCCCGTTCAAGGACGTTAAAAGGTGTGTCCTATATCGACTGCTGCTGCACACCGTCCACCTCTTCTCCCTCATCCACCGCCCGGACACGCCCTGGCGTGCCCATTTGCCACCGGGCGGTGGGGATCCCCAGTGGAGGGCCCTCTACGCAGGAGTCCTCCCCCTTTCTCTCGGGGATCTGGGGTGGAGGGTGTTGCACGCAGCAGTCCCCTGCAACCGCAGATTGCGGTGGTTCACGGACTCCCAGCCCAACTGCTTGTTCTGTGGCGCTGTGGAGTCCGTGGACCATGTGTATGTTGGGTGTGGGCGTTTGCACTCCCTTTTTGATTTTCTGAAAAACCTTCTCCTCTGCTTTTGGTTGCACTTCAGTCCCACGCTCCTGATCTTCGGGCACCCGGTGCGGAGGAGGGAGGGCAGGTCTGAAGACCTCCTCGTGGGTCTGCTCCTGGGCCTGGCCAAACTGGCCATAAACAGGTCCAGGCAGCGGGCCGTGGAGGGGGTCGTTAGGGCCGACTGCCTGCCCCTCTTCCGCGGTTACGTTAGGGCCCGGGTGTCCTTGGAGAAGGAGCACGCGGTGTCCACCAACACCCTGGAGTTGTTCAGGGAGAGGTGGGCGCCGCAGGGAGTGGAGTGCATCATTTCCCCCTCCAACTCTATTTTGATTTAGTCCCTGCCCTCCCCTTCACTGTTTTGATCACACAGCATTGCCCTTTGATGTGAAGGGCACTGCTCGTCACAGGCCACTCCGGTGTTTCCTTTCTTCCTGGTGGTGGAAATTGAATAAAAGATTCGTGCACTTTATGTCTCTCACTGTGTCTCACAGCTGCACACACACACACCATGGGTGCTGGGGTTAAAAATAATAAACACTACCGCAGTTAGGCGGTATTGTGGGGGTTAATTCCAAAAAAAAAGAAAAAAAAAGAAACAGGAATGTTAGGAGTTCTGTTCACTCAGAGCTGGCTCTGAGGAAGCTGGATCAGTGTCAAGGACTTTCTATGTGTAAATAAAGGGTGACTTGTTGAAGGAATACTGGCTTCTGTGGAGTTATTTCACTGCGGGGGAGGGGGGGTAAGTCAACAGTTTAGGGTAGTTGTCACATTATTAAGTCTAAATGGGTAGGTGATAGCCTTGTGGTATTATCACGGATTGTTATTCCAAAGATCCAGGTAATATTCTGGGGACCCAGGTATAAATCTTGTCATGGCAGGATTCAACAAAAAAAATCTGGCTTTAAGAATCTTATGATGATCATGAATCCATTGTTGATTGTCAGAAAAGCCATCTGGTTCACTAATACCCTTTAGAAAGGGAAACTGCCATCCTTACCTACATGCGACTCCAGACCCACAGCAATGGGGTCAATTCTTAACTGCCCATAGGAGATGGACAATAAATGCAGGCCGAGGCAGCAACATCATCATCCCATGAATTAAAAACCAGGTTCCTTCTGGAATGCACATCTATGCTTTTGTGACTACAGTCCCTGCACCTCCCTTCTCTGTTGTTCAGGGTTGCCAATTCCTGTCAAGTGCCAGCTGTGGCTTACAACACCCTCACCACTGAAGGCTCTGGGTTCAAGTCTCACTCTAGGGCTTAGGTAGAAATGTCAAGATGGTACTCCTGGGCAGTATTGGCGGGGGGGGGGGGGGGGGGGGGGGGGGGATGCTGTACAGTCGGAGACGTTGCTTTTTGGTAGAGATGTTAAACCAATTGGCCCAGCTACAATGTAAAAGGCAACTGAGGGAGTTCTCCCTGGACTCCTAGCTGATGTTTATCTTTCATTCAACAGCACTTAAGCAAGATAATTTGATTGTTGACTCATTGCTGGTCGTGAGAACTTGCTATCCACAAATTGGCTGCTGCATTTCTTAAATTACAAGGGTGACCACACCACCAAAATATTTCACTGGTCACAGAGCACTTTTAGCTAGCTGGTGGTCATGAAAAGTGCTGGGTGTTTTTGTTTGGGGGAAGCGGGGGAGCAGTAGTCCGCTAGGTTTTGTCATCTGACTGCTTACAGCTAGCATAACAAAAAAAAACACAACCCCACAATTTTCTTTGAAGAAACCAATGATTTTTTTTTGCCCAGGTTAGCTTGTCAGTGTACCCATTAATCACTAGCAATTCCACAGCAGTCCCAGAGTGGTACCTACATTTCCTGCGAGAGAAAGAGTCATAGAATAATACAGCAAGGAAACAGACCCTTCAGTCCAACTCGTCCATGCAGACTAGATATCCTAAATTAATCTAGTCCTATTTGCCAGCATTTGGTCCATATCCTTGGAAACCCTTCCTATTCATGTACCTAGCCTGATGCCTTTTAAATGTTGTAATTGTACCAGCCTCACCATTTCTCTGGCAGCTCGTTCAATACATGCACCACCCTCTGCATGAAAAAGTTGTCCCTCAAGTATCTTTTAAAGTTTTCCCCTCTAACTTTAAACATATGTCCACGAGTTTTGGACACCCCCACCTGGAAAAGCCTTTGCCTGTAATATTTATCCTATCCATGCCCCTCATGATTTTACAAACCTCTATAAAGGTAATTTCTCAGCCTCCAACACTCTGGGAACCCCAGTCTATTCGGCCTCTCCCAATGGCACAAACCCTTCAATCCCAGCAACATTTTTGGAAATCTTTTCTGCACCCTTTTAAGTTTAACAACATCTTTCCTATCAGCCCTCCCTCCACCACCCCATGCCAACTCTGAGAAGAGTGAGTGGTAGGGAGGACAGATCCTATCACAGTTGCTGTTTTCACCACTGTATCATGTTGCACCCTTCGCAATGGACTCCACTTTTTCTACTTGTTCATGAGATAATGGGCATTGCTGGTCAGTCTACCATCTGTTACCCATCCTTAACTGACCTTGAACTGAATGGTTTGTTAGGGCCATTTGAGACAGTGGTTAAGAGTTTACCACATTGCTGTGGGTCTGGGATTACATGTAAGCCAGACCAGGTAAGGGCAGCTGATTTCCTTCCCTCAAGGGTCTGAGTGAACAGATGGGGTTTTACAACAATCATAAAATCACTGTTGAAGTAGGCCATTCACCCCATCGAGGCTGCGCTGACTCTCCCCAATCCCTGTAACCCTGCATTTCCCATGGCTAATCCACCCTAACCTGCACATCTTTGGACTGTGGGAGAAAACCAGAGCACCCAGAGGAAACCCACACAGACACAGGGAGAATATGAAAACTCCACACAGTCAGGTGCCCAGGAATGGAATCATACCCAAGTCCTTGGCACTGTAAGGTAGCAGTGTTAACCACTAAGTCACTGTGCTGCCCTATCAATAATAATTTCACAGTCACCATCCCTCAGACCAAATTGTATTAACTGAATTTCAAGTCCACCAGCTGCTGTTGTTGGTATTTGAACTGGTTTCGTTCAGCATTAGCCTGGACCACTGGATTACTAGCCCAGTGACAGCACCACTACACCACTGTTCTGCAATGTTGCTGCAACATTCAAGTAATGTATCATCAGGTCTATTGAAATGCCTGCTCCTCCGTTCACCATCCAGTGCCACAGGTATATTGTAATAGCAGCTTGGCAGTACTGAGGGAAATCTGCTGGCCATGGGCAGATCCCCTAATCGAACCATTGGCAAGGATGGGTACGAATCTCTAGGTGTCAGTTGTGGCTGTGAGACTGGCACTCTTACGTCAAAGTCAGGAGGTCGCAATCTAAACCCAGCGATTCAATCACAAATATTGGCCAAGGCACCCCTTCAGCACATACCAGGGGAATATGGCACTACCAGTATGGAAATCTTCTAGCAAGACACAGTACAACCAAAGTCACAGCTATCTCCCAGGTGGACGCGAAGGATCCTGCAATCGTATGGATAGAATGAACAGGAATGTTCTGTACCAATGCCTCGGCTATTATATTTATGACCCAACCAATATGACAGGAATCATGGAATCTTAATGTGCACAGACTGCCACTGCACTTTCCTCCACTTCAGAATGTATGCAATCGGCTGTAAAGGTTATTAGGTAACGTCCTGTGAACAGCAGTATATAAATACAAGGTCATTACACTGCTCCCCAATAAGTTCTGGCAATGGAACCCCAATATCTTTTTTCAAGACTGCACTGAATCCATCTTCATTAGTGAATTCTTCGTCTTTGCTTGTTTTTGGACAGTTAGTTTCACTGCATTTCACAAGTTGCTCCACTTAACAGAACTGGGCTGAACAGCAATTTTGCCTCAATGTACCAATTTAAGGAACCATTAGTATTCAATTCAGTTCAATTTATTTTATTTGTACACAATTGCCTAGCCACAGACAAATATAACCATCCACTCTTGCAGAGAGCCATTAACCACCAAGGATTAGGGTCTGGATCTTAAGGTTTCCACCGTCTATTTATATATTCTCCTATGTCCATTAAAAACAAACAGAATTCCCTCCCCATAGCCACCTGTCACAAATGTATCAGACCATCTGGGAGCAAAAGGCTAGATAAGTAACTCTTTCTCATTTACCAAGGAGCTCTAGGTGAAAGCTCAAGGTCCATTGTGCAGATGACAGACAAGACGGCAGAAGGAATAAAAGGAGAGATAAATTAAAAGGCGATGGCTAAACTATTCTGCAAAACTCCTAATTTCACAAGAGAAATATAGCTTATTGGTGGAAGGCAGTGGGGGGGGGGGAGACAAAGGTAATACAGTTATGTTTAGAGAGGGCTGGTCGAATCTAGATTTCAACAGAGGTGAGAAGCAGGAATATGTAGGACAAGCCACACAGAACAAAGGACAAATAAGAAAGAGGGTCATATAAACAGAGACTCGGTTAGCTCAGTTGGCTGGATGGCTGATACCAACAGTGCAGGTTCCGTTCCCATACTGGCTGAGGTGAATGAAAGATGCTCCTTCTCAATCTGTCCCCTCACCTGAGATGTGGTGACCCTGAGGTTAAACCATCACCAGCCATCTCTCTCTCTCTCTCTCTAATGAAAGAGCAGCTCTATGCTCTGGTAACTTTACCTTTATATGAACAGATTAGTTAGGAATATGAGAAAGACAGAGATGAGAGTGTTAACAAGTAAGCCACAGCTGACAATATATAGAAGCGTGCTGTGGGTTCTTTCCCTAATATCCAGGTCACCATTTCTCCCTTAATCAATGACAACAAGGTAGTCAATCATCTCATTGTTTGATGCTAGGCACAGATGGCATCCCGCCCCAGAACAGTAAAGGCACTTGACCAGTCCGTTGTTTCAAGCAGTTGGAGGTATGCTGAAGTGCGGAGGTGCTATTTAAATACAAGCCCATTCTTACTTGAGAATTAAACAAGTTGAACACATGAACCAACAGTTTCAAGAATAGCTTATTCCCTGCCGGTGTTGGACTGGGGTGGACAAAGTTAGAAATCACACAACACCAGGTTACAGTCCAAACCTTTATTTGGAAGCACCAGCTTTCAGAGCGCTGCTCTTTCATCAAGTAATCCTACTACACTGTACATTCCCTCACTCACACACACTTACATACTCTCACACTCAGGCAGACCCTCTCTCATATACACACACACACACACCCTTTCACAGGTTTATACTTCATCACACTCACTCACACACACTTTACCAAGCTTTCACACACTTTCTCACGTGCGATCATACGTACACACTAACTCATTCTCTCTCATGCACGCACACACACATATAAGTCTATGGGGTGAATTTGTATTTACAGAATTATATTTGCAGATACATTCTATTTTGCTCAAAACACACACAGTCTGCAGGCAGCCACTACATGTAATATCTTGTAAATTCCACTTTGGAAATAGAATCACTCTGATTGAATTGCAACATTAAAAAGGCATCTGGATGGGTGTATGAATAGGAAGGGTTTAGAGGGATAATGGCCACGTGTTGGCAAATGGGATTGAATTATATTGGGATAGCTGGTCGACATGGACGAGCAGGACCGAAGGGTCTGTTTCCATGCTGTACAGCTCTGTGACTCAAGATTGGGCTACAGACAGACTCTAACCTCACACCTTTAATGCATTGTCTGAGCTGAGCTGAGCTGTCCTGTCACCTTTTGTTATAAATCCTTAATTTATCTCGAAAAGGTGACTTAAAAAAAAAGCTCTGGAATTTACATGTTAATGAACCAAAACCTGCATTCTAAAAGAGGAAAGACTTAACAATCCAGGTTTGTTCAATATATCACTGTATGACACTGTCACCTTTTGCTAAAAAGTCTGTGTCTTACAGACTTATACTCCACATCCACCTGATGAAGGAGCAGTGCTCCGAAATCTAATGTTTCCAAATAAGCCTGTTGGACTATAACCTGGCGTTGTGTGATTTCTAATTTTTTTCCTGCTGTTGTTGGACTGCTGAATGGACCTCTAATTTCAAATCTAATGTTGATCTTGCTTTGCGCATCTCCTATGTCGATGTAAACTTGTATGCCTCGCTTTGTCCAAGCACCCCATGATCTGTATATCATTGTTTGCTTGCAAAACAAAACTTTTCACTGTACTTTGGTACATGTGACAAATCAAATCAAAACCTCCAGTAGCGTCATTGTTAGCGTGGCAACTAATCAATTTAAAGCAGATCACCTTCTGTTGTGTTCAGCTTTTCAACTCGGGATCGTGTGGCTACCGTGCAGAAAAATCCATCTCATTATATGTCCAATGCTAAGGGACTTCATACCCCTGCATGGCATGGCACTAAATTCTCATGTCACATATTAAAACCCAGCCAGCATGACTTCAGTTCAGCAGAAGCTGTTTAGAATAGAAGTGTTGAAAAAGTGCACATATTTATAAATGACCAGGCTACCCAGTGTCCTTAGAAATACTGTCCGTACAAAACCCAAATGTTCCCATATTTAAACTGGACAAAGTATTTGACTCCACAGCACTACTACCCAATGTCTGCTCTGATATATAATAGAACTTTCCCAAATGTCACAGATGATAGAATAGGATCATAAAGACCCTACAGTGCAGATAGACACCATTTCGTCCATTGAGTCTGCAACAACCACCTGAACAGGATCCCATCCAGACCCATTCTCCTACCCTATCCCTGTAACCCTGCATTTCCCATGGCTAATCTTTGGACTGTGGGAGGAAACTAGAGTACCCAGAGGAAACCCACATTGACACAGGGGGAGCATCTAAACTCCACAGAGACAGATGCCCAAGGATGGAATCAAACCTGGCTCCCTGGTGCTGTGGAGGGCATCCTAGGGCCAAAGAGGAATGTAGGGACTTTCATTAGGGGTTTACAAGATGACAACAGGGTTAGATCAGGTGGTTCAAATAAAAACAGCTCTCCTTATTCACTAATGATGCAAGGATTGGTGGTGGGGTTCAGATTTAAGGTTTTGGGCAGGAGAGAAATGAGAGAAAATAAACTTTCCTTTCCATGCTGCGAGTAGGAATTACCAGGAATTTGTTGCTTTCAAGGGTGTTGGAAGCAAACACTTGCACTAATTTTAGAAGGAAGTTGGATAAGCAGTCAAGGGGAAATGAACTTGCAGAGCTACAGAGATTTAGATTAGATTTACAGTGTGGAAACAGGCCCTTCGGCCCAACAAGTCCACACCGACCCGCCGATGCGAAACCCACCCATTCCCCTACATTTACCCCTTACCTAACACGATGGGCAATTTTAGCATAGCCAATTCACCTGACCCGCACATCTTTGGACTGTGGGAGGAAACCGGAGCACCCGGAGGAAACCCACGCTGACACGGGGAGAACGTGCAAACTCTACACAGTCAGTCGCCTGAGTCGGGAATTGAACCCGGATCTCAGGCGCTGTGAGGCAGCAGTGCTAACCACTGTGCCACCGTGCCGCCCACGATGGAGCGGGGGAAATGAGACTGGCCACAGAGAGCCAACACAGACTTGAAGGGCCGAATGTCATAATGACTGTATGGCTCCAATGGAAATGTTAGATCTGTATCCATTGGATTTTATAAGAATGCGAGGTGGTCCTAATGACCATTAAGAGAGAGTCACAGTAGTCCCATCGGTCCAACTCGTCCATCCAACCAAATTTCCCAAACTAAAGTAGTCCTATCTGCCAGCATTTGGCCCATGCCTCTCTAAACCTTTCCAATTCATGTACTTGACCAAATGTCTTTTAAATGTTGTAACTGAACCCATTCCTACCACTTCCTCTGGCAGTTTATTCCACACAAACCACCCTCTGTATGAAAAGGTTGCCCCTCAGGTCACTTTAAATCTTTCTCCTCACATCTTAAAAATATGCCAGCTAGTTGTGAACTCCCCCACCCTAGGGAACTCTGATAGAACTTGTCAGTGTAGTTGCCGAGAGGATGTTTGCACTTTGGGAGACACTAGAGCTAGAAGACACAGTTTTAAAATAAGGCGTCTCCCATTTTAGATGGAGGTGAAGAATAATGTTTACCTCAGAGGGTGGTAACACCCTTCCCCAGAGAATACTCACAAGATAAAGATACATGACTAACAAGGGAATCAAGGGGCATTAGAGATAGGCAGTACAGTGCAGCTGAAAGCACATCAGATCAGCCAAGAGCTTGTCAAAGCATGGCAGACCTGAGGGGCCAAATGGCCTACTCCTATTTCCTATATATCTTTTTAAAAAGATCTTTAATGCAAATATTCACAAAACAAGGTCACATATTACTTCCCAAAGGTTTTCATTTTGGAACCATGCCCTCAAGTAGGAGATATATGATCTCCAGCTAATCCTAGTCTTTGATTCCAGCAGGTGTTTAATGCCTCAGGATTAACACATGAGGCTTTTGGAGTATAGCTGGACTCTTCCTTTGTATTTTCAAGACAAAAAAAGGAGACCTACGTATGAACAAGCAGCAGGAAAAGGCTATTCAGCCCCTCGGCCTGCTTCAACACCTAATACAATTGCAAGTGATTTAATTGTAATCTCAAGTCCCCCTTCCCATCTACTACTCACAACCTTTCAGCATCTTGCCCGACAAGAAGCTATTCACCTTGATTTTAAAAATATTCATAGACTCTGCTTTCACCACCCTTTGAGGAAGAGTTAAAAAGACTCATGACCCTCTGAGGGTTAAGCATTAAATTAGGGACCCCTAACTTTTAACCAGTGATACCTGGAGAAATGCAGAGATTTTTGAGGATTATCAGTAGTTTTTGCTTATTTCATGGGATGTGGGCATCACTAGCAAGGCCAGCATTTATTGCCCATTCCTCATTGCCCCTTGAGACGGTGGTGGTGAGCTGACTTCCTGAGCCACTGCAGTCCACGTGCAGCAGGTAAATCCACAAATGTCCTTAAGGAGGGAAATCCAGGACTTTGATCCAGCAACACTGAAGGAACTACGATATATTTCCAAGTCAGGATGGTGAGTGACTTGGAGGGGAACATATAGGGTGGTGTTCCCATGTATCTGCTACCTTTGTCCTTCCAGATAGGAGTGGTCATAGATTTGGAAGTTGCTGTCCAAAGATCTTTAGTGAATTTCTTAATTCCATAGGTGGGTGATACACACTGCTCCATCGGTGGGGAGTGAATGGATGCTTGTGGATGTGCTACCAGTCAAATAACTGCTTTACCCTGGATGGTGTCGAGCTTCTTGAGTATTGGAGCTGCACTCATCCAGGCAAGTGTAGAGTATTCCATCGCACTCCTGACTTGTGCTTTGTCAATGGTAGATAAAGGAAGATGCAAAGATAGAACAATTGACGGAACACATATCTCTAAGGGTTCCAGAAGTTACAAAGAAAAGAGGCCAGAATTGGAGGAACACAGATATTGCTGAGGATTATAGAAGGTTACAAATATCAGGAGGGAATTTGAAAGCATACATGAAGCTCATTGCTGCAATCTCTATCTCATTGCTGTGTCAGACCTTCAACTTGCACAAAGGGAACCGATATTTTAAAGTCAACCCACATACTAACTAATCCCATTGCCTTCCTACTCATCCCAGTTCCTCTGCCTCCTTCACCCCCAGTCTGCCCTGGGAGTCAAGGACAGACACCCCACCAGGAATCCTGTCCTTCCACCTTGCTGCATTTTGACCCGACTCAAAAAAACAGCAACAGACCAACCTGGATAGACCTAAGGCTGATGTACCATTTCGACTAATGTGCCCAAGATCACCTGAACAATCCTAGTTTCCAATCATCTCAGTTCCCCGTGTTCATACTGTTGTCAGAAAACAGCCATTCAAGAGCAAAGGTTCAGCTGCATTCAAGAAGAAATTTCCAATGTTTAAAGTATAGTTCAAAAGCCCAGTACATTCAGTGTCAAATTTATTCACGTAAGAATTTAAAAATTCTCATCCTTGTGTTTAAATCCTTCCTCCACTACCTTACCCCATCCTACCCTCCTCCTCCCCCCATCCCCTAATTCTCTAACTTTCTCTAGCCCCCTCAACCCTCAGAGATTTCCACATTCCTCTAAATCCTGATTTCTTAAGCATGTCATTTTCACTGCTCCAGCATTACTAGCCATGCCTTTGGTTGCTTAGGCCCCATGCTCTCAGAATTTTCTCCCTAAATCTCTCAGCCTCTTTACTCTGCTCTCTCCTCCTTTAAGGCCCTTTTTAAAAACACATTAACACTCCTCTGACAACACCTTCCAAACCTGCAAAGATACATGGAAACACCACCTTTTGCAACTTCCCATCCAAATCTCTCACCATCCTGATTTGTAAATATATCATCGTTCCTTCAGTGTAGCTAGGTCAAAATCCTGGAACTGCTTCCCTGATGGCATTGTGGATGCCCCTACACCACATGGACTGCAGTGGGTCAAGAAAACAGCTCACCACCACTTTCTCAAGGGCCAAGTAAGGACGGGGAATAAATGCTGGTCCAGACAGTGACACTCACGTACCATGAATAACTTTTAAAAACCTACCTCGCTGATCAAATTTTTGGTCAATTGTTTTAATATCTGCAGTTGGGTATCAAGTGCCACATGAGAAAACTCCTGTGAAAAGCTTACTATGTTAAAGGAGCTATATAAATACGAGTTACTGTTGAGTTATACAATCTGTCAGATGTCAGTTCTACTTCAAGAACTATTGAATTAAGGGGTATGGGACCTGGCACTTATTGGCAGGCTGCCTCTTCATTGCAAGTCTGTTTTCTCCGATGCAGAGAGAGTGGCAGGAGAGCTGGCATCACCAATTAGGCCAAGTGGAGCTTCAAACTGCACAAACTCTTGCCTTGAGGGTATAATGCCATCTTCAAGACAGTGCAGAAGGCAGATGCAAGACTTGTAGGTGGCCAGCTTGAACATGCAGCCAAGCAAAGTTGAACAGCCTCAGGCCGTATAGGGCTTCAAATCAAGCATTTGCCTGGCAAGCACTTTGGAGCCAAAGCAATTGGGTTCACCTTCATCCCCGAAAATAACTGAAATCAACTAATGATTTGTCCCTCAGTTGGTGGGTCTCACCTCAAGACTTAAAGGATTTTGGGTAAAAGTCCCATTCCAGAATCCTTGCTGAAAGACTGAGCACAGCACCAAGGCAATACTGCACTGTCAGAGGCACCATGAGTCATTTAATCAAAGCCTGGCCTTTTTTCTCAAAAGGACCGAGAATGGTACCACTTCAAGGAAGAGCAGGTGAGTTCACCTCCACATCCTGGGCCAACGTTCGGCCCCCAATTAACATCACCAAAACACATTATCCGGTCATTACCACATTACTATTTGTGGCATGCACAAGTTTGCAGCCTCATTCCCTATATTACAAATATTGTACTTCAGAAGTACATTATTGGCTGTGAAGCTCTTGGAGAGGTCCTGACAGTCTTGCATTGTGATAATATAATTGCAAATTTTTTTCTGATTTTACATCTGAATGACTAAGCATGAAAATGAAGATTGAACTCCCTTTCTTCTCCCAAATTACCACTCCCTCCTGAAAAACACTTCAATTGCTCTCTAATAAAAGAAAAGTCCAGCAGATGATGCAGATCTGAAATAAAAAAAAGTGCTGGAGAAACTCAGCAAACCTGGCAACATTTGAAACAGAAAACAGATTTAACATTTTGAGTTCAATATCAATCTTTTTCGGAACTGAAGAGGCTGAAAGGATGATTGTTTTTAATCTACTGATGAAAGGTAGAGCGGATCACTGGAAATCGATGGTGAGGATGCCCTGCTCAAAAGGCAAAGGGAGTGTTAATAGTAGGAAAGGAGCAATATAGATAAAGAATGGTTGTTAATAGCGGAAAACAAGTCAGCTCTGCTGAGAGCAAACTCAAATAAAGTAGACACCAGAGAAGAGGCATTTTAATTAAAACAGTCTGAAGTTGTTGAACTCAACTGAAGGCTGTAAAGTACCTAAGGCAAAAATGCTGTTCTACCACTTGTGGAACAAACTTGATTAGAGACAAAAAAACTGCAGATGCAAATCCAAAACTGACAGTCTGAAGGCTGGAAGAACACAGAAGGCCAGGCAGCATCAGGAGGTGGAGACGTCGACGTTTCGGGTATCGTCCTTCTTCAGGTTACACCCGAAATGTCGACTTCTCCACTTCCTGATGCTGTCTGGCCTCCTGCGTTCTTCCAGCCTCCTGCGTGTTCCACCGCTTGTGCCATACCTTGCTAGAACACTGCAGCTAGTCCAGGATGGAAATGTTAGCTTGACAGCAAGGGAGTTTTGTTTTTGGAAAGGCAAGGAACTAGGAGTCCAGGGTCATTTTAGCCAAAAAAGTGGATATGTTCTGCAAAGCAGTCACCCAGTCTGTATTTGGTCTTGCCAATGTTGAGGAGACAACACTGAACAGTGGATACAGGACTAGATTAAAATATGAACACATGAAAAGCTGCTTCACCTGGAAGATGTATGTGTGGGCCTGTGGACAGTGAGGTAAATGGGTAAATGTTACACCTTCTGTGATCGCAGAGAAGACACTATGGAGGGGTGAAGGCAGTGATAGGGATCAGACCATGGACTCAGAGGAATACTGTCAGTGGAAGGGAGTATGTGTCTGGTGGTGGAATCCCACTGGAGGTGGGGAGGGACAAAGCTTTGAACACATAAGCTAATGGCTTAAAAGGTGAGGGGGCTTACAATTAAAGAGCTGGATTAGGGGAAGGGGAAGGACAAAGGTGTGGGTCCTCATCAACCACTAATGGGAGAGGAAAAGGGTCACCTCTTTTACCCATCCCCCAAATTTGGGACATATTCAGTGCCGAGGTCAGCTAAAAGTTGGGGGGGGGGGGGGGGAGTTGAATACTGAGGCTAATGTCCCTGCAGTACAAGGGGACATTGATAATCATTATCCAATCTTGCAGGCTTGCTTTACACACACTAGGATCTTTGCACAGTTCCGAATAAAATCCAGCAAACTAGCAGAGAGAGGGGAAAAAATTACAAAATTCACAAAACACAGACAGAGAGAGAGAGATTTACCATATCTGGACACTGTAAAAACGTTCCAGGATCCTGCAGCGATTGTAGTTCTAAATGAACATGTAATCCGAAGTCTGGGTGGACAAACAGCCCCATGGAAACTGTCAGTCAGCGTTAAAATTCCCACATTAAAGTGACACCGAGACAGAGTCGATAGGATCCGAAGGACTGGTCACTAATGAAGGTCCAAAGCCATCCTCCCACCCCCTCCCAGTCTTTTTTTCCTCTCTCTGCTAACACACGGGAGACATGGAGGGGGGGAAATGATGAAACTTCTTCTGGAAAAGCTTTAAGAACGCGCGCTGGATGTGGCTGTCACTTTTTTTTCTTGCATTGTTTGGAAGAAAACGGAGGGAGAAAAAGATTTTTTTTCCCTCTCTCGCTATGTCCTAGCAACGGCAGCAACACCACTCTG